>NC_138980.1:69803708-70140801 GCF_964341445.2 Mesoplodon mirus
AGGCTCCGGACGTGCAGGCTCAGCGGCCATGGCTCACGGGCCCAGCTGCTCCGCGGCATGTGGGATCTTCCTGGACCGGGGCACGAACCCGTGTCCCCTGCATCGGCAGGCGGACTCTCAACCACTGCGCCACCAGGGAAGCCCTAGTCTCTTGTTTGAGTCCACATGAGTCCTGCAGGTATTATGGTAGAAGAGGTAGAGGGGACGCAGGGCTTCGGCATCTTGTGGGGAGTGATGCCTCCTATCATCAGGCATGTGCTGGGGAAGAGAGGAACTTGGAGCGCAGTTTCCAGAAATCATTAGCACCTTGACAAGGAAGCTTCTACCCCTGGTAAGGGTTATCATGAACTCTTAGCCCTCTCTCCCTACCTCCTCACCTGCACAATTTCCCTGCACCTTATTAAAGGGCCTCTCAAATGCCACTTATTATTCTGATCGCCTATCATTTCCTCTAGAAAGTGGAGCCGCACAGCCCTGCCCAGTACAGGTGTGGGTGCCTTTCAGTCACGGCGAGCCTCGGGGCTGCTGGGAGAAGTGTATTGGACAGGCAGCATTTACATGGAAGTGGCACGCTCCTTTACCATCCTCATCCCCTTTCAATTCCAGTACTGCTGTTTTTCAAAAACAAGATGCGTCCTGGTGATTAAATAAACGCTGACAGCTTGATTTGTTAGTTTTGTTGTGCTATGAAGTTCATTTACTCTAAATAATTCCCATACATGTTTGAAGTATTCAGACCCTGGTAATTAATTTTTAGCAGACTTGATTTCTATATGCAAATTGTTAAGTAAGTATGTGTATGAAGTTAAATAGCTGATGATTTTTATTTATTAGTATTTATGGTTGGAGTTTTTTTTTTGTTTGTTTTTTTAAGAAACGTTAGCCTTAAGAATTGGAGGAGGGAGATCTATAGTATTAGCCTAATGGTAGGGTGACCAATGTAGCAAGGTTGCAGAAAAAAAATTGACAGCCACTGGTCTGGTGACTCCTTTGGGGGGTTGCTGCATCCAGAGGGGGTGGGCAGAGGGCACAATTGCCCAGGGTTGGCATCCCCACCTTCCGGGGAGCACTGGGGCCGTGTATGGCGCATTGGGGCATCCTGTGTGGCCCAGCCAGCCAGACCCCCTGGCTTCCCTTTACTTTTACTCCTTAAGTCTCAGCCTGCCCTGAAGGCCTCTCAGGAACATGGCACATCTGGGCTCAATACTTGGTGTAAGGTGGGACCCCACATCCACCTTTTAAAGGAGACTCTAGGTGATTTTCATGCCGCTTGTGTATTGTGGTGAGGAGTTTGGGTTCTGGACTCAACCGACCAGGTGTCACATACCATCCGCCCCTCTCATCTTCTTTGTACAATGGGCACAGGAATGGCAGCCGCCGCCTTGGGTGTTTGTGAGAATTAAGTGCGGTAATCCAGTTAGAGGGCTTCGTTCACTGCCTGCATGTCAAAAGCACTGGATCTGTGTAAGCTATTGTTCTGGTTATTTTGGAGGCTTACTATTCACTCTGGGAACAAAATCCAGGCACACAACAAATAACAAACACCTATGAGGTGCTTCACATGTTTCAGGTCTGTTCTCAGCACTTACAATGATGAATTCATTTCATCCTCTTGATAACCAAAAGTGATAGTAGGGACTGCTATTATCCCATTTCACAGAAGAGAAAATTGAGGTATAGAAGGTCAGGAAGCAGTGAAGGCCGACTTCACCTTGATCACTGGGCCTAGAGTCTGTGCTCCTCCCTGCTGTGCTTAGCTGACTTACTCTCCTTGAGATTGCGCTGCCCCTTGAGGCCATCTGGCTCCCAGTATGGACATTGCATGTCTGTGAAGTTGGCTGCAAAAGCAAAAAGAAGCTCAAATTCGGCAATAAATCTTGTCATGTGTGTCCTGCAGATTTTGAGACCCTAGGCCAGCCTGGTGTTTGCCATCTCTGAGATCCACTCCAGTGAAAATCCCAAGCATTCTATGGTGCTTGACACCTGTCAGGAAATGCCTCACTTGGTACCTGTGGCCTGGGCTGCCAGGGGCCTGGTCCCCAAGTTTCTTCAGATCCCTAAGTGTCTGTCTTCATCCTGTGGTGGCCAGAAGTGTGAGAAGGGGCAGTGAAGGGCCAGCATGGTCATCCTCAGCAGCCATCTGATTGCCATTCATTGTTAGCTCGGTGCTGCTTGAGTCCTGGAAAGCAAGTCACAGCTGGCTGGACTGCTGCCCTGGGGTGAAGGTGGAGGGCAAAGCACAAGGAGAAGGCCACTGGCCTGAGACGCACCAGCCTCCTGGCTTCTCGTGAGGACGTCTCAGGAGGCAAGAAAGCTCCACCTGGGACCAGGAAGTTCCTGCTGCAAGTTTCTAGAAGGCCCAGCCTCGGAGGGCTCTGAGGGCAGACACAGGCCCCCAGCCACTCACTTCCCAGAGGCGAAGCCCTTAGCTTAGGAGCTCGGAGTGAGCGCCCTGTCCCTGGGGCTTTAGCCTCTCTCTCTTGCAGCCCGTCTCCTGCTGCTAAGCACCAGGCAGCCGGGCACATCCGCTGGGGAGTAGGCTCTGCCAGGTGACTCCCCTGGGACAATGACCTGGGTCTCGTTGCTCACCTGACCGGCCTGAGAATACACCCTGGTTTCTGTTTGCAGAGGCTGAAGCTGCTTCAGCGGAGGGAGCCGCCCTGAGCGGTTCAAGCCCCAGAAAGAAATACCTTTGGGTGTAGTGTGTTCAGGTCCCTTGAGGAATTCCCAGCAGCCGTGGGAAGAAAACGGCATTGCGATTCTGGGCCTGGGCGGTTTGACAGGAATCCTGACTTCCTCTAAGTGCAGGGGGATCATGATCGCTGAGGGGCCCAGGGTTTGATGGGAGTCCTCCCATTTCATGTAGCAGTTTTCCTGTCCCTGCTTGGGACGCTGATTTGTTTAACTGAATGTTTGTGTGGGGAGCATGACCTCACCTGGCTGTGGAGAGCGGTTATGACAGCCTGACCACCTGATAGGCTTTAGAACGCAGAGCTGGGAGATGGCACCGTTGCTTTTGTTTTGCAGAGGATTTCCTGTGGCCTCTTGTCTACGCTGATGAGCGTGTACACCTCAGCCTGTGGAGTGTTGCTTAGCCAGGGGCCCGCTGCCCTGCCTGTTCTAGGAAATGCTGTAGGGTATGATCTGCTGGCTTTGGAGACCCTTCTCCAGTGACTTGGTCGAATCAACCCCCGCCCTCATTATTCCCACCCACAAAGCCCACTTTCTAGTCAGACTGAATATCTTAGGATTGCCCAGCCATGCCTCTCTACCTTGGAGTGTGCTGGCCGCCCTGCCTAGATTGCCTTTTCTACCTTTGCTTTCTAAAATCCTGCCCATCCCTTAAGATCCAATTCACATATTAATGCCTCATTAATTCTTGCCCCAGAAATTGATCTCTCTTTTTTCTCTCAACCTCTGTTATTTTATATGCCTGTCATGGCCCTTATCTAATTCTCCCTTGCACAATAAATATTTATGTGTCAGCTTTTCACCCCACCCATTTATATCATAAGTTTCTGTGGCTCAAAACGGTCTTGTACATCCTGAAGTTCTTCACAAAACTTAAAATAGGCTTCTTTGTGCTCACAGTCCGTGTTGATGGAACTGAAGCCAAAAAACTCTGTCCTCTGGGACTTTCTATTATAGGAAATAAGTAAAATTGGGCACAAAGTCATAAAAAGCAATAGCAGACAAATAACCAAAGAGGGAAATGTAGCTTCTGGTCCTCTGAACACACAAGATTCTAAAGGATTTTTAAAAGTAATTCCTGGCCAATATGAAGATACTGAAACTCCCCAAAGCACAAAAGAATCACTCTCCTGATGTTGAAGAAAACGACGTGGAATAGACACAGAATCCCCCACCCCACCCGCTGTGGGTTTTCATTCCAGTCCCCTAGCCAGCCTAAGTAAACAGTGCAGGGTGCAAACACATGGTCTGTTTATTTCCCTCTTGTTTATTTGAGCAGAAATAGAAACTAAATTTCCCTGGGGGTCCTAACTCCTCTTTTCATGTTCTTTTTGCCTCAGCTCTGGACCCATCCAAAGACCCCTGCCTAAAGGTGAAATGCAGCCCTCACAAGGTGTGTGTGACCCAGGACTACCAGACTGCCCTGTGTGTCAGCCGCAAGCACCTGCTCCCCAGGTAAGCCGCAGGCTGTGAGGTACTCTCCAGCCAGCAGATCTGGGGTAACTGATCTCTGACTGGGGGACAAGGGAGAGAGGGGGAGCAGGTGTCTGTATCTGTGTCTTCTATGGTATGTGGTGTAAGAACTCTTGCTGTGGTATGAATCTCAGTTCTCAAACACATATTTGCAAAGAGAGTTAATATCTTAATTTCCTTTGAATCAACTTTATTTGACTCTGAGTCCTCGTCTGAGCAGATGAACAGAAAATCCCTTCCTGGTGATTATGGCGGCCCTTCCTCCTCCTGGGGTGACCTCAGGATCCAGGAAGCTTCTAGCTAAGAAAGCAGGGGCTGTACCTTTAGTCTTCTGGTTGCCACTGACATCCTCCCTATGATAATCCTTGGAGGTCCCTTGAGGTTGGCGGGGCTGGGGGTTGTCCGCTTCCATGCTCCACGGGGCGTGGGTGTCTTTGCCAGAGGCCGAGAGAACTGCTGTGGGGTCGTGCTGCTTCAGGACGGCTAGTCCACCATTCCTTCCCAGAGTGTGTCTTTCTATTTCTCCAGCCCAGGGGAAGTCTCTCCCCTCCTCTTCAGGGTTGTTAAAGCCTTTGTCCCTTACTCCCCACCCATTCCCAGCATTCAGTGGGCTTAGGCTTTTACAGATGACAGAAGGAGCCTTGGAATTCAGGCTACATCTGCCTTCAGTCCTGCAGAAATACTTAAAGCCAGAACACACACACACGCTCCCACCCCAATAGGCTTGCTTTTTTCTTTCTTTTTTAAACATATTTATTGGAGTATAATTGCTTTACAATGGTGTGTTGGTTTCTGCTTTATAACAAAGGGAATCAGTTATACATATACATATATCCCCATATCCCCTCTCTCTTTCGTCTCCCTCCCACCCTCCGTATCCCACCCCTCTAGGTGGTCACAAAGCCCCGAGCTGATCTCCCTGTGCTATGGGCCTGCTTCCCACTAGCTGTCTATTTTACATTTGGTAGTATATATAAGTCCATGCCACTCTCTCACTTCGTCCCAGCTTACCCTTCCCCCTCCCCGTCTCCTCAAGTCCATTCTCTACGTCTGTGTCTTTATTCCTGTCCTGCCCTTAGGTTCTTCAGAACCATTTTTTTTTTCATTCCATATATATGTGTTAGCATATGGTACTTGTTTTTCTCTTTCTGGCTTACTTCACTCTGTATGACAGACTCTAGATCCATCCACCTCACTACAAATAACTCAATTTCGTTTCTTCTTATGGCTGAGTAATATTCCATTGTATATATGTGCCACATCTTCTTTATGCATTCATCAGTCGATGGACATTTAGGTTGCTTCCATGTCCTGGCTATTGTAAACAGTACTGCAGTGAACACTGTGGTACATGACTCTTTTCGAATTATGGTTTTCTCAGGGTATATGCCCAGTAGTGGGATTGCTGGGTCACATGGTATTTCTATTTTTAGTTTTTTAAGGAACCTCCATACTGTTCTCCATAGTGGTGGTATCAATTTACATTCCCACCAACATGCAAGAGGGTTCCCTTTTCTCCACACCCTCTCCAGCATTTATTGTTTGTATATATATATATATATATATATATATAGTTTTTTTTTTGTACGTGGGCCTCTCACTGTTGTGGCTTCTCCCATTGCAGAGCACAGGCTCCGGACGCGCAGGCTCAGCAGCCATGGCTCACGGGCCCAGCCGCTCCACGGCATGTGGGATCTTCCCGGACCGGGGCATGAACCTGTGTCCCCTGCATTAGCAGGTGGACTCTCAACCACTGCGCCACCAGGGAAGCCCTGTTTGTAGATTTTTTGATGATGGCCATTCTGACTGGTGTGAGGTGATACCTCATTGTAGTTTTGATTTGCATTTCTCTAATGATTAGTGATGTTGAGCATCCTTTCATGTGTTTTCAGGCAATCTGTATATCTTCTTTGGAGAAATGTCTATTTAGGTCTTCTGCCCATTTTTGGATTGGGTTGTTTGTTTTTTTGTTATTGAGCTGCATGAGCTCATTGTAAATTTTGGTGATTAATACTCTGTCCATTGCTTCATTGGCAAATATTTTCTCCCATTCTGAGGGTTGTCTTTTGGTCTTGTTTATGGTTTCCTTTGCTGTGCGAAAGCTTTTATGTTTCATTAGGTCCCATTTGTTTATTTTTGTTTTTATTTCCATTACTCTGAAGAGGTGGGTCAAAAAGGATCTTGCTGTGATTTATGTCATAGAATGTCTGCCTATGTTTTCCTCTAAGAGTTTTATAGTGTCCAGCCTTACTTTTAGGTCTTTAATCCATTTTGAGTTTATTTTTGTGTATGGTGTTAGGGAGTGTTCTAATTTCATTCTTTTACATGTAGCTGTCCAGTTCTCCCAGCACCACTTATTGAAGAGACTGGTTTTCTTCATTGTATCTTCTTGCCTCCTTTATCAAAAATAAGGTGACCATACATGCATGGGTTTATCTCGGGGCTTTCTATCCTGGTCCATTAATCTGTAGTTCTCTTTTTGTGCCAGTACCATACCATCTTGATTACTGTAGCTTTGTAGTATAGTCTGAAGTCAGGGAGCCTGATTCCTCCAGTTCTGTTTTTCTTTCTCAAGATTGCTTTGGCTATTCGAGGTCTTTTGTGTTCCCATACAAATTGTGCAATTTTGGGTTCTAGTTCTGTGAAAAATGTCATTGGTAGTTTGATAGGAATTGCACTGAATCTGTAGATCACTTTGGGTAATATAGTCATTTTCACAATGCTGATTCTTCCAATCCAAGAACATGGTATATCTCTCCATCTATTTGTATCATCTTTAATTTCTTTCATCAGTGTCTTATAGTTTTCTGCATACAGGTCTTTTGTCTCCTTAGGTAGGTTTATTCCTAGGTATTTTATTCTTTTTGTTGCAGTGGTAAATGGGAGTGTTTCCTTAATTTCTCTTTCAGATTTTTCATCATTAGTGTATAGGAATGCAAGAGATTTCTGTGCATTAATTTTGTATCCTGCTACTTTACCAAATTCCTTGATTAGCTCTAGTAGTTTTCTGGTAGCATCTTTAGGATTCCCTAAGTATAGTATCATGTCATCTGCAAACAGTGACAGCTTTACTTCTTCTTTTCCAATTTGGGTTCCTTTTATTTCTTTTTCTTCTCTGATTGCTGTGGCTAAAACTTCCAAAACTATGTTGAATAATAGTGGTGAGAGTGGGCAACCTTGTCTTGTTCCTGATCTTAGTGGAAATGGTTTCAGTTTTTCACCATTGAGAATGATGTTGGCTGTGGGTTTGCCATATATGGCCTTTATATGTTGAGGTAAACTCCCTCTATGCCTACTTTCTGGAGGGTTTTTATCATAAATGGGTGTTGAATTTTGTCGAAAGCTTTTTCTGCATCTGTTGAGATGATCATGTGGTCTTTATCCTTCAATTTGTTAATATGGTGTATCACATTGATTGTTTTGCATATATTGAAGGATCCTTGAATTCCTCAGATAAACCCCACTTGAGCATGGTGTATGATCCTTTTAATGTGCTGTTGGATTCTGTTTGCTAGTGTTTTGTTGAGGATTTTTGCCTCTGTGTTCGTCAGTGATATTGACCTGTAGTTTTCTTTCTTTGTGACATCTTTGTCTGGTTTTGGTATCAGGGTGATGGTGGCCTTGTAGAATGAGTTTGGGAGTGTTCCTCCCTCTGCAATTTTTTGGAAGAGTTTGAGAAGGGTAGGTATTAGCTCTTCTCTAAATGTTTGATACAATTCACCTGTGAAGCCATTTGTTCCTGGGCTTTTGTGTATTGGAAGATTTTTAATTACACTCTCAATTTCGTGCTTGTGATTGGTCTGTTCATATTTTCTATTTCTTCCTAGTTCAGTCTCAGAAGGTTGTGCTTTTCTAAGAATGTGTCCATTTCTTCCAGGTTGTCCATTTTATTGGCATAGAGTTGCTTGTAGGAATCTCTCATGATCCTTTGTATTTCTGCAGTGTCAGTTGTTACTTCTTTTTCATTTCTAATTCTGTTGATTTAAGTCTTCTCCCTTTTTTTCTTGATGAGTCTGGCTAATGGTTTATCAATTTTGTTTATCTTCTCAAAGAACCAGCTTTTAGTTTTATTGATCTTTGCTGTTGTTTCCTTCATTTCTTTTTCATTTATTTCTGATCTGATCTTTATGATTTCTTTCCTTCTGCTAACTTTGGGGTTTTTTGTTCTTCTTTCTCTAATTGCTTTAGGTGTAAGGTTAGGTTGTTTATTTGAGATGTTTCTTGTTTCTTGAGGTAGGGTTGTATTGGTATAAACTTCCCTCTTAGAACTGCTTTTGCTGTTTCCCATAGGTTTTGGGTTGTCGTGTTTTCATTGTCATTTGTTTCTAGGTATTTTTTTATTTCCACTTTGGTTTCTTCAGTGCTCTCCTGGATATTTAGGAGTATATTGTTTAGCCTCCATGTGTTTGTATTTTCCACAGACTTTTTTTCCTGTAATTGATATCCAGTCTCATAGCATTGTGGTCGGAAAAGATACTTTATACATTTTCAATTTTCTTATATTTGCCAAGGCTTGATTTGTGACCCAAGATATGATCTATCCTGGAGAATGTTCCATGAGCACTTGATAAGAAAGTGTATTCTGTTGTTTTTGGATGGAATGTCCTATAAATATCAATTAAGTCCATCTTCTTTAATGTATCAATTAAAGCTTGTGTTTAATTATATAGTTTCATTTTGGATAATCTGTCCATTGGTGGAAGTGGGGTGTTAGAGTCCCCTACTATGATTGTGTTACTGTCGATTTCCCCTTTTATGGCTGTTAGTATTTGCCTTATGTATTGAGATGCTCCTATATTGGGTGCTTAAATATTTACAATTGTTACATCTTCTTCATGGATTGAACCCTTGATCATTATGTAGTGTCCTTCTATGTCTCTTATAATAGCCTTTATTTTAAAGTCAATTTTGTCTGATATGAGAATTGCTACTCCAGCTTTCTTTTGATGTTCATTTTCATGGAAAATCTTTTTCCCTCCCCCCACTTTCAGTCCTTATGTGTCCCTAGGTCTGAAGTGGGTCTCTTGTACACAGCATATATATGGGTCTTGTTTTTGTATCCATTTAGGCAGTCTGTGTCTTTTGGTTGGAGCATTTAATCCAGTTATATTTAAGGTAATTATCAATATGTATGTTCCTATTCCCATTTTCTTAATTGTTTTGGGTTTGTTATTCTAGATCTTTTCCTTCTCTTGTGTTTCCTGCCTAGAGAAGTTCCTTTAGCATTTGTTGTTAAGCTGGTTTGGTGGTGCTGAATTCTCTAAGCTTTTGCTTGTCCATAAAGGTTTTCATTTCTCCATCGAAACTGAATGAGATCCTTGGTGGGTAGAGTAATCTTGGTTGCAGGTTTTTCTCCTTCATCACTTTAAATATGTCCTGCCACTCCCTTCTGGCTCGCAGAGTTTCTGCTGAAAGATCAGTTGTTAACCTTATGGGGATTTGCTTGTATATTATTTGTTGCTTTTCCCTTGCTGCTTTTAATATTTTTTCTTTGTATTTAATTTTTAATAGTTTGACTAATATGTGTCTTGGCGTGTTTCTCCTTGGATTTATCCTCTTTGGGACTCTCTGTGCTTCCTGGACTTGATTGACTATTTCCTTTCCCATATTAGGGAAGTTTTCAACTATAACCTCTTCAAATATTTTTGTAGTCCCTTTCTTTTTCTCTTGTTCTTCTGGGACCCTTATCAATTTGAATATTGGTGCATTTAATGTTGTCCCAGAGGTCTCTGAGACTGTCTTCAGTTCTTTTCATTCTTTTTTCTTTATTCTGCTCTGCAGTAGTTTTTTCCACTATTAATGTCTTCCAGGTCAGTTATCCCTTCTTCTGCCTCAGTTATTCTGCTATTGTTTCCTTCTAGAGAATATTTAATGTCATTTATTGTGTTGTTCATCATTGTTTGTTTGCTCTTTAGTTCTTTGAGGTCCTTGTTAAACGTTTCTTGTATTTTCTCCATTCTGTTTCCAAGATTTTGGATCATCTTTACTATCATTACTCTGAATTCTTTTTCAGGTAGACTGCCTGTTTCCTCTTCATTTGTTTGTTCTGGTGAGTTTTTGCCTTGCTCCTTCATCTGCTGTGTGTTCCTCTGTCTTCTCATTTTGCTTAATTTACTGTGTTTGGGGTTTCCTTTTCACAGGCTGCAGGTTCGTAGTTCCCATTGTTTTTGTTGTCTGCCCCCAGTTGCTAAGTTTGGTTCAGTGGTTTGTGTAGGCTTCCTGGTGGAGGGGACTAGTGCCTGTGTTCTGGTGGATTAGGTTGGATCTTGTCTTTCTGGTGGGCACGACCGCATCTGGTTGTTTGTTTTGGGGTGTGTGTTACCTTGTTATGATTTTAGGCAGCCTCTCTGCTAATTTGTGGGGTTGTGTTCCTATCTTGCTAGTTGTTTGCCATAGGGTGTCCAGTACTGTAGCTTGCTGGTTGTTGAGTGGAGCTGGGTCTTAGCATTGAGATGGAGATCTCTGGGAGAGCTTTTACCGTTTGATATTATTTAGAGCTGGGAGATTTCTGGTGGACCAGTGTCTTGAGCTCGGCTATCCCACCTCAAAGGCACAGGCCTGACACCTGGCCGGAGTACCAAGACCCTGTCAGCCACATGGTTCCCCGCCCCTCCTCGAAGCTCCTTTTGGATTTGCTCACGCTTCTGGTTTGGAGAGTCCTGGACTCTAGGCTTGCTTTAAGAATGCAGTTGGATGGGGTGGAGGTGGGAGAAAGGTGATTTTTGTGTCATTTTCACCCTTCTCCCTCTACTACCTGTACGATGGAGAGGTGTTGCGATGGGCATTAGAGTTACACACACTTAGATCTGGCGACTTTCTCTGCTATTCATCTGCACCGCACCGTAACCTTAGGCAAAGAAAGCAGCCTTTCTGGAACTCAATTCCCACTGAAATCTGCCTCCCTATAACTTGCTCTTTAGTTCCAGTTTGATCCTGGGACCATGCAGAATGGGTGCTGTCCCACCTCTTAGTTCTTTATTTTATTTTATTTTTTAAAAATTTATTTATTTATTTTTAGCTCTGTTGGGTGTTTGTTGCTGCATGCGGGCTTTCTCTAGTTGCGTCGGGTGGGAGCTACTCTTCATTGTGGTGCGCGGGCTTCTCATTGTGGTGGCTTCTCTTGTTGCGGAGCATGGGCTCTAGGCACGCTGGCTTCAGTAGTTGTGGCATGCGGGCTTGGTAGTTGGGTTACCTAGAATACCTCGTGGGTTCTAGCGTGCAGTGCAGTAGTTGTGGTGCACGGGCTTAGCTGCTCCACAGCATGTGGGATCTTCCTGGACCAGGGCTCGAACCCACGTCCCCTGCATTGGCAGGCGGATTCTTAACCACTGCGCCACCAGGGAAGTCCCAACCATCTCTTAGTTCTTGAAGTCTGAGCAATGCTTGTCCCTTTGGCTGCCCCTCTTGGGACAGCTTTAATGTCCCTCAGTCCCGTCCGTGGTTTCCACAGAACGTGTGTGGGGAGCTCCCATCCTTGGCATTGTGGTCCAGCAGAGAATCAGCACCCGGGGAGTAGCCTGACAGCACGGAGCAGAGCCCCTGCCCCCTCTGCCCCTGCCAACCTGGCACTGCAGCAACGGACCTAGTCTCTGTGGTCACCTAAACATGGTCAAGCTTTGTCTCCATAAGAATGAGGTTCGAGGTATTGTAACGTGCTTTCCTCTTCCCCCAGGCTGGAGTGTTCTCCCTGAAGCAAAGATAGGACTCACCCCTGAAACCTAGCATATGCCAGGCAGTGTGCTCAGAACCTGCATCCTTGAGTTCCTTCATCCATTTTGCCAAGTTGGTACTTATTTTTGTCTTCATTCTAAAAATGAGAGAACTGAGGCAGAGAGAGGAGTCAGTCATTTGCTTGTATATCTAGTAAGTGGCAGCCGTGATTCAAACCCAGGACTGTCGAGCTCCAAAGCTTATGTTTTTTGTCAGTACCATGTGTTGGCCTCGTCATTCTATCCATTCATTCCTTGTCATTTAACAAAAAGGTACTGAGTACCTACTATGTGCCAGGTCTGTATTAGGCCCTGAGGCTACAGAGGTAAACAAGAGACCCTATTCCTACCCTCAAGGAAAATCAAGTTCACTGCAGAGTGGGATGTGAAAAACATTTTTTTTGTTGTTGTTATTCAAAAATACTTTTAAGGCATGCATACTCTGAAAAAACTCTCCTAGATTCTCCTGCCACACATGACTTCTTCCTTCTCTGAAGGAGGGACGATGTGGCCTCTTTTGCAGCAAATACCAAATACTCTTTGGAAAAGTGTTGTATTGTTCAGCCATGTGGTTTTGTGTGTGAGTTTGTGTGTGTGTGAGTTTGTGTGTGTGTGTGTGTGTAACACGGATAGTCCATTGCCTGTTTCCTCCTAGAATACAGCCCTTTCTATAAGTCCCAGACAAGAGATTTTTATTTATAAGCTCAAATATGTTCGACCAGAGGCAGCAACCTCACTGGTATTTGGGCATATCCAGGTGTCATTGGTGTTTTTCTGGGCACGCCTTGTCTCTGTGTTGGAAGCACCACCACTTTTTTGCTTGTGTTGGAAGTGTAATTCTCACCTCCTGGTGGCCACAGAATTACAGTGGTTAAGAGCATAAATTTGGGACTGACACCATTCTAAGCTCATTTCCGGGTTGGCTACTTTCTAACTATGTGACCTTGGCAAGTTACTTGACCTTTCTGAATCTGGGCTTCCGTAGCTGTAAAGTGGGTTTAATGAAAGTACTTACCCCTTTCCTCTTTACCATTTGCTGGGATACATCCGTTAGTAATTCTTGCAGAGAGGGTTTACCAGTGATTAAGTTTTGCTAATCCTTTGCTTAGGGCATTTTGTGTGTATTTCATTTTGTGAGAGGTCAGTAAGATGGAGGGGTGTAAGGTACATAGTCCAGTGTCACATAATGACAACCGGTCTTACAATTACTAAAACAATTATGGTAAGAGGTATTATTATTATCTGATTCATTCTGGAAGGTCAGCCAGAAAACCCTCAATTTGCATGCTCCTGAGAAAAAGTAGCTCACTCCAGGGGCCCTGCCCACTTTCTTGTTCTGGCCTTTGGAGTTTCTTCCCGAGGAAGCCTGCTGCCTGCTTTGTGATTCACAGCACGTGAGGACTTGGAAGAAGATGACATTCCTGATGATAGGTACCCTTCATTCACTGGAAAAACAGCCCAAAGAGGAGGCTTTGACTGAGGGGCATGCCCACTCCATCATCAGGATTTGGGAGGTGGCCTGCACCGGCGAGAGGCTCTACAATGGTGGTGGCTGTAGTTTGGGTCTAGCCTTCCCCCTCCCTCCCTCTGGGAGGCCGAATTACTCAGCCCGCACCAGCCCAGTGCACACCTCTTCTTAGGGTCCTGGACCCCTTCCCAGATGAAACATCTGTCCTTCCTCATTATACTTTAGGGGTCCCCTCTGACCAGGGAGGCCGTGTTGACAATTCTATTTATTCATCCATCAGGAAAGTAATGTTTCTCTCGGTGAAACATCTGCAAGCAATCCCATCAGCCAGTCTGGCCTCTGCAGCAGCTCAAGAGGTGAATCCCGCCGGCCAGACAGTCAGGAACGCACACACAAGGAGAGGCAGCGGGGTCGGCGTGGGGCTGCTTGTGAGGCTGCAGATTTGGGCTGTCTTTGCAAGTGGACTGAGACAGGAGGACAGTAAGCACGTCCGTGAAAGAATTTCCTTAGCTTTCTTCGCCCTCGGAGGTGGAGTGAGTGGCGAAGCGGTTTGACACTTGGGTCTGTGGCTGCACAGTGTCAGGGAGGCTGGACAAGCAACTTCAGTGGGGGACCGAGCAGGGCACCTCCCCCCAACCCCTGCTGGAACGCTTCCCTTTTATTAGAATGGCATTTGGGTTTGTAGTTGGTTTCATTGAGAGGCTTCAACTAAACTCACATTCCCTTTGGAGGATTCTCTTTGGAAATTCTCTGTTTCATCTTTTCCTGCTGTTGAGCAGTATTGAGCAGGGTTGGGAGAGGGTAAATTCTTGGAAGCTTGTTCGTCTTTTAGGTGCCCCAACGGGGCCATTTATACACTTAAGAGCAGTGTGAAGGCAGCCTGGCATCACGAAGCCTTCTCTTAAATGACTTTTTCTTAATATTCTAATTTATTGTTGATATCAGAGTAGTTGATGCTCATTACAGAAAACAGAGAGTGTAGACAAGCAAAAGGAAACAGGAAATTGGTGATGGTCACGTAATCTAAAAACAGGAATTAAAATATTCCAGCACATTGCCTTCCATTCTTTCTTCTAGCTGTAGGTTTTGTCCACTGGTTTGTTTTTGTCAGAACTTAATTATCAAGTGGTGCCTATACTGTACATAAAAATTTGTATTGGGCTTCCTTCAATTGATATTTATAAATGAGTATTTTATGATACTTAAAACACCTTATAGATATAAATCTTAGTGATTGCATAATATACAGTACAAAAAATTAACTTGAAATGGATTGTAGACCTAAATATAAGAGCTAAGATGATACAACCTTTAGAAGAAAGCAAAAGTAGTAACCTTGGGTTTAATAAAGGTTTCTTAAATAGCAGACAAGGAACTATAAATGCCAAAAAAAAAATCAACAAATTGGATTTCATCAAAAGTAAAAACTTTGATCTTCAAAAGACACTGTTAGACTAATAAAAGGACAGGCCACACTGGGAGAAAATATTTGCGAAACATATGCCCAACAAAAGGTTTGTTTCTAGAATATGTAATGAAAGCATATGTCCATATAAAGACTCACTCACAAATGTTCATAGCAGCTTTACTTGTATAACTGGAAGCTGGAAACACCCCAAATGTCCATCAACAGGTGAACAGATAGCAAGTTGTGGTATATTCATTGCAATGGATTAATACTCAACGGTTAAAAAAGAATAAGCTATTGATGCATGCTCTAACATGGACGAATCTTATAATAATTATGCTGAGTGAAAGAAGACAAAAATGTATATTGTATGAGTTTCATTTACATGAACTTTTAGTGGGTATAAGCTAACCTATGGTGACAGAAAACAGATCATTGTTTGTCTCGGGGAGCAGGTCATTGGGGTGCCTGAGCGTTCTTTAATGCTTGATATTACAAAATGGACCTTGGGGAAACAGTTAAGTCAGACTCTGTGCTTAGATGCCAAAGATCCTATTGGCAAATGGCTTTGTTTGGGGAAGAAGCAATGTGTTACTCTTTCCGACTTAAGTTTTAAAAATATTCTCTTAGCTCTTCTTAAAGAAAATACCCTCTTAGGGG
This sequence comes from Mesoplodon mirus, assembly GCF_964341445.2. Taxonomy (NCBI): domain Eukaryota; kingdom Metazoa; phylum Chordata; class Mammalia; order Artiodactyla; family Ziphiidae; genus Mesoplodon; species Mesoplodon mirus. The sequence continues at coordinate 69,819,118 of NC_138980.1, forward strand.
GTGATTTATGGAAAAAATGGACAGAAGGTCATACTACCTGCAGAGGGATCTGCTCTCAGGAATTCGCTGCCGGTGGGATAGCTCGTTCTGATTTATTGTTCTGGGTGGGCGAGAGGTGGGGAGGGCTTCTCCCTACAGAGCTCTGAACATTGATTTTACCTCTCTGTTGCCATTGATTTTCATTTGGAGAATGGAAGATTGAAGCATTTGTTTTAAGCCTTCCAGATAAGCTACATTCTCAAATTCTGCACGTGCATTGTGACTGGGAGGAAAGGATGTCAGGGTGGGACTTTGGGTGTCTGAGTGTGCCCTTGGAAGCCTTCCGGGAGCAGTGGGAACTAATCTGTTTTTAAATAAGGAGCCAACAGCTGGTCTTCCCAATGGGCCAGGCCTTCTAACGTAATGGCCCTTTATCTCTACTTCCTAATTATCTGGAATAACAACGAGTTCTCTGCACCAGTGAAGAATTCAGATCCAGTCGAGGCTGGCAGTGCAGTAGAGACCAGTCTGAGAGCTCTCAGCCTTTTATGTGAACGTGAAAAAAGGAATCAAAGTGTCTGAGGTCAGAGAGAATTACATCACAGAATGTGCCTCAAATACGAAACTCTCAGAGGATATTTGAAAGGATGAGGGTTATTTCATCTCAGTTTTGTTTTACAGCAAAGCACTGCCTCCTGCTACAGGGGCTTTGAACAGGTCGATTATACACACACGCCTGTCTCAGTTTGGGAGACACACAGCCACGTGGATGGAAGGTGGGTGAGTCCTAGGCTTTCTGGTGCTTCACAATTCAAGGCGTTGTTTCCAATTACCAAGCAAAATGTGATAATGCCCACATCCCTTGCTACGATTTTATATTTGTATAGCTCATACCCTTTCTCCAAGGGGCCTTTGAATTGCCTTGCGTTCTGTGCTAACCTCGAGGGATCTTCGTTTGCCATCTTCTCTGGGTAGGGTGCTAATGAGGGCTTGGTGCTATTTCTAGGCTATTTGGGGAATTAGTGCAGCTGAGTTTTGAGTTTGGGCCAACTTTGAGTCAGTCACCTTTCTAAACAGAGAAACCACCATTGTGGTCTGTTGTATTGCAAATACCTACCACTGGGCACTGAGGAAAACATAGGGAGAGTGGTTGGTTCCAGAACTGCCACTCACTGACCACCTACCATGTTAGGCTCACTTAGCAGAAGCATCCTTGCTGATTTCCCACAGCAGTCTGTAGGTCTGTATTATGATCCCCATTTTACAGATGGGACTATTGAGTTTCCATAAAGAATTCCCTTGGTTGCACAGGGCCGTAAGGGGTAGGTTTGGAACCAGGATGGAGGTATGCCATACAGCCTCCTCGGCTGCAGAGCTATGGGTATGAGCTCTCACCGGCTGCTTTTGCCTGCAGTGCTGCACCAGCCCACCAGCCAATCTGTTCCTGATCCTAGATGCCCGTGAAACATAGGCCTGGGACCATCTCTCCTAACTCTTGCCCCTTACAGAGCGATTGGTGGGGGCCTAGGTATTAACCCCATTTCTTCCTTTCTGTGCCAAAAGCAATAATTCTGGATGCATTTTTTCCCTTTGTGGTTTTTCCAAAAGCAGTCATTCAAACCACATGTCACTTAAACATAGAGATATTTAATTACTTTAAACCACAGCCATTTTTTTTTTTTTTTTTTTTTGAAGAACAGAAGGACTCTATGCCTCTGCCCATGAGGACCCAGCTGCTTCTGAGGCCTTCACTGAGCAAGATTTCACATCTCAAGCAAGCCAGTTACCTACTCTCTGCCTTTATTTTCCACTCTGAAGCTGAGGGTGTTGATTAGACGAGCTTGAGGACCAAAGCAGCAGAGAGTAAAAAACAGTTCATAATGGAGATGTGCATAATTGTGTGGGATTTGTAGTCCCCTGGAGCAGGGGAGAGGAGTGAGAGGCAGATCTTACATTGGAAGGCAAATTCACTAGGCAAGTTTTATAAATGCATTTAAAATATATTAAAATCATGACTGCCAGTGAAATGTCCCAGACTCATACCTTGCCCTGCCTTGGCTTCCTTTCTTTTTTTTTTTTTTTAAACCACACTTCCAGTGCCAAAGCAGTGTTACATCTGAAGACAAGAGTGGATGAGGGCAGGGTTACCTGGCGAGTCCTCCTGGTCTGTCTCGTGGCCTTCTGCCTGGCTGGGCAGTTTCTGGGTGAGCCTCTCTAGGATCAGAGCCTCTGCCCTGCTAGCATCATCTCCAGCACCCTCCGCCAGTCTGCCATCTCTGCCTCCTGGGCTACACTGCTGGAGCAGGGCCTCCTTCCAGAGGGGGCAGTTCAGTTTCTAATGGACCCCAAAGCACTGGATCCTTGTCTTCTTTTTTTTTTTTTTTGGAACCAGGTACTATCTGGAGGAGATGGAGAATGTTTTGTGGTGGAATTCTCAGAAGGTGCATGTGCCCAGATGCAAAGCTGCTGGAGGGCTGGTGAGCCAAGCATCTGTGGAGATGGGAGTGGCTGTTGACAGGGCCAGGGACTGATTGAACGCCGCTCTCATTTCCTCCCCGACTCTGTTAGAAAGCATTAAGTGTACCACCCTGCTCTGTGGTTCTGTGCCAGATCACTGGGTTGCAGCTGCTGTGCTTCCTGGTGCCCTTGCATGTTAGGGAATGCATGGAGTGGCGTGTTTTATGCATCAAATGGAAATGGGTAGAAAGAGGGGGTTAAGGGAGGTGTGCAGGTTTTGGAGAGGTCATTGTGAGGCATGATTTCCACCAGGGCTCAAGGCTTGCTGGGTGGCGCACAGGTGTGAATCGTTGTATTAGCACACCTGCCCTTACACATAAGGAAGCAGACAAGCTCAAGCCCCCCCCCCCCGCAACTCACCGAAGTTGTGTGTTGCCTGCACATTCTGGGCCACTTTCCAGGATCCAGGGAGAGCAGTGTCCTGGTGTCCAGGGGAGCAAGGCCGGTGTGGCCTCGGGACACATCATCATCTTTTATTTTTTTTTTTTGCGGTACGCGGGCCTCTCACTGCTATGGCCTCTCCTGCCACGGAGCACAGGCTCCGGACGCGCAGGCTCAGCGGCCATGGCTCACGGGCCCAGCCGCTCTGCGGCATGTGGGATCCTCCCAGACCGGGGCACGAACCCGCGTCCCCTGCATCGGCAGGTGGACTCTCAACCACTGCACCACCAGGGAAGCCCCACATCATCTTCTTTTACAGAAGTGATCAGATTGATTTTCCCCCTTTCACTTACTTCTGTTTTAATTTCCTTAAACTTCTTTCCTTCACCTTTGTTATTAATAAATCTACTGTGGCCCGCTTGCTGCTCTGCTGAAACTCATCAAGATCCCAACTCACAGGTTTCCAGTTTAGACATTTTATATCAGATTAATTCCACCAATGAACCGTGAAAGACATTCTTTATGGATATCAGGCGCCAGGGTAGGGCCTATCTGGGGCACTGACCATGAGGGTTCTGGGACCAGAAAATGGACTCGGGATGATGTAGATGGGCATCCGAGGCTATCTTTAGGTGTACTTTTGTTTTAAATAGAATGTTCTCAAGCTAATATCCTGTCTTTAATGTTCCTCACAGAGGGAATGGGCAGCCGGCAAGGCCTTCCATGAACAGAGGGACAGGAGAGATGAAAGTTAATTAGTCTGGGGACCTTGGTACCTTTCCAAGGCGCACTCTTAAGTGATGTTGTTCATGGGTACACACTGAAATGAATGTGGCTGTCTTACTGAAGAGTGAAAGGCCCCTCTTCCGGATTGTCTTTTCCATGGTCCTGCTGCAGCTGGGGAGCTGGGGTGTCCTGCTTCCCATTTACCTGGCATGAGGGAGGAGGCTCTGGCTCAAACCTCCATGGCTATGAGGATTCCCAAGTGGAGGGCAAAGTGTCAGGGCTCCCCTCCGGCCTGGAACTAGTGTCCTTCTCTTGGCAGGTACCGGGGGGGCATCTGTGAAGGTGATGGTGATGGTGATGAAGGACTTTCGGGCTTGAGTCCCTTCTGTCATCCCATTGGCAGGACTGGTTCTCAGAAAGGGGCTCCCATGCACTGGTGATGGTGGGTTAAAGGTCATTCATTCAGATTCCACGAAGTTGGAGTCTGCGATCATTTCTTAAACAAGTATTTATGGTGCTTTCCACTTGCCAGACACTGCTGTGTGTTTGAAATTCTGTGATGAATGGACACAGTCTACCCTTGAGGAGATTGAATTCTGTTGGAAAAGACGGGTTTAAAAAAAAAAAGTATCGTATAGGGCTTCCCTGGTGGTGCAGTGGTTGAGAGTCCGCCTGCCGATGCAGGGGACACGGGTTCGTGCCCTGGTCCGGGAAGATCCCACATGCCACGGAGCGGCTGGGCCCGTGAGCCATGGCCGCTGAGCCTGCGTGTCCAGAGCCTGTGGTCCGCAACGGGAGAGGCCACAACAGTGAGAGGCCTGCGTACAGCCAAAAAAGAAAAAAAGTATCATATAAATTGTGCTATGCATTAAGTAGGATAAGAGCAGGGTGCCATAAGAGAGAGTCACTTTAGGTTGGTTGAAGGGGATGAAAGGTGAAAGGTGCCATCTGGGGAGAAGGTACAGAGTCGGGAGAAGTGTGTTGTTTTGTTTTTTTTTTAATCTTTATTGGAGTATAATTGCTTCACAATACTGTGTTAATTTCCGTTGCACAGCAAAGCGAATCAGCCATATGCATACACACGTCCCCATATCCCCTCCCTCTTGAGCCTCCCTCCTATCCCACCCCTCTAGGTCATCGCCAAGCACTGAGCTGATCTCCCTGTGCCATGCTGCTGCTTCCCACCAGCCAACTATTTTATATTCGGTAGTGTATATACGGTGGATGCTACTCGCACTTTGCCCTCCCACCCTATGTCCTCAAGTCCGTTTCCTATGTCTACCTCTTTATTCCTGCCCTCCAACTAGGTTCATCAGAACCTTTTTTTTTTTTTTAGATTCCATATATATGCATTAGCATATGGTATTTGTTTTTCTCTTTCTGACTTACTTCACTCTGTGTGACAGACTCTAGGTCCAACCACCTCACTACAAGTAACTCAATTTCGTTTCTTTTTGTGGCTGAGTAATATTCCATTGTATATATGTGCCACATCTTCTCTATCCATTCATCTGTCGATGGACATTTAGGTTGCTTCCATGACCTGGCTATTGTAAATAGAGCTGCAATGAACATTGTGGTACATGACTCTTTTTGAATTATGGTTTTCTCAGGGAATATGCCCAGTAGTGGGATTGCTGGGTCATATGGTAGTTCTATTTTTAGTTTTTTAAGGAACCTCCATACTGTTCTCCATAGTGGCTGTACCAATTCACATTCCCACCAACAGTGCCAGCTGGGGAGAAGGTACAGAGTAGGAAGAAGTGTTCTTGGAGCTGGGGAACAGCCTTTGCAAAAGCCCTGGTTCAGGGAAGGAAAAGGGCCTTGGTGTCCCAAAGGTAGTGAGAGGAGAGAGGCCTGAGCTGCAGGAAGGCAGTGATAGAGGGGACCTGGCTGCATGAGGCCAGAGAGGGAGGCGGGGCCCGACCCTACAGAGCCTTGAAGGCCACGGATGGGGTCGGCTCTCAGGCCAGGTATGAAAGGAAGTTTTATGTGGCTTTAAGCCAGAGAGTGACATAAAAGTATGGCTTAGGATGGACTGAATTTTTTTTATTACTTTTGGATTATAGTTTATTGCAAAGCTTTTAAGAAAGCATCAGAATAAAACAATTGTCTATGAATTGAAGAAGATTTAAAATGACCACTGTTAAAGATCTGGTAAGAGTTTTTTGTAATATAATCGACAAGAAAATGTGGACCGAATTTTCTTGAATTCTTGTTCTTAAAACCAGATTGTGTGCTATGTGAGAGGAGCTGGAGGACTCTGGGTGTGAGTGTGTGTGTGTGTGTGCATGCACACGCACGTTCATGAACACATGCGCTCACAGGACGATCCTAAAGCTCCCCTCATTGGAGCTGGTAGCCTAGTAGAGGGGACTAGGGACACAGGTGCATACAGTCTAGGCTAGAAAGTCAAAAGTCCCATGAACTAAAGTTAAAACTCCAAGAAGGGAGCAGCCACTTCCCCCTGCAATTGGGGCTGGGCCATGGGTAGAAGGCAGGGAAGGGGCAGCATGGACCAGTGGTATTTACTAGTATCCCTAGTAGTTTAAGAGCATGTAAGGACTCTGGCTCAGACGCTGTGTGACTTGTTCAATCCTGCACAGCCTTCATGTGGCAGAGATGGGGGACCAGGGCAAGGCTGCCCGAAGCCCGTCTTCTGTGTAAGGGCCACTTTGCCTTCCAGACACTTTCCTACTTGGAATCTGCATTTTCTTATCAGAGGATGACTTTAAAGTAATGCTAGAACATAGTAGGTGTCCAGTGAAAGCTAGTCTCCCATCTGAGCCTCCAGTTGCTCAAGGAACCGTCAGGTGGGGTGATAATCCTTGCCAGCCGCACATGAGCTCACATCTACAGAGGCCCTGCTGTTCTTCATGTTCTGGCTGGTTGGTGTCAGTAGTCATGGCTAGTGAGTTCCCTGCTACAGAGCACATCCCCCACTCCCACCCCGATCATGCTCATCCCACTTACTTGTAATACCTAGTTCCCTCCGGAGAATAACTCCAGGTCTTGGCACCCTGCAGGTATTCACAACAGACTTCTGGTGGGTATTTTGGCCTCATTGGCCCCCTAGTTCCATTTTGGAGAATCTATCTCATGGAATCCAATAGAGATACACATAAAGATCTGTATTCCAGGATGTTCAGTGCCCTTGACTACAGTGTTAAGGAAATAGAAACAACCTCCTCATGGTCCATCATAGAAGAATGCTTACACATGTCGGAGTGTGCTTTCTATAGAATCCCCTTCCTCTAGGTGACCTCTGCGTTAACTCTTGTGCTATTGGCAGCCTCCTCCCCAACCTCCTGAGATGGAACCTCTGTCCTGGGACAGCTCTCACTCACTGTGTTGAGAGATCTCCCTTATGCTGACTCAGAAGGTTTTCTCTTGGTGACTTCTAGACATTGGTCCAGGTTCTACTCTGGAATAGCATTAGGGCACAGGGTTCCTGCTCCCTGTGCCAACACATTCTTGAGCATCTTGTCTGTGCATTGGAGCAGCTGGGTACCTGAATGAGCCTAGTCCAAAGTAGCCAATGATAAAGAGCTGCAGGGCACAGACAAGGGACTGGGAACATAGGACAGACATGCTTCAGGGAAGGGGCGGGGCTGTCTGAGACATCTCCTGCAAGGAGTAGCCTTGGAGCTGGCCCTTGGGAAAGAGTGGGAGGAACCTGGCTGGAGAAGGTAAGTGTTGGAGAAAACACAAGACCAAGGGAGCTAGGCTTCATTCTTGGCCGCCCACCCAGAAAATTCCCTACCTGTGAAGGCCACAGAGGCAAGAAGGAACTTGTCAAGGGCTCCAGCTTCTCTCCTCTGACCTTGACTGTGAAGAAAACTTTCAGAGCAGGAGAAAGTTATGATGCCGATGTGGCCATGCCTGTGTTCTACGGCACTGGTGGTGGTAAATGGTGCCATGTTGATGGTTTGCGGATGATGGTGTTCAACTGGATCTCCTTGGATCCATGTCTCTGTCAGCTTCCAGCCTGTCTCTGGGCCCGTCCTGAAAAGACGGTATCCCCGATGCCATCTACCCACCTCTGCTTCATTTTGCCGACTTGTTCTTCCTAAAGTGGATCATATGCAGCCCTCCCAGGATGGGGTTGCTTTGCTGCTGGTGACTAGAAAACAAACGTGGCTATTTTTTCTCTCATACGCATGTCCCATAATAATTAACTGCCCCTCAGGAATGCAAGCACGTATTTTCTGAGATGATAGCAGCAGACCCTGTGGTAGAATTGCACGTGCCTGCACTCACCCTCTTGTGCACACCTGAGCTCACACACACTTAGCTGGAAGTCGTGGTAGCAAAACCCTCAGTCCTTCTGGCCCCTCCTGAGAAGAGGCAGGATTATGAACACTCAGAGAGGCAGGCAAAGGAAATTCTTGGCCCTGGGCTTTCGTTTGATTTTTTTCCAATGAGCGTATCCATTGCTAAAGATTTCCTCTAAGGTCTCAGGGCTAGACAGGGACCTTGCTTTCTTGGGCCAGCAAACAAAGACAATCAGCAAACAAGAAATCAAATGGGAATGCCAAAAGCCAGTGGGTAATTGTAACAGTTCCTCTCCTGCCCCCTTTTAGGAAGAAATGGAATTTTGTTTTTTTTTATACATTCACTTATTCATAGCAGCCCTATTTACAATAGCCCGGAGATGGAAACAACCTAAGTGTCCATCATCGGATGAATGGATAAAGAAGATGTGGCACATATATACAATGGAATATTACTCAGCCATAAAAAGAAATGGAATTTTACAACAGTACTCCACTATCCATTATCCTAAGGGAATAAAGAAAGCCCAGCCGTTCACTTACATTTCCCTGATAGCTGCTGTTACACTGCTGGCTTGGCACTTTTCATTAACAAAGCAGAATTTTAGCTGGGGCCTGTACGTGTACGTGTACGTGTACGTGTGTGGGTTTTGCCTGCAGGCCACAGGGGCCGAGCTCTTCAACAAGCTGAAGTTTGAGTTAAAACTCCACCATCGCTGCCTCATAGAGCCCCTTGGTGCCAGTGGCCGTGCTCTGTCGTTACCTCAATGGAAGGTGACTGCAGACACAGAGTCTCAGGCCACTTGGGGAAATTTACATAATCACATCAGCCTGCTAATCTTCATGATTTGATGTGGGCACGCTGAGGGCATTGTGAGTTTAGGTGAGAACTGGGTTTGATTAGGATCCCTGGACATATCTATTTGGTTTCAAGTATAAGGAAACCTTGATTCAACTAATGTGCAGAAATGTGAGGAACACCAGAGATCTGGGTTTGTAATTCGGCAAGTTCCTTTCCTTCTTGTCTTTTGCCCATTTGTCACACAAATTGCTTCTGACGCTCTTAAATGTAGAATGGTGATGGGGTCCTGAAAGTAATAGCACGTAGAAATTTACCACGTAGAAATTTTCTTGGATAAGTTAGCATTCTCAGAGAATCTTTACCGTTTCAGGATGTAAGAATTAAAAACAGTTAAAGTAACACCTACCCCAAATAAATTCAGCCATCCAGAGTAATTAAATATCATTATGCTAATTAATAATTGTTACATGTGATGTGTGTTATAGGAAGTACATTTAACACAAATCTAGCATTCTCTTTGAATTCTTTGCCCAATTTCTGGCACATAGTAGGTACATAATAAATGTTTACTGAAAAAGTAGACTGTCTCTAGGATCCTAACCACCTTTGGAATACTTATACCTTCAGTTTTGATGGCTTTGCTTAAACAGGCCCTCAAAATGCAGTAATGTAGAAACTTAGTTCCGATAGATCTGACCCCTTGTTCTTCACTGAAGCCTTTGAGCACTGGTCAGGAGGCTTTTACATAGATAAACTCCCTTTTTTCAGCCCTCCTTCCTGCACCTGGGAGATCTTTCTTCTGTTTCAATCACCTTGACTTTTTTAAACACTACTGGAGAAATGGAGTGTTGGCCGACAGGGGTAGGCTTGACAACATGCATTTCTTTAAAAATTCTGAAAGTGCATTCCTTTTTTAGATTTTGAACAGATTAAACCAGCAATACGTGGTTGTAAGAGGGTCAAATGCTAGACATATAGAGTAACAAAGTGGAGGTTCCCTTTCTCACACCCTCAGTCCTTCCTGGCTAAGGGTGTGTTCCCTCTTAAACGTTTTCAGCTCTTTTACACATGCATGTACAGTGCTGTTGGAAACTCTCCTCTGGCTATTGAATCTTGTCATCTATGAAGATTAGATGCTTTTCAGCTGCCTGGGCCATTACGCAGCTCAGGTGAAAGGCAGGTCATGGAGGTTCAAGTTGAAATGAACTGCAGTCCAGAGGTTGCCATTCACATACACCCAGAGAGACGTTCCTGCTTTTGGAATTGCATCCATACCAGGCACATATCTTTTAGGTGGCCCTGGTTCGGCTCTAAAAACGTAAAAAATACGTACTTTTCCTATGGCTTTGAAGGTGTTTTAGAAAGCTGGCTTGGTGGTGGTTTGGAAGCATGCCTGGGGACTGATGGCTCTCTGCTAATTCTGGCACCTGCTTATCTCTTCTGATGGATTTGAGCCTCGACCTGGCGTATGTGAAACCCTCAGTCTCCTTACCTGGGCCAAGCCAGATGGAGTGAAGACACACAAGGGTGCTGGCTTCCCTGTGAGTGACATGCCAGCTTGAATCAGTGGATCAGTAGATGCTCCACCCTGATGACCAGGGCCCACCTTGTGAGTCTGGGTCCTTCCATAAGCCTGCTTTGCTCACGAAGTCTCCTCGACTCATACTCACTCCCAACACTTCCCGTGTTCTTCCCATGTTGCACTATCACTTCCCTCCTTCTTGGAGCTGCTGGGAGGAGTGAATGTGACAGTTCATGTAAAGGGCCTGGGACAGCGCGAGAGCTCAGAACATGGTCCTTATTGTTGCTGGTAGTAATAGCGGTAGTATCAGCAGAATCATAAGTCCTCAGTAACTGTTTAGCTGCTATTATCATTATTATATATTTGCCCTTTTAAATTTCAAGCTTCTGTAAACAGCATGTGTTTATACCACGTGAGTGCCCAGTAGCACTTAGAACACTCCGAGATGCACAATAGTTACTCCACGGAGGTTGGGCGTTCTTTCCACAGTTCTCTAACAGACATCTGTTTATTAGGAAACTTGGACTCTCTTTGGACAGGATCTTGTGTCTGGGACCTTCTTCATTTGGAAAAGGAAGGAGACTCCTGAGCCCATGGGCACCAGGATGGAGCATGTCTCATATGGGAGCCTTTGTCTCTCACAAAACAGCTTTTGTAAATGACACAGGCCATTATGCTCCTCCTGTGTAATTTTATGCCTTAGTATAATGACTCAGATAACCCTAACAATGGAGGAATTATAGCCTCATTTTACGGGACAGATTATTTCAGTGGTTAACATGTTTTCTTTCCAATTAACATTCATTATTTGGTCTCTGGTTCAAAGTAGCCACCATATCAACTATCTGAGTATCTTCCATCCTTGTTTCAGAAGCAATTAGTTCTGATTTTGCAAACAAATTCAGTCTTGGTTTCCAGTGGGCAGTTTGATGTTAACATGAAAGTAAAATGCAGTAATGCTGGCTGCCAGCAAACAGACACTGTGATTAATGGAAAGGGTTGGTTCCTCGGTGGTTTCTCCAGGCCTCTGAGCTGACAGGTCTGCCGTAGAGATTTGACGAGAGAACAGAGACAGGACAGAGAAGAAGGGACTGGGACTGGTTATGTAGGCCTCTGTTTTTTCCTTCCATTAAATGGAGTAATGGCAGCATCTACTGCCAGGGTGTTGTGTTCAGGGCATTTAGACTGGAGTGGAGCAGTCACAGAAAAGAACTGGAATGCTGCTGCTACTACTTGTGACCTGGAATTGCTTTTCTCTTTTACCAGCTGTTCATATGCAGAGTAAAACAGTTCTGTCAAAAGTGATGCAAACACGTTAGAATGCACAGTGTATTAAATAAAATGAAGGGGTCTTGTCTTCTTCAATAACTGAAGAAAGGACTTCCCTGGTGGCGCAGTGGTTAAGAATCCGCCTGCCAAGGCAGGAGACACGGGTTCAAGCCCTAGTCCGGGAAGATCCCACATGCCGCGGAGCAACTAAGCCCGGGTGCCACAACTACTGAGCCCACAAGCCACAACTACTGAAGCCTGTGTGCCTAGGGCCTGTGCTCCACAACAAGAGAAGCCACCGCAGTGAGAAGCCCGTGCACTGCAGCAAAGACCCAAAGCAGCCAAAAATAAATAAATAAAATTTTTTTAAAAATTGAAAAAAATGTCAGCAGTTCTATACAGCTGCAGCTCCTACCCCCACTGCATCATTCAGATATTTGTGATACACCTGGTTGAATTTCATCCTGTGGGATTGATGTCAGGAGCTTTACACCTGCTTTTATATTGATTGCTGGAAAAAAGTTCTCTAGAAGTCTTTGTTCTGACACTTTTACTGTGGGCCCTGATTATGGCCCTACTCTGCCCGTGCTCATGTGAAATACTGGGTCACAACTCATGTCCTCAAAGATTCCCTTGCTTGTCAGCTGGGGAAGTGGCAGGATTTGGGACTTGCCTTGATTGGTGAGGGTAAGGATCTCTGAGTGAAGAGTGGCAGAGTCCAGTGGGAAGCAAGAGCAGGAAATGCTGACGTGTGGACTTGAAGGTTAAGGTTGACGTTTCCAGGAACTAGGACAGGAAAGAGCAGTCATGATCTGGTCTGTCTTGCCTGTAGCTGTTGCCGTCTTATAAGAATGTGGTCGTCATCCACTATGCTGCCAGTGGTGAGTTGCTCTTGTGAATAAAATGAATATTAATAAATGCATTTGCATAGTGTACCTTACAGAAATCCTCTGAGTGGTGTTCCGAAAAGTAGCTTTAGAACAAGTATCAACATGTGATTCTGTGCAGTGCTGTTAACTTGCTAGAAGATCCAAATAACACATTACTTGAATACTACCCAATCATGTTTGCTGGCAATTTCTAGTATTTGAATTTTCACTTTAAGCTACATTTCCTTATGAATACTACTAAATGTAATATTTCCTGTTTGTTTTAAAAAAAACACATAAATATAGTATTGAGAAGAAGACAGAAAAACTTATTAGTTCAGCAATTCTCGAGAGTTCTTGAGAATTCTCACTTCTTGTTCCCGAGTTTGAAAATTACCCTCAGTTGGGAATTTGGAAGCTCTGTCTCGGAGGTCCTCCCCCAGCTTTGGAGACAATCTCACTTCAAGAGGACGGGGGTCCCTCAGCCCTCAGAAGCACAGGAGAGTCCTCCCTATCCACTTTTCTGCGGTCTTCAGACATATTTGCTAATGGTTTTTTTCAAGTCTGAATTAGGATTTCTAGTCGGTCAAATTCTTACTGCTTAAACAACATGCAATTTTTGTCTTCTGGTTACTGCTAATAATTTCCAGAAAAAAAAGGAGAAAGTTCTAAAAGTCCAAATTAATAAATTCACTTATTTCACTGAGCACACCCATGTGTTAAGGGTCAACCACGTCTCCAAGCACCAGGAGCACAAATATGATTAAGACGCAGCCACTACGCTTGAGGAGGGTACAGTATGTTGAGGAAGATAGAAACAAAATGAACTGCTTTGTGCTGTGGTGACTGTCACAGTTGGGTCTGAACAAGGTGTGTGTTGGGACAAATAATGTCATGGTTAATTCTGCTTGGGGTAGGGCTCCCAGGGGGAGGAGAAACTTCATGGAAAGCAGTCGATTTGCAGCTTAGACAAGGGGCAGATATTTGCCCTGTAGGTAGAAAGCATTTACCAAGTCAATACAGACTTGAGTTTGCATGGCACATGTAAGGGGCTGATATGGCTGGCTGGAGATAGAATCAGTAGGACCTGAGTGATGGGGAGAAGTGGTGAGGTCAGGGAAGGGAGGTGTCCAGGATGGGCTCCAAGGCTTTTAGCTTGGGTGTATGCCAGGTCCTATCTGAATCATAGTAGCGTCTTAACATTTGGTCCAGTCAAATCAAGGTGCTTGCTTGGAGACTAGTAGGGGAGCCTGAGCAGAAGTGATCACAGGACCATGCTGGGCTGAGAGTGCAGCCTGCCTGCCTGTGGAAGGGCCCCTGGAGACTTCCTGGGGGAGGGGATTTTTGAACTGAGCCTTGAAGGAGGGCTTATGAGGCAGAGAGGGTTGGAGGGGAGAAACGTGGGTGGGAATGAAGGTGTTTCAGATCTGGGAAAAACTCACACGTTGGCACAGGGATACAGAGCCCTTTGGTGGCCTCTGGGAAGTAGCAAAGGGTGGCTGGAGAAAAAATATTTGATATTGGTGGTCAGTGTGTGTGAACATTGTGTGCATGGGTGTGTATATGTGTGCACAGTGCGTGTGCATGGTGTGTGTGTGTGTGCATGATGTATGTGTGCATGCCTGTGCATAGGTGTGAGTGTGCATGGGGGTGTGTGTACATGGGGTATGTGTGTATGTGCATGCATAGGTATGTCTGTGTATACATGGATGTGTGTGTGGCGGGGAGGTTAGAGAGGGAAGCAGACAAACAGTGACCCAGTGAAGACAGGCTCAGTCAGTTTAACAGCAAAACTAGGAGTTCAGACGATGCCCTAGGAGGTGGGGAGAAGATGGAGAATTAAAGTATGGGAGTCGCATCACCAGATTTGGACTTAAGAATCATCACTCCGCTTCAAAAACATACATGCTGGGAATTTTGGTAAACTTAAAAAAAAAAGGATCAAGAATAAGCAACTGAGCGAAAGAGAGTAAGCAATGCCGGTGATCTTCCGATTGTCTTTCTTCTCTCCATCTTGTCGGTTGGGATTTTCTGTGCCGTGCTGTGTGTAGGGTAGGAGGTGTGGCTGCCCCCAGCACCAGCCAGGCTGGGATGGAGTTAGGGCTCTGTGGCCAAAGGGAAGGCTGGCGGGACCTGCCTCCTGAACTAACTTGCTTGTGTCTCCCCAGTTGATGAATGTCTCTGACATTGGGAATAACAATCCCATCAAGACACCTTCATCGGATTTCACTCTTCATTGACTCAAGAAGTGAAATATCTTAGAGCCAGAAAGCTTAGTCCCTTGCCTTGACTGGGTTGGTTATTTTTTATGGTTTGCACTGAATTGTGGGGATTGAAATATACACACAATAACCAGGGAAGTTATGCCTCCTTGGGCTCACATATACTTGTACGTTACTTTGTGTAATTTGGCCTCTGGACAGAGACTATAGGTTTGGGTGCCGTCTCCGCTAGGGTCCTAGTGGGGTAAGGAACACCTGGGTTTGCCTAGATATAATAGGTATGTTTGTCTCATTAGAATTGGGAAAACTCAGAATGGCTTGGCCTTTGTACCTCTAGTGCCCAAGGCATCCCAGGAGAAGTCAGACGTGGTTCCTCTTGGGCATAATCCATGACCACCTGGCATCAGATATGAGAGAGAGCTTTCTCCACTGCAGGTGCAGAGTCAAGGACAGTGTTTCACGGGGATTTTATTTATAAAACTGAGCCCTGATGGTGAAAATATAGATGCCAAAATAGGGGAATTAAAATGGTCCTAGAGCAATGCAGTCATTTTCAGGATAACTTCAACCTGACAGATACATATGGAGGAACTTGGCCATATTTCTTTGTGACACTGGGCAGTTCACTTCTGCTATGTGTGTCCAATTCCTCATTTATAAAATAAAGTTCTTAGACTCGATTCATTTTAAGGTATTTTCTGGCTCAGATAGTCTGTGATTTTGTGATTAACTGCTAGTAACTGCTGCAGTGGTCAGCACGCAGGGTACCACCCACTCACCCAATAAGGATATATCGGGCATCCTTGATGCACCAGGCCCACTAGGAAGCACTGGCCAGCTTCACCTCTTTGCCTCCCCTTAACGCACTTTATAGTGAAGTTCAGGTCCAGAGACAGGGATAACCCACCACTAGCTGGTGATTAATAGGTAGTTCTATCTTTTCCTCAAAGCCAGTGGCTCAGTGTTCACTTTTCCCTTGTCTGCCTTTGGCTGAGCTCCTTCAGGCTTCCTTCCTCTGGGGCATCATTGCACACGGTTATGTCTGCTCCAGCAAAGCTGCCCACTCTTTGGATTTTATTGCCGCTTTCTGGGAACTCAAAACAAGAATTGCTTCAGTTGTGGCAACGCACGCTGGGGACTGACCCAGGAGAAGGGCTGCCAGATGCCAGAACTGCTGCCTGTATTTGCTGATTCATTATCAGCATCAGGCAGTCCGCTCTGCGAATGCTGATAAATGTGTGGTGTTCTTCTAAAGGAATCACGTCCTCTGAGATTAACCCTGTGCCAACAGCCGGCTTGTCCGCTGCATGGCATCCCATCCCCTACAATCCCCTTTTCAGTAGTCCAGGACACACCTTGAAAGAAGAAAGTGTGTTTGGTTAAGGATAATAGGAGACCTCATGTCCATGTGATTTAGAAATGCAAACAGTAGGTGTTTTTATTCCAGACAGAGAAGCAGGGACAAGGTGGGTAGCTGCTCTGGAAGCAGGGAGACGGAGAGAAGAGCCCCAGTGACAAACATGCAGGTGCCCCAGCAAATTTTCAGGCTACTCATCTAGGTGGGACTGAGATGGGTTGAAGAAGAGTCATCCCTGGACACACTGCAGCTGTGTGAATGTTACCACGCACCTAGCCACCCGTTGTCTCCATCACTGTGGGCAAGACTCTTCCCCAGCTTGGCTTTAGTTGCTTCCGTTAGGAAAATGAGTCATCTGGACCAGGCCATCTCCAAGTGCCCTCGTAGGACTTCCTCTACCAGTTCATTGGTCAGACAGGCTCAGCCCTACAACCCGTCCAGCCTGGGATCCCTGATGGCTCCAAGTGTTGTGCTGTGGGTCCTCCTCTCGATGTCAGCCTCCAAGGCAGTTCCCCAAACCGACCTTCCTGCTCTTACTGCCTCCCCCAGATCGCTGGGGCCGGTTTGAGGTAGGATAAGAACCAAGTTGGTGGGTGCCGTTTCTTTCTCACTTTCCTTCATTTGGAAGAGGGTAGGTTATGTCAGATGCCAAACCCCAATTCCTGAGGAGCTGGAGATCCATTCCACACCTAGCAGAAAAGATGTCCTCCTTGGGACCCATGAGTTCTGGGGAGTTCAGCACCATTCCAAACCTAGGGCTTTAGAGTTAAGTCATATTTCTATGACAACGGTACTTATACCTCCATCTATT
The DNA here is from genome assembly GCF_964341445.2 of Mesoplodon mirus. Taxonomy (NCBI): domain Eukaryota; kingdom Metazoa; phylum Chordata; class Mammalia; order Artiodactyla; family Ziphiidae; genus Mesoplodon; species Mesoplodon mirus. The sequence continues at coordinate 69,835,847 of NC_138980.1, forward strand.
GGGGCAAATAATAATGATAAAAGCAGGTACCAATTTTGTTGCTTCCTATTTTCCAGGCATTATACTGAGTTGTTTACATACATCAGCTCATTTCAATCCTCATACCATCCCCTTAAAGGAGATAGTATTCCTAGCCCCCCCATTTTACAGATAAGGAAACTGAGATTTACAGGGTGAAATATCCTGCTGCGATCACACTGTAAGGGGCAGAGCTGACTTTTGAACCTGTGTTTTCTGACTCTAGTGCCCGGATAAGCACCTTGCAGGACTACCAGAGCAAAGCACTTTAAGGGCATAGTACCCGCCTGATTGATGGGCAGCTCACACTCACTTGTCCTCCACCCAGAACTCGCCCCTCAGCTGGGAGAGTGGCTCTCAGTGGTTTTCTGGAAAAGCAGCCTCAACTAAGAGGGAAAGGAGGCCGTAACTGCAGGCCTTTATTTCGGTGGTTTATGATATGGTGATGGGGTTCCTTCCGTCGACATAAGCCATCCTAATAGCACCATTTATCATTATGACAAAGGTTAGGATAGGGGGAGACTGGAGCTGGAATGAAAGAGTAGAATTATGATGATTTTAGCAGTTGAAAGTGACATCACCTCAGAACCGGGCTATCGAATGGCAAATTGAAAGCCGGACTGAAATTGCTTTAAAACGTATCCAGAGATGGTTTTCCACAGCTGTGATAAAGTCATTTGGTTGTGTTTGGAGATGCATTTCTATCTAGACTGTTCTCTGAGTTGTCTCTGCACCCTCCCACTCAGAGGCTGCTGGTCGGCCCCGGAGGCATCTGAGGCTCTGGGTGCTGTTTGGGGGCACCTGTGATCTGCCACACCCCAGATGGGGCGCTGGGGAAGCTGACGGAGTCATTCTCTCATTGTCTTTTTAGTGTGTTGTGAATGTCTCTTCATGTCAATAAGTCATGTGTTTACAACATTTTTAATGGCCACATTGCTTTCCTCCATCCATCTGGTGGGTTGAACTTAGGCTTTTGGAACTGTCTCCTGCCCCCTGTCAGCAAGTTGGAACAAATGGGGGTGCTGGCCAGGGGCCTTCAGGATGTGCCTGGTTGTTTGGCCAGCCCTTATTTATTTGGCCTTTATCCAGGTAACCTGGAGGAAAGACCATGGAGACTGGAGCTTCAGTTACCTTATGCCCTCTTTTTTTCATCCTCAGGCAAAAGAAGGGGAATGTAGCCCACAGACACTGGGTTGGACCTTCGAATTTGGTCAAGTGCAAGCCCTGTCCCACGGCACAGTCAGCCATGGTCTGCGGCTCCGACGGCCACACCTATACGTCCAAGGTCGGTCTTCTTCGTTCTCTTTTTTGTCATCAAAAAGTACTCTGTGTCTGTTTGTTCTGACAAGGCTCTCTGGGCCAAAACTGGGACCTGTGAATCTCGGTGGACTTTAAGGCTTGCCCTTGAGAAGCTGCCACATGAACAGACTCTTTGGCCTAAGAGACAAGATAAACGTATTCTCTCCTATGTAACTGGAGTGATCAAGGGCTTAGGGGAAGGGTGATTCTGAGAGAGGTGTGTGATCCTGAAGTGAATCTAGGCCAGCTTCCTGGAGGAGGTGAGGAAGTAAGCTGTTCCAAAGCTCAGCTGATGGGGGGCAAAGGTGTGAGGGAGGTCCAGGATGCCTGCCTTACAGACAGCGCGGTGATAGGGAGGTGTATGATGTCGGCACACATTTAAGCTGCATTTATTGTGAACCTAGAATGTATCCAGCACGACACCAGGTCCTGGGTCTAGAGAGGCTGCTGTTCCTTTCTCTGGGGACTTCAGGGCTTACAGTCTAATGCGGGGGGGCAGGGTTGCTAGTAGGGTGACTGGTCATTTTAACTCAAACCAGTGAAGAGAAAATGGTTTCATAGAAAAAAGGACTAGGCATAAAGTGGGTCTGTTTATTCTTACTGGAACAAGGAGGAGAAGTTTCACACAGGAGGAGCATTTCATCTGGGCTCTAATAAAATGAATTGCAGGCAGGGAACCAGGGATCCCTAGGGTGGAGGAAGGAGGTGACCATTTGTTCTTGGACCTACAGACAGTGTCCTTGGGCTAAGGTTGTCCATTTGTGTTTGGGAATGGGTACATATCGGTGGGATAATGAACGAAAGAAACCACAGAATCGACAAGGGTTTGCTTATTCTCTTATTCAACAAATATAAATCAGCACCTGCTCCCACACCCTTCGTGCTAGGCGTGAAGAGTTGTGTGTGCGTGTCTGAGACAGGGTTGGGGGCGAGGAGTGGGGCTCTGACTCTCCCATCCCCCTCCAGCCAGAGCTGCACCACTTTTATCTCTCTTCTTGTTTTCTCTGTAGGGATCTTTTGCAGAAGGGAGTCTGGGGCTGATGAGAGTTGTAACTGGTGACTCCCTGGTCACTTGTGGCCACGTTGCCTTGTGGTCCTTGGGCTTGGGCCTTTACGCTGGTCCCACCTCTGTCCCTCCCCCACTGCACACATAGCTTCTGTTCTCTGCGATCCCCTCACCATCCTGACCTTTACACCGTGGAGATTGCATAGGCCTGGGGGTCCCTCACTGCCTGCTGTCCTCAGAAGCTTATTAGGATTATTACAAGTAATAATAATAATCATGTATTATTATTCACCGAAAGAGTGAGTCATGTACTTTTATTCACTGAAAGTCGATTTTTATTCTCTCGGATTTTCACAGTTTTCTAACCAAAGGGAATATATGTAACAAAACGGGAAGCCAGAAGGTTCATCTAGCTTGCACCCAGACCCGTGTAAGCTGCTTTAGGATATCAGTATCATAATTACTGCTTGGTAGTTCCTTTGTTCTTTCAACAGGTATCACTAGAGCGCTTCTTATGCACTAGGCTCTGTGCCAGGTGCTGGGGGAACTTATGATATAGTGGAAATAAAAAAGTTGGCTCTTCTTCACGGCCAGAGTCAGTAAGCCATACCTCCCCAACGTCAGACCTGCAGTGGGAATTACAGCTTCTCTGCCCAGGGGCACAGCCAGAACGTCCTGGCTCATTAGCTCAGCCCAGCTTGGCTGAGTGTGCCTACCATCCCCGCGTCGCGTCTCTCCCTGATCCCGAAGGAACCGCAGGCTTGCTTCTAACACCCTGCACTGTCTGGACTAGTGCATTTATAATAACATTGATGACTCAGATCTGTCCCCCACTCCCCGAAGGCAGATCAGGCCATCATTGTCTTTCACCTAAAGCCCAGCTTCTAGATATGTGAACAATTGCCTGGAGATTCTGTTAAAATGCAGATTATGACAGGGCAGGTCTGATGTGGTGCCTGAGATTCTGCATTTCTAACAAGTTCCCAGGTGACGACCATGCTGCTGGTCCACGGACCACACGTTGAGCAGTGAGGACTTTGGTTTTTATAGACACCTCCTAATGGGACTCTTTACCTCCAGTCTGCCTTTCCCCGGCCCCCCAAATCCATTTCCACGTGACATAAAAGGTGAGGGTAATTCTGCAATAAAAGTCTGTTTGTACGTCTCCCCCACTTAAAATGTATGGATAGCTCTCCTCTTGCAGTCGCAGCTAAGCTGAGACCCTTCACCGTCAACAGCAAAGCCCCCCAGAGTCTGTCTCCGTAATCGCCTACTCTAGACAGATCCTTCATTCGTTTGTCCAGCAACTATCTCTTGGACACTTGTCATTGTTCTAGGCACTGTGCAGAGCATGGAAGGGCAGTGGGGAAGCAGACCGACGCCATCCCTGCTCACTTGGAGGTTACACTCTGGTAGGGGAGACAGACAGAAATAATTGACCAAACAAATAAATAGGTAACTTCAAATTTTGGTAACTGGTACCAAGGAAATACATGTGGTGCTCTGAAAGAGAGACAGAGTGCTTTATAGCTTCAAATGCCAGCTCCCCTTGACCCCCGAGCTACAAGGAGCAGTCGTAACCTGTCAGATGTGGCTTGAGATGCTGCCAGTTGCCCAGGGAATGTCTCTGCAAATGTTTGCTGGTCAGGGCCCCCCCTGCATTTTGAGCAGGAAAGTTGGCTTTTTGTGTTAGAGAAGGTTGCCTGCTGAGAAGGCCTTTCTGAGGAGGTGTCCTTTAAACTCTGAGAGGGGGGCGTTGGTAGAATGTTCTAGATAGAGGAAATAGCATAGGCCAAGGCTCTAAGGCAGGATGATGAGTTTGAAGAACTAAGAGGTTGCCCTATTGGTGGCTGTGACCGTGAGGGGAGAGGCGCAGGAGATGAGGAGGAGAGGGCGGATGTGAGGACAGTCCAAGAGGAGACATTCAGCCCAAACTTGGAAAGTAAGCAGATGGTCAGGCAATGCCAGGCTTGCAGGACACTTGCTCCTGTAAGTGCCTTCTTGCCCATGTCTGCCTTAAGTGGCAGACTTAAGAGTGTGTGTGGTCCTAGAGGTAGAAACAATGCCTGTCTACCTTCACCAGGCACAGGACACACAGTGGGTGCTCAGTATCACGGATAAGAGAGAAGAGCCTCTGAAGACTCCAGCTGAGAAGGAATGGTGAGATTCCAGTCTGTGCAACCCTTCCGGAATTTGAGTGAAGGGGTTGCAGAGAGCTTAGTGATTGAGAGAAATAAGCCATCCCCAGCCTGGGCCAAGTTACTTAGCTAAACACCCAGCCTGGAGCCCTGGCAGAGAGAGGCTCTTTGCAATGATTCTGTCTTTGTGAAGATCCAGTTTGTGCTGTTCAGTTATTCCCTCCAGCTCTGGAGTGAACTGTCTGATCCTGGAGCCTGTGATTAGAGACGAGCCATGAAATGTCAGTGAGTGATCAAGGCTGTTTGGGCAGCTGGCACGTTGCACATCAAACTCCAGCAGCAGCCTGCCTGCTCGCCTGTCTCTCGTTCGCAGAAGGAGCTTCAAATGCCAGCTCCCCATGACCCCTGAGCTACAAGGAGCAGTCGTAACCTGTCAGATGTGGCTTGAAATGCTGTCAGCTGCCCAGGGAATGTCTCTGCAAATGTTTGCTGGTCAGGGCTCCCCTGCAGTTTGAGCAGGAAAGTTGGCCTTCTGGGTTAGAGAAGGTTGCCTGCTTACAAGTAGTGGTAACTAGCTTGTTTAAGAGGCAGGGTCGGGATTTGGAAGGCTCCTTTGCAATGATTTTTCAAAAGAGGAATGGCTTCCAGGTACTGTTGGGCAGAGCCCCAGAGTCTGCCCCAGCCTGCTATTCCTCTAGTGCTCTTGAATTCCTGTACCTGCCTCAGTCCTGAGTTTCCCAGACCTGGTCAGCTGTCTTTTCTTGGAGCAAAAGAAGAGACCTAATGCCTTCTTATCAGAACTTGTAGTGCCTTTCTCCCCATCCTCCATGTGGGGTAGACTGAGACCCAAAGAGTCAAGGGCAGTGGCAGAATTTGACACTCAGGGTCTCTTGCCTGGATATCTGTGATCACCTGCTTCCAGTTAAAACAAAGGGCAGAGGCTGGGGGAGGGGCAGCAGTGCAGTGGAAAATGGTGTGGGTGTTGGTTTTTGACATTAATCTCCTAGTTTTCTGTCCACTTTTAGAAAGTTGGTGTTCTCTTTTTCCTAAAGAAATGAATCAAGTGGCTCATGCTGAAGGCATGTGTTGACTGCTCAAGACCTCTGAAGCCAAGACTAATTCTAAACCCTCGTGGTGTGCAATGAGACTTCCTTCCAAGGGGGATATTTCAGACTGGTCAGGTTCAGTATTGGAGTGAGTTAGCTATTGCCCCTAAACATATGGCCACTTCTTTATTGAGGTTCAAGAGCACATTTTAGTCTCACAGACAAAGCTGTCACAGGACCACCAGTAGGTGGGCAGTTAATAGAGTGAGTGAGTTAACTGTTAGTCAACAAGTGACTTCCCGTTCCCTGGAGTTATGGCCTTTTTTGGGTCATTGGGGTCAAGAAACAAAGGACAATGAGGCCAGGATGCACGTACAACTGGAAGTGATTTGATGTCATAAGTCACATTCACAAAAATCAGTTTTGGCAAAAATATATTGCAGCCCAGTCCCATCATCATCAAGGAAATCTGTAATAAATAATCAGAGTCCTCCAGGGGAAGTGTTCACCCTTTCACAGATGGATCTGAAGCCTGTGGGGAGCACCGCCAGCAGCAGAGGGAGGAAGGAGCATGGGTATCAGCTCTGTCCTAGATGCCCGGTGTTTGTCTTCGGGTTCCATCAAACAAGTTTGCTTTTTGCTTCTGGGCCCTGAACAATCAGAAGCTCCTAGAATCGGGGTGGGGATGTATTTAGAAGCCTCTGTCTGTAGCAGGACTCTTCCAGTGTCCTGGCACCAGGGACACCACTCAGAGCTCTGTGACTCCCCCAGACCAAAGATAAAATCCGCAGGAATGCACAGCATCTTGATATGAAGGGATATAAGATGTTACATGGCAGTAAATGACTGTATATTCAGACTCTACAAAGCAAAACTCACAAAAGATAAGGAACAGAAAACTCCCCTCTGGGAATAGGCAAGTGGAGGCCAGCACCACAACTGGTTTGAGAATGTGGTAGAGACCCTGCCCCTCGACGTGGCTTCTAGGTAGTAAGGATCACCCTTATCATTTAACTTGCCCTGATGTCACATTCTCCTGGCCAGGAAAACTGAAGGAGTCCAGAAATTCAGCAAGTGTTTATTGAATTCTTTCTTATTCTGTGTCACACATTGTGCTAAGTACTGGGGATTCAACAGAAGAAGAAGCCCCAGTTTTCACAGAACTTACAAGGAAGGTAGACAGATTACAAAGCAGTGTCCTTTCATTAAAATAGGTGTTCAGATAAGGGATGTTCGGGGTACTGCAGGACCCAGAACAGGGCCTCCTCAGCCAGTTTGGAGGTGTGACCAGTCTTCTTAGAGGAAGCGATGGTTCATTGAGATCTTAAGGCTGGAAGGAGTCGCCTGGAGTACGAATGGAGGTGGAAGGTATAGAGCGTTCATTCATCAGAGGAAAGAGGGGGCTGAAGAGATGAAACAAAGCACAGACCCTCTTGAAGGAACCGGAATGTGTCACTGTGGCAGTGTCGCATGGGGATTGGGGACAGGGAGTTAACTAGACACAGAAATGAGGCTAGAAAAGTGTCAGGGGCCACTTTTCCGGGGCCTTGAAGGCCAAATGAGAGGGGTTGCACTTTACCCTAAGAACACTGGGGGTCTTATTAAGCACTTTTATTTTTTCACTGGCTTACACTGGCTGCAGGATGGGAGTGGTTGGGCAAGCCTGGAAGCCTGGACTTGTATTGTGGTTGCAGAGATGGATAGGAAGCAGTCTGAAGAGGCATTCAGGAAGTCATAGCTGGACTTGGTGACTGTCTCAATTCCAAATACAGAGAGTCGTTTTAGCTTTGAGCTCAGCAGAAGGACATCTTCACCATCTGGATCCCAATGGGACTTGCAGTTGCTCTTGCCAGCAGCCCTGTGGCCTCAGCCTAAACCAGAGGGACCCCTTCGTTTGTGAGTGCCTTTCCTTTCTCTGCTGTTATCCGCATAGAAAGATGAAGGCTCCTGGGGTCCTGGCTGCCCATTTCTAATTTTGCCTGTAAGAAGGGAAGCATCACTGTGGCTGATGGAATCTGGCCAGCCCAGGCTTCAGGTGGGCAATCTCAGCTTTCTCTCCCCTTGGAGGGGAGAGCGGTTTGGGAAAGCTGTGAGCAGATCTGGAGTGGTGCTGGGGACCTGGAAACTCAGAAGGGGGCAGGAGTGGAGGTCCCCGCTGCTCCAGGTTCTGGCCCTGGTGGGTGTCTCCTGGCTGGGCCTCTTTTAATAGGACTTCCTTGACATCTCTCCCCCTGCACCCACCTGACCAGAGCTCAGACGTCAGGGCTGGGACTGCTCTTGTCCAGGCAGAAGCTGCACGGCCTGACCTCTGAGGGGAGGGCCCTTGGAGTGACCCTGGGAGCCCTGCTCACCTTGCTCGCTGGCATCAGCCCGGCTGTTGGGAATGGACAAACAAGCCGGCAAACCCCCGTCTGCTCTGCCCCTCCTCCCACGACGTTTAGTTCATTAACAGCTGTTAAACAATTAGCAAATGGCTCATTTCTGTCTAGAGGCAGAAGAGAGATGCAGAGTTAAGAAGCGCTGTGAAGGAAGATGGTTCTCCTCTGTTCTGAGTGCGCACACGCGAGGGAGGGGGCGAGAGAGCTGGCCTTACAGTGTTGGCATTTCTTTCAACACATTGTTGCTGCGGATTATATTATTTTCAGAGTCGTCTTAATTGTTTCGAACAATTGCCACCAAGCAAAGGTCATGTTTGAAGTTCTTGGCAAATGGAGACTCTGTTGGCCGGCATTTCCCACAAACAGGCTGTTCTGAGGGTCAGAGCCAATCCAGGGCATGGATTTGTTAAGCCTTCTCAAGACAGCGTCGAGCTCGGTATGTCTTCTTAGTCTCCCCAGACTTTTATGGCCCTGCATCCATGACAGGCGTGGGTGGTTTTTATGTGCGGCTCCTCTTTTTTGCTTTTTGGCTGAGTTGAGGCTGTCGGTGTTTTCAGGGACATTTTTAGATAGCCCTGCCTCCATAGAACCTGCTGGGTGAGAATTGTCTTCACTTGCAAATGGCTCATTGGCAAGGGCCTCACTTCTGACTAAGCAGAAGAGAAGACGATTGGACACTGAGGTGGAAGGCTTGCATTTGCACATTTTGTGCATCAGGAAACTGGAGCCTGATGGCCATGGTCATGGCCCCAGGAACAAGAGGTGTAGCAGCAATTAGGCAAGGCATTGGATACTGCCATCTGGGCAACCCTGTGGAGGGCCAAGAAGTAGTAAATACCCCGCCCCCATCCTGCATGCTCTCAGGTGGTGGGGGGGAGAGAAAGGTCGGGTCATGTGCCCATAGACCACACGGACACCAATGGTCTGATGCGGGAGTCGGGTCGTAGACTTCACTATTTTGATTTTCTGTTGCTTAGAAAAGGCTAACACAAGAGATGTTATGACTTTGGAGACATACTCAGTGGCATCTAACCAACTCTAAGCAAATTTGTTTTATACATTAAACAGTTGGAGGTATGGGGACAAATTCCCCATGGCAGACGCCCCAACTTTGCTTTTCCCCCTGAGGCCTTGTTCATTTTCATTGTCCTTTCTTCAGTCTGTGGTAGCCAAACATCACTGGATAATGAGAAGCTAGTGTTCATAGTACGAAGACCCTCAACTATTAGTTTAAATAGAGTTCTTGCCCTTGTTTGGTTGTCATCCCCTTTTCTCTTTCACAGGGTTTTTGGAAGGAATGAGTATAAATAATATTTAAGATGTTTACTGTGTATTAGTTCTGGCTGCTATAGCAAATTTAAGATGTTTACTGTGTATTACTTCTGGCTGCTATAGCAAAAATTCAAACGGAACAGAGGCTTGAATGGGATACAGTTTTATTTCTCTCTCACATAGACATTCTAAAGATAAGCAGCCTGGGGCTGATATGCTGCCTCCAGACTGTCAGTGACCAGCGTCCTTTACCTTTTTGCTCTGTCATCCTGACAGTTGGAACTGTTGAGCTTCTGCCTCTTGGTCCAAGATGGCTGCTGTGCCCCAGCCAGTAGGAAGGAGGCGAGGGAAGAGGCACAGTCTGGAAGTCATGTGTCATTTCTGCTCACATCCTACTGGCCACAACTTAGTCACAGGGCTACGCAGAGCTGCAAGGGAGGCTGGGAAATGTGGGTTTATTCTGGGTAGCTCCGTATCCAGCTGAAATTTGAGAGTTGTGTTGTTATTAAGAAGGATAGAGTGAATATTGGAGTAATCTAGCCATCTCTACCATAGTAATATTTTAAATAATGACAGTGACAATAACAAGAAAACAATAGTACTCCATTGTTGAACATGTCTTAAGTACTGTGATATTGTACTAAGTGCCACAGTATTATTTTACTTTCTCTATTATTCCATCTAATTCTCACAATGAACCTTTGAGGTAAGGGCTATTAGTAGTCTCAAAGAGGAGAAAACTGAAGCTGCAAAACTTTGTCCAAGGTCAACACAGCTCTTAGCAGCAGAGTAGATGTTGGAACCCTGGTCTGTCTGGTTCTCGAGTGACAGTCTTTACTTCTATGAGGGAAATGCCATCTGAAAAGTAATATAAAATACCAGCTGTATCATCAGGATGCTTTTGATTTCAAGTGATAGAAACAGAACTCAAACTTGGCTTCATCAAAAAATGAAGATTTACTGGCACAGAAGGCTAGAAAGTATACTGGGGTGGGCAGACCTCAGAGAAAGAAGGGGAAATTCAGTGTGGAAATTCTTTCTCATCTTTGTCCATCTCTGCTTGGCTTCATTCTGCCAAGAGGCTCTCGCCCCTTGGCTGGGAATATGGATTTGGACAGCCCCTGATTCATTTGCTTCTAGCCTAGAAACTGCAAAGAAATTTGTCAGTATCTGTGTTTCAATCCCAGGGAAGGATTCCAATTGGCTGTTTTTGAATCATGTGTCCATCCTTTAATCAAATACTATGGTAACATGACCCTCTTTACCCCCACCCTTCACTATGATCAAGGGTAGTATTTTTTACCAGAAGAAGAGGGAAAGAATATTTACTGGACTGAATAAAAATTTTAAAGTAGTGTACTGCATAATCACCTTTTAAAATATCAAATATTATTAAGTATTTGTGTCATTAAAGGCTTCAGCTAAATGCCACTAGCTTTTGAGCCTGTAAGAATGTATTAAGGTGTACTGTGTTTCTAGGAGTGGTAGGCAAAAAGGAGCATATAATACAGGTCCATACCAGATGGGTTAGTGATCTGGTTAAAGAGAAAAGAAAGTTCATGCAAAATAAAGTAGATTCAGCACCACTTTAATTCAGAAATCTTTTAAACCATTTGGCCTAATGTTGCAATACTTCCTTCTAATCATGAGGCACATCTGTCCTCAGTTCTATTAAGCATTTCTTTCTTTTTGGAACATGCCAAGATAACACAGTCTTTTTGGCTCCCGAGGATAAACTTTCAGTTAAAATGGTTATTGTGACATTTTCAGAAATCACAGATGTTCAAACACTGTCCACGGTGAAATGCATCCTCAGAATTTACGTGGTCTACATCAACATACAGTTTAGTTATGAAGTTACAGCAGAAGAAAGCAATTCAACTAAGTATTTTACCACTTATTTCTATGTTGTATATGCAAACATGTGTTTAACCAAGATTTGAAGAATAGGTTTTCATGTCTTCTTCTCAAATGCCCTGAGTAGAGTGCCATGCAATTAGTTAGCGCTTTTGTTAAAAACACGTTAGGAAGAATAACCTTCTTGTTGTCAGTTCTGTTGAATGCACAATTAAACCATTTGATAAGGCAATTACCTGAACACGATTATGCTCATCCTCACCTCATCAGGAGATGAAACGAAGGATTAGGAAAAAATTGCAAAGCACATGAGATCTCTGCCAACCAATCCTTTAGAAGAGAGAAGGGTCCCTGGCCAGAATGAATATGCACAGTGCTATAAATCTAATTAAATCATTACAAAATTTTTAATGAAGTTCAGGTTCGTGTTGCTTTTGTTTTTCTTAAACAAACAAAACATTCCCTGTTGGCATACTGCTCAAATGAGTACAGTCAGACTTATTCATGACATTTTCCAAGAGAACGTTTCGGTAGTAGATATGGGTAATGCTCGTAGAAGCTGATCTCACTTTCTATGCCTTGGGCTAGGACCTGTATGTTATGTCAGAGAACGAGGGAATATTTAGTTGGGTTAGAATTTACCATGAATTGATACCATAACTGCCTATTGAGAGATATGACTTAAATGATGCTCTCCCTTTTACCGTAGCAAGTTGGTGGTTTTTTCCCATTCTAAAACAAATGAAACAATTTTTGCATCTTTATATACAACACATGAGATAGAAATGCTTCATCCTTTGGCCAAGGGTGGCACCTTCCTGCGATGCTGGGTTCTGTCCAGTGAGGTGCTCAGAACAGCAGACCTTCTGCAGCAAGGAAGACCCTGTGTGCAAAAGAACAGTTTTCCCCAAGTTCTTATCAAAAGGCACTGGGGATTGCTTTGGGATGCAAACCTCCCCAAAGGCAGACTATGCAGTGGCGGCCAGGCAATAGATCAGATGACACTGGAACCCAGGGACCCTGACCAGATTGGTCAGATGAAGCTCCTTTTAAGGGTTTATTTACTTTCTCCTCTCCTAGTAGAGAGACCAAAAGACACTATTGGGTATAAGTGGGGTGGGACTCCCCAAAGGTGGTTCTGAGCAAGATCTGCTACATCTCTCATGTCTTCCACTGTTTCCTGCTGGGAGCTCTCCAGAACAGCCACCTGGCCCGTAGTAGTAGCACACCACCACATGACCCTTCCCTGGCACCAAACCAAGCAAAACAGAGGTGGAGTAGAGAGGATTCATCAATTGTTTTTTTGAATTTTAATGCACGTAACGGGATAGAATGGGTTGAGCCTCCCTTACCCACACCCACCTCTGCCAGAAACGGAGCAAACACCTTCCTGGGATTTCAACTCCAAGGCTCTGCCTAAGCACCATCTCCTCAGTGAAGCATCCTTGAGCTCTTGGTGCTAGGATACGCCATTGCTTTCCTCTGCGCTACAACGGCACCATGTGCATAGTTCTGCTGGAGCACCCTTGTACCACACTAGAGCTGTCTGTAGATAAGTGTGCCTATCCATCCATATGGTGAGCTAGAGGTCCTAAGAACTATGATATAAAGCTCCTAGATAAGATAAGCATCCTTTAAAATAAATGAGCTTCTCACATGTAAGAGAAATCCCTGGTTCGGGGTTAGGGAGAAGGAAAACCAGAGTGGATACTGACCACTTCCCTGTGGGTGGGGAGGTAAAGGGCAGCTGATCTAACCAAGAGGTTTGGGGGTAACTGCTGCCTGCAAACTGGAGATAGTGCCTTAAATGCTTACAAGGTGGGACATTGCAGCTGAGATCCCACACATAAATCCAGAACTTTCAGCATGCTTGCCCTGAGTTGGAGGGTGGGCTTGGTTTTAAAAAAAAATAGCATTCACCTCGAGTTAAACGGTGGGCTCGATTGTTTTTAAAAAGTTAAATATGCCTGTTAGTAAAGTGAGACAATGACACTTCCCGACGTTGCCCTGGGCTCTGGTTAGAGAGGGGAAAGATGACCTGTGAAACTGTTCAACAAAGAACCGGCATGTATGCAGATAAGGCAACGGTGGTACACAAAACCTTTGATGACTGATACAGGACACAGATGTAAACCAGTCGGAACAGGTAACTGCTGTTATGGTGTCCTGTTGCTTACTATGTGAATAGCAGCCCAAGTGTGTGGTTCCAGTTTACCCTCTTTGTGTTGGAAACCTGAATTGTAAATTGACTTAAAGTGGCCCTGGCTATGGGATGCTCAAGGGCTCCTGGAAGAAGCATGTGTAGGTCGTCTCTGGAGGGCGGGACCATCAACTCAGGCTTTACAGGATTCCCTCAAAGTGCCAAACATAACTCATAATTCTTTAAAGCATAGAAGGAAATAAGCCACCATGAGCAAGAGGCAGCACAGATAAAAAATAGCAGAATTAGACCCCCCAAAACTTTGAGAGATGGATTTTTCAGGTACAGAATGTAAAATCAGTTGTTCAAAATGTTTAAATAGAAAAGGTGATTCAAAACTTAAGCAATGAGTGATATGGTAGCAAAACATACCAGATCATTTTGAAACTTCTAGAAGTGAGAAATACAATCATTAAAAACACGTTTAATTAGTTAATTAATTTATTATTTTTTTCAAATATTTAGATTTTATTTCATGGTAAGCTCAAAGCAATTAACTTTGTGTATTTAGTAGAGTTTTCCAAGGTAATTTAATAACCTGCCTGAAGTCATAAGAAATTAATTTCCACATGGTATTTTTTTACATGGTAATTCAGTACTTTTATAGATTATGTACCATATGAAGTTATTATAATATTACTGACTGTATTCCCTGTGCTGTACGTTACATCCCTATGACTTGTTTATTTATTTTATAACTGGGCGTTTATAATCCTTCTCATCTATTTCACCCATCCGTCTACCTACTTCCCCTCTGACAACCCCTAGTTCTCTGTACGTGTGAGTTTGTTTCTATTTTGTTATATTTGTTCATTTGTTTTGTTTTTTAGATTCCACATATAAGTGAAAACATAAAATATTTGTCTTTCTCTGACTTATTTCACTAAGCATAGTACCCTCCACATTCACTCGTGATGCTGCAAACGACAAGATTTCATTCTTTTTTATGGCTGAGTAATATTATTCCCTGTGTGTGTGTGTGTGTGTGTGTGAGAGAGAGAGACAGAGAGAGAGAGAGAGAGAGAGAGAGATCTTCTTTATCTGTTCATCTATCAGTGGTCACTCAGGTTCATTTATCTTTGCATAAACATCCAGGAGTGGAATGGTAGTTCTATTTATAATTTTTTGAGGAACCTCCATACTGTTTTCCATAGTGGCTGCACCAGTTTACATTCCCACCAACAGGGCACCAGGGTTCCCTTTTCTCCACATCCTCACCAACACTTGTTATTTGTTGTCTTTTTGAAAGTAGCCATTCTGACAGGTGTGAGTGCTGTCTCATTGTGGTTTTGATTTGCATTTCCCTGATAATTAGCGATGTTGAGCATCTTTTCATGTGCCTGTTGGCCATTTGTATGTCTTCTTTGGAAAGATGCCTATTCAGGTCCTATAACACTTTTTAATCAGATTTTTTTTACTTGAGTTGTATGATCTCTTTATATATTTTGGATATTAACCCCTTACCAGACGTAACATCTACAAATATCTTCTCCCGTTCAGTAGATTACCTTTTTGCTTTGTTGATGGTTTCCTTCAGTGTGCAAAAGCTTTTCAGTTTGATGCAGTCCTTTTTGTTTATTTTTGCTTTTGTTGCACTCCTCTGAGGAGTGTGTTAAAAAAAATCTGCTAAAACCAATGTCAAAGAGCATACTGCCTATGTTTTCTTCTAGGAGTTTTATGGTTTCAGGTCTTAGTCCATTTTGAGTTTATTTTTTTATATGGTGTGATAAAGTGATCTGGTTTCATTCTTTTACATGTAGCTGGCTACTTTTCTCAACACCACTTATTAAAGTGACTGTCTTTTCCCCATTGTATATTCTTGTCTCCTTTGTCATAGGTTAATTGACCATAAGTGCATGGGTTTATTTCTGGGCTCCCTATTCTGTTTCATTGATCTATGTGTCTATTTTTATGCCATTACCATACTGTTTTTGATTACTGTAGCTTTGTAGTACAGTTTGAAAACAGAGAGTGTGATACCACCAGCTTTGTTCTTCTTTCTCAAGATTGCTTTGGCTATTTGAGGTCTTTTGTGGTTCCATACAAATTTTAGGATTATTTCTGTTTCGGTGAAAAATGCCATTGGTATTTTGATAGAGATTGCATTGAGTCTGTAGATTGCTTTGAGTAGTGTGGACATTTTAACATGATTAATTCTTCTAATCCATAAACATGGAATATATTTCATTTTACTTGTGTTGTCTTCTATTTCTTTCATCAGTGTCTTATAGTTTTCCAAGTACAGGTTTCACCTCCTTGGTTAAATTTATTCCTAGGTATTATATTCTTTTTGATGCAATTGTAAATGGGGTTGTTTCCTTGATTTCTTTTTCTGATAGATCATTATTAGTGTATAGAAACACAACAGACTTCTGTATATTGATCTTGTATCCTGCAACTTTACTGAATTCATTTATTATTTCTAATAGTTTTTTGGTGTAGTCTTTAGGGATATATATATATATATATATATATATATAGTATCATATATATACTTTAGGGATATACATATATATAGTATCATGTCATCTACACATAGTGACAGTTTTATATCTTCCCCTCCAATCTGGATTCCTTTTATTTCTTTTTCTTGTCTGATTGCTGTGGCTGGGGATAGCAAAACAATGTTAAATAACAGTGGCAAGACAAGGCATCCTTGTCTTGTTCCTAATCTTAGAGGAAAAGCTTTCAGTTTTTTATGGTTGAGTATAATGTTAGCTGTGGATTTGTCATAAATGGCCTTTATTATGTTGAAATATGTTCACTGGCTACCAACTTGAGAGTTTTTGTCATGAATAGATGTTGCATTTTGTCAAAAGCTTTTTCTGCATCCTTTGAGTTGATCATGTGATTTTTATCCTTCATTTTATTAATGTGGTGTATCACATTGGTTGATTTGTGGATGTTTAACCATTCTTGCATGACTGGAATACATCCCACTTAATCATGATATATGATCCTTTTAATGTATTGTTGAATTCAGTTTGCTAATATTTTGTTGAGGATTTTTGCTCGTACGTTCATCGGGAATATTGGTCTATAATTTAATCTTTTTGTCATGTCTTTGCCTGGTTTTGATGTCAGGGTAATGCTGACCTCATAGAATGAGTCTGGAAGTGTTCCTTCTTCTTTAGTTACTTGAAATAGTTTGAGAAGGATAGATATTAACTCTTCTTTAAATGTTTGGTTGAATTAATCTATAAATCTGGTCCTGGACTTTTGTTTGTCAGAAATTTTTTGATTACTGATTCAGTTTCTTCACTAATAGTTGCTCTGTGTAGATCTTCTATTTCTTCTTGATTCAGTCTTAGAAGATTGTATGTTTCTAGGAATTTATCCATTTCTCCTAAGTTTGCCAATTTGTTGTCATATAATTATTCATAGTATGCCCTTATGATTGTATTTCTGTGGTATCAGTTGTAACTTCTCTTTTATGTCTACTTTAATTTATTTTAGGCCCTCTTTTTTCTTCATGAGTCTGGCTAAAGGTTTATCAATTTTTATTATCTTTAAAAGTACATTTTAGTGATGAAACACGCATGTAAACTCCTTCACTATGGGAACGAAACTAGGATTCCAGCTCCTTATTCTAAATTTTGCAATGAAAAAGTAATTAAATCCATACTGTTTCTGTACAAGTCATATTTCAGGGTAACCCTAAAGCTCTATTCAATAAGGGAAAATTATTTACAGAAGGAGTATAGCTAATAAATGCAGAAGTAACACTAGAATTAGAAAATCGCCATTTTCAGCCCCTGAAGATATAGCTGATGTGGGCAACAGTCAAGCACGTGTGAAACCATTAGACAAAGGTTGATGATGAACTTCACGCTATTACCACCTGAGTCATTTGATGAATCGTAGAATCACTTCAGTGGGCAGCTGGCATTGTTTGTCCTCTGGTGTCATGTGATGTCTTCTGGTGTCTCAGTCATAATGTGTGCTTCATTGGCATGTGAAGTATTTTTGCCAAAGAGAATTGAACCTAAATCTAGTCAAGCCTCTAGTGCTGACTTCCGTTAACAGAACGTGCAGGGGTTGAGGAATGTGTTAAAGGAGGCCACGCAGAGGCAAACAGACAAATTCAGAATATGAGGTATGTTGGGAGTGTGTAGAAAAAATGGATCCAGTTTCTTCATGAAAAAAAGTGGAGTGGGACACATGGCTACCAAATGTTTTGTGAACACTGGTTGAACCCAAAGTGGAAAAAGCCAACAAAAACTTTAAAAGAAAAAGATGTTTTGGGGACTTTAAGGGAAATTGATTATGAACTGAGAATTAGATGTGTTGATAGCATTGTAGTTGAATAAGGAAAACATACATTTTTTAAAGAGATACATTGTGAAGAACATAGAGGATTTGCCTTAAGATAACTTAAGATAATTTAGGTAAGATCAAGCAAATGTGGCAAAATCTTGAAAATTATTGAACGGAGGTTATTGCCAACTGAAAAAAATGCAAAATGTGAGAGTTGTGAGTTAAGTTTTATTTGCGGCAAAATGAAAACTATAAGCCTGGGAGACAGCCTCTCAGCACTGAGGTACTTCTCCAAAGAGGTAAGTGGGGGAAGTCAGTATAGATGTGAGTTTGGTGAAGGAGGATACAGGCAATCAAGACCACATTTTGGCAGAAGGTTGCTGCTAGTCACAAGGAGCAGATGTCCATTAATGATTTTAGTGCTTTTCTAGTTATGAGAAGATGCAAGAAATTGGGCTCATACGATCTTCTGAAAATATCTGACTATGTAAAGGCCTTTTCTGCCAGTTTTTCCCAGAGCACAGAGGGCCTCATTCCTGATCTCCACCCTGAACCCCTTTCAGGGTGTGTTGAAAGTCAGCGACTGCAGTGGCTATTGACTTCATTCTTATAGAACCAGGTGGCGAGTGACAGTTTTTAGTTGGCATTATGGAGATTCATTGTACTAATTTCTCTACTTTGGCATATGTTCAAAATTTTTCCTAAATAAAAAAAAGTACACTCTTTGAGGGGAGAAAGTACCTCCTGCTAATCTTATTATCTCCAGTGTTGAATGCTGAAAATTAACATGAGTGGAGGAAAGGAAATTATATTTGCAGGATGCTTTTAGGAAAAGCAAAATTGATAAATCTGTAAAAGTATAAAAATACATACCTCATATACATAAATATAAAACCTAAAATTGTGTACTTCTAGGAAAAACATAGAAACATCTGTGCGACCTTGGATTAGGCAAATATTTCTTAGATAAAAAACCAAAAGCATGAAGCATAAAATAAAAAAATGATACTTCAAAAAAATTCTGCCTTTGAAGGTCACTGTGAAGAGAATGAAAAATGAAGCCACAGCCTAAGGGCAACATATTTGAAAATCATGTATCCAATACAGGACTTGTGTCCAGAATATATATAGAACTCTCTACATTCAATAAGTGAAGAAACAGCCCAATAACAGTGGGCAAAGATTTGAGCAGGCATTTCACCAAAGAAGGTATACAGGTGGTAAATAAGTACATAAAAAAGATCAACATTATTTATCATTGAGAAAATACAAATTACAACCACAGTGAGATACCACTACATGAGACTGTTGAATATTAAAGAGACTGGTCGTATGAAGTGTTGGCCATCATGTGGAGAAACTGGAACTCTCATACGCTGCTGGTGGGAGCGTACAATGGGCAACCTGCTTTGGAAAACAGTTTGGAAGTTTCTTTAAAAAAAAAAAAGTACCTTCCTTATGATCTAGCCATTCTATTTCTGGATCTTTACCCAAGGAAAGGAAAGAATATGTCCATAGGAATACTTGTTCATAAATGCTCATAGCAACTTTATTTGTGATACCCAAAAACTGCAGACAACCCACCTGTTTATCAAGTGAATGAATGAACAAATGTGGTTTATCCATACAATTGAATACTCCCCAGAAATAAAAAGGAATGAACTGCTAATGCGTGTAACATCATGATAGAATATTAAAATAATTATGCTGCATGAGGGCCAGATAAATAATAGTGCATACTATTTGATGACATTGATATAAAACTTCAGAAAATTCATGCTAATCTGTAGCATGAGAAAGCAGATCACTGGTTTCCTGTGGTGAGGGGAAGAATAGGAGGGGCATGAAGAAACTTTGGGGGATGATAGATGCGGTAATTATTTTGATTATAGTGATGGTTTCTTAAATGTGTGTATATTTTTATTGACCAAGTTGTACATTTTAATTATGTGTAGTTTACTGAAGGCCAACTATACCTCAATACAGCTGTTTAAACAGTTTTTCGAAAGATGATCAGACCTGTGGAGTGTGTCTCAAGATTAGCACATTCTTCCAAATACCCACATTCATTTCCATGTTTCTCTTTTTTGACACTGGTAACCTCCGTCATTCAGAAACATCCCACTCTGTAGCCTCATCTAGGATGAGCAACGTCAGGAGACAGTTTTCAAGAATTTTTCTAGTGAAAACTCAAAAGATGAAAAAGATGCAGGTTACGCTGAACACCCAGTCACTTTGGATTCTTCCTTCTGGAGAATTCTCTGTCCTGGAAGTGTGTCCTGGATTTTCGCATCCCTTTGGGTACAGAGCCCGGTTTTCACTTGTTGGCATTGCCCTGCTACCCCTTCTTTGAGAATCAGGGGTCTTGGGGGACTGAGCAGTGGCCAGAAGAGCCACGCAGGGCATGACTGGGATGGTGGGGGGCAGGTCTCCTGGAGTGACCCTGTGGGACCTGAGGACCCTTTGGTCCCCGTGGCTACTTGGATGAGAGGGATGGTTCAGGGTCACTGTGTGGCAAGAAGAAACTGCTCAAAGTGTATAAATGCCTGGGAGACAAGAATCTGTGGTCAGTGCAGGTAAGGGAAGAGCAACGTGCTTCACATGGTCCCTGTGACTGATGTGACAAGGCCATTAGCCCTGTAGGTGACAGGGGAGCAAGGGAGATGCAAGCCACATGGGTGGGAGGGGCTGCTTCATCTTCTGACTCTGCAAGTGTTCAGTTCATTCTCAGATTCCCATCTCAGACCACCAAGTCTGCAGAGTTGGAAAAGGCTGCAACTTTCCTGGTGCCTGCTTTGGGACCCTCTTCCAGGGTGGCCCCTCGAGAGTCATCAGACATGCCCACTGTGTACCAGGCCCATGTCAGACCCTGGTCCTGTCCCCAGGTTGTCCCCTGGTTCTGGAGAGGACAGGCGTGTAAACATAGATAGTTCACAGGTCAGCAGGTGAGGGGTGTGGTAGAGGTATGAACGGAGGAGGTGCCTCGTGGGAGGACAGGGGAAGGGTTGACACATCACTGTCAAGGTTAAGAGCTTGTTCAGTGGAGCTGGATGGCATAGGCTCAAATCCCAGTTTGACTTGGTAGCTCTGTGGCCTTGAACGAGTCATGAAGCCCCTTGGTGCTCCAGTTCCCTCGTCTACAAAGTGAGGATGGTGATGCCTACCTCAAAGAGTTTTTGCGAAGGTTACATTAGTTGTCACGTATTACATTCCTAGAACAGTCCCTGGCACATAGAAAAGCCATCTGTATATATTAATTGCCCTCTCCCCAAGGAAATCTGAAGGACCTCTTCTAGAAAGCCACTCCTCCCTGTGTCCCCAATGGCCCAGCTTTTATAGCATACTTTCCATTTTCTCTCCGAGGTCTTTTCTGCCTCTTTCTCCCAAGTAGGTGGGATTGCTTCATATTCTGAGCTGTGGAGGTGGTGATGGGGATGATGACAGAGGCACCTTTTGTTGAAGGCATACTCTGTAGCAGGCACTGGCCAGCACAAGGATTCTCTCGCTCACTCTTGGTCCCATGGCAGCACCCACCATGGTAGATGCTCCAGCTGTTGGTGTGGAATTGTGCTGAGGTCCATCTCCGTTCATTCTGTGCACTTGTAGTGAGCATGCGGCCGAGCAAGGTCAGGTGTGGCTGAGTTGCTATTGGTGAAATCAGGGTGGGCCTGAGTTCAGAGTGCTCTTAAGGAGATGGTGGGGAGGCAGTAGGAAGTAGACAAAGGCCTGCACAGTATGGCAGGGGGGAATGTGTTTTGCACACTCACCCCTTTACCTGACTCGCCCTGATGTCACCTCATTCACACCCCACTACTCATCCATCCATCCATCCATCCATCCATCCATCCATCCATTCATCCATCCATCCATCCATCCATCCATCCATCCATCCATCCATCCATCCATCCAGTCATCCATCCGTCGCTTGCTGAGACCTTCTCTGCTCGGCATGTGTACAGATCTCTGACGTGGGTGGGCTGAGCTGCCTGCATTTTCTAGATCTGGAGTAGCTTTGCTGGGATTACTGAGCTGGGGTTTATGTATCTCTGAGACAGGGCCTTGCTGGAGGTCTAAGTGACCAGCAGCTTTCTTTGCTGGCCTCACCATTCCTTTGCTGGAAGGGACGGACAGAAATGTGACCCTAGCCAAGTCTGCCAGATGTGCAAGGGGAGTAAATACCTGGGCTCAGGCCTGCCCCTGCCTGGAAAGCCCCCCACTTTAAGGAATGAAGCAAAGGAAGTCCCTCTGCTCACAAGACCAGAGGCCAGGGTCTGCTCCAGAACCCCTCTCTGGGGACCAGCTTCATGCCTCCTGCGCTGGGCGTCACACCCCAGCCCCCCATGTGCACGGCTGATCACATAAACACCGGTGTCCGTACCACATCAAGCGTCTGTCCTGGGTCACCCCCTGTGCTGCATAAACATGCCGTGATCTTGCTGAATTCTCACACCCATCCTATGAGGTGGGCCCTCGTGTTTAACCCCTTATCCATATAATGAAGCAGGTCAGACTCAAGCTATTAACACTTCTGTCATCCCTCAGCAACTAAACGAGGAGCCAGGCTTTCCCACAACATCACCCTGACAACTTGCCATGTCCAGACAGACATAATTCCCACACTGCTAAAGTCAGTACAACAGAACTTGCCCAATTCAGACTCATCTAGGAGGTGTTGAATTCAGTTAGAATTGGCAAGAAAAATGGATTTTAATCATATTTCTAAAGAGTTTTTTTCTTTAACTCTCAAGAAGTACTATGGCTGCAGCCTGAAGGACTATTAATCCTTCCTTGGCAAATACTTACAGATAATGGCTTGGGCTGGCTCATCAATTTCTTAGATACAACCGTGCTGCTGTGATGATTTGTTTTCAAGTATCCCGAGCAGCCCCTTTTCCTGAGTATTTGAAATGTTCCTTTCGTGGTTGTGTCTGCATTCATTTCTCCCCGTCAGCGGACTGTTTCTTTCCTAAACTGGTTATTGGTGACCCTGGGCCCAGCCCAAGATGATGTTTCACAGCACCCTGAACAGGTGCTGGGTGTTGGTGGGGTGTGGTGGACACTGGGTCTCTGTGGACCACAGCTGGTCCCACTGGTGCTGCCTCTGTGTGGTGCCATCCCAAGTACCTTGCTCAGAAGTGCTTGTTGTAGAAACCTGTTTTCTTGTTTGTTTGTTTTTTGTCTTGGGCAGCGATCATTGCTTTATTATAGCCACGTGGGAAGAGTAGAGTGCCCACCCATGGAAGATGAGCCACGGAGCAAGCTTGTGACTGAGCCATTTCAGGGCCACAGCAGAGAGCTGGAGGCTGAGGATGGGGCAGGCCTAGGGCGCCCTCAGGGAGGACCCTGTCCATACCACCCCATTATTGTGTCGTATAAACGAAGGGCTTCTGTCGCACACCCTGGGTACTGACAGCTCCCTGAGTCTAATCTCCTCCTCGGTGACTCCCCTCCCCCTCCCTCCTGCCCACCCACCCAGATTTCTCTGTACTCTTGGGAGCTGGTCCTGTGGGGAGCCAGGGAGGGTTCCTGAGGTTACTTGGTTTTCACAGCTCACAGGTTTTCTTGATTGCATGTTTTGTAGATCCACATTTTTATCCCTATAGCTGTCATTTTTCCTGACCTGCTTTTTCAGTCACTCAAGACAGTATTATCGTATTGCTTTGGAATTGCTCGGGCTTTTTTCCTTCATAAAGTTTCCATCAACCGAGGGAGAATCATAAATAATGAAAAGAATGGAGACCCACAGCCGACTCCACCCAGGCTCTTGCCGGTGGGCAGGGCCTGGCCCTCAGGACCTGGTGATCAGCCTGCCTGCAGTGGCCTCCCCTGCCCGCTGTCACCCTGGGTGTTTGCCACTCACCGTGGAGTCTGCCCTCCCAGCCCTGGGGAGAAACAGGTTTTTTTTTGGTTTTTTTTTTTTTTGCGGTACGCAGGCCTCTCACTGTTGTGGCCTCTCCCGTTGCAGAGCACAGGCTCCGGATGCGCAGGCTCAGCGGCCATGGCTCACAGGCCCAGCCGCTCCGTGGCATGTGGGATCCTCCCGGACCGGGGCACGAGCCCGTGTCCCCTGCATTGGCAGGTGGACTCTCAACCACTGAGCCACCGGGGAAGCCCCTAGGGGTGAAACAGTTTTGTCCTCACTTTTACAGATAAAGGAATGGACACAGAAAGATTGTTCCCTACCTGAGATGGCACAGCCTAAAGTCACGAGTGGATCTGAGTGTAGATTTAGCCGAACCCACACAGTTTTTTTTTGTCAGTACTTGAAGTGTGTGAAGTACTAAACTTAGCTGGTTAATGGCAGTGGATCGCAGGAGCACGGTGCATGTATAGGGTGGCTTTGAATGGCTGGCTAGAACTCCTCTCTGATCGGCGTCTCACGTCAGGCTCCTGACCGTCCTCACCCCCCAGGGCCTCCCCCTTTGGCCATACCCTACCCCCACCCGGTGGCCAGGCCCCAAACCACAGAGTCATCTTTGACTCCTAGTCTTCTGTCATCGCCTCCAGCCAGTCCATTAGCAAGCCTTGTATCTCTCTCTCTTTTTTTTTTAATTGGGCAAATTTGACTGTGACGTGTAAATTTAAGGTGTACATTGCATTACTTTGATACATTTATATTTTGTAATATGGTTGTTGTCTTAATGATATTTATCACATTACATACCTAGAGTACAATATTATTGTCTGTGTCCAATAAGCTGTACGTTAAACCTCTATGGCTATTTTACTACTCGTCATAGTGTGTACCCGTAAATACCATCAGTCTTACCCCCCACCTTCCATCCCCTGGTAACCACCATTTTACTCTGTTTTTTTTTTCCCCCACATGTTTGATTTTTTTTAGATTCCACGTATAACTGATATCATACCACACTTGTCTTTCTGTCTGGCTTATGTCACAGCATAATATGCTCAGGGTCCATCCATGTTGTCACACATGGCAGGATATCCTTCCTTCCCATAGACCCACCATACCATCCAGCAATTCCACTTCTGGGAATATACCCAAGGGAAATGAAAACAGGAATTTGATGGGATATAAGCACCGCCATGTTTGTGGCAGCACTGGCCACAGTAGCCAAGATATGGAAAGAATCCCAATGCCCATCAACAGATGAATGGATAAAAAGCCTTGTCTTTTTTCCCTCCAAACTGTATCCTGAAGTGACCTCTCGCCACCATTGCTCCTCCCCCAACAGCGATGCAAACCACCGTTGTCGTGCACCTGGGCCACTCGTGGCCCCCTCACTGCTCCCTCTGTTTCCATCTGCACTCCTCCCAGGACAGCTCAGTGAGCAGCTGAAACACCCCATTTGCTTCCCATCACTTGAAGAATGACATCTGAACCCTTACCCAGCTCCCCCAGGTCCTTCATGACCTGGCCTCTGTCTTACCATATCTTAACCACATCTCTCTCTCCACCGCTCTGTCTGGCCACCTCAGTGTGCTTTTCTCCCTCCAGCATTCCGAGCTGGTCCCACATCTGGGATTTTGTGTGTATGGCCTTTCTCTGCTGAATGTTCTTCTCCCAGAACTTTGCATGACTGGCTCCTTCTCATCCTTTGAGTCTCAGTTGAAAGGTTCCCTCTGATACCACACAACAGAGCCGGCCTCACCCTCAGTTACTTTCTAGTCCATTGCTCTGCTTTCTTCAGACTGATTATTGGGATCTGATGTCATCTTTTTTTAATTGCTATGCAATACGGTGCTCCCTGAAGGCAGTGACTGTGTCTGTCATGTTCCCTGCTGAGTTTCCAGAATAGTATCTAACACGTGATGGATATTTGTGAGTGAAAGAGTGAATGATCAAATGGAGTAAAGGATTCTCAAAATGTGCCAGAGTAGCTGCTGGGTGGAGCTTTGGGCTTCTTTTAGTCCAAAATCTCTTGGCGGCTGTGGGAAGATCCTGTTCTTCTGCCCAATGAGGAGGATGGCAGGCTCTTCTGATTGTCCTTCTGGGAGCCCAGGGAGAAAATAGAATCATGATACTGAATACAAAGATGCTAGTGACTGCCCAGATACTGATGTGTGCAAACACCCTGCCCAAAAGAGGCAGGAGAGGGGAACGGGAATGACCAACACTACGTTCATCCATTCTTCCTTTGTTCCTTCCTTCCTTCCTTCCTTCCTTCCATCCATCCATCCATCCATCCATCCATCCATCCATCCATCCGTCTCCATTCAGCAGGAATGAACTGGGTGCTTGTTCCTCTCTAGGCCCTAGAGAAGTAAAAATGTATTAGGCAAAGTCCCTGCCATTATAGAATCCCCAGTTCTGAAGGGGAGATGGACCAGTCATGTTACGTGACCTGATAAAGGTAGGCATGTACAGAGCACCACGTGGGCATACAGGAGGGCATCCGACCTCGCCTGGGCAATCGGGGTGGAGGGCCTCCGGAGGAGGTGATGGCTGAGCTGCGTCAGAGAAGCGTGAAGGGTGCCTGGCACAGAGAACAGTGTGGGCAAAAGCACGGAGGTAGGAGTGAGCCCTGGTTGCCCCCCCCTGCTTCACACACCTGTAGCAAACCCCGCTCATCCTGCGGGCCTCAGCTCCTAGGTCATTCCCTCAGGAATGCCTTCCCTGATGCCGTGGAGCTGGCCAGGGCCTGTGATGTGTCTCAGCAGCACCACATATCTTTTATTCTTGGCTTTCACCACAGATATTGTCTAATTTTGTATTTGAAAGATGATTTATTTAACCTCTCTCTCTCCCAGTAACCTAGGAGCACCTTGGAGTAAGAAATATATATATTTTTGGCCAGCTATTTTATACCCAGCAGCTTGTACAATGTCTGGCACAGAGAAATGACTCAGTAGACACTTAGGTATCGAAAGGCAGGTGGGTAGGGACAAGGATGAGGCAGGAGAGGTGATCAGGGCAGGTCATGAAGGTCTCTGTGTGGCCCCTGAGGCACTTGACAGGAAAATAACAGAAACGTGAGTTTATCACGTCTATGTGAACCAACGTGATTGAGTGCCTTGGGGAGTCTTTTTTTGTCTCAGTGGATGGAATAGTTTTGTGAGCCAATGAAATAAAGAATCTCTAAGGACAAATGAACTCCCATATGCAAAGAGCTTTCAGTTCTGGAGAAAAGGGTTAATGAACTTCACCACTGGCATACACGTACCGTCGTGCCAGACTTCGTGCCCAGCCCTGGGGGTGACAGACACAAACAATTGAAGACCCCTGCCTCTCCATTGGGAGGGCAGGGCCAACCTGTGATCCTCCAACAGTGAGCAAACTTGGACTGCTGAGGCGGAGGGAAGCTCAGAGAGCCCAGAGCCAAGGAGAGCCAGCAGTTAAATTAAACGTGGCTGTCCACAGAACTGTTATTTTTATTGGTCCTTACCCAGAAACCAAGCCTAAACTTAAAGGCTGCCGGTGGGCATGTCTCTCAGTGGAAATGTGCACAGGCCTTTTCCAAGTACAGCCCAGGGCATTTAGCTGCCTGGTATTGATGCTTTTTTAATGAAGGGGCTGTTTCTCAGCTTCAGCTGAGGCAGAGGTTTTATCATTTCAGTTTAGTGTCACCCTTGGGAGTCTCTTCTCATCTTGTCCAGGCCCTGTTTTGCTAGAGCTGTTACTTTATATCCCTGGCAACCTACTCCCGTGCCTAACAGCTAGTATGTTCAGTAAATGCTGGTAGAAAGAAAGGATGGAGTAGAGAAGAGATAGTCCTCGGGAAGATGGAGGAGATGACGTTGCCAAGTTTGAAGGCACTGTCCCCACACTGATAAAGAAGCAGATACGTGAGATGTATCTTTGCATCCCGTTCGGCCATCTTCACTGTGCCTCTCGGCCCCTAAACACAGGTGGGGGAAAGGGAACCTGTGACCCAATTTTCATTGTTCTTGTGTTCCCTTTTTCCCCTGGGTCTTGGCTCAGTTCCACGGCTATATAAGCACGTAAGGAGGTGGGGGAGGGATGGAGGGTGGCTGGAATCTGAAACTGAGCCAGTGAGGACCATAAGAAAGGAAACTGCTTCATGACGACAGGTGCCTGAGTCTCAGGAGAATCATGTTGCATCTTGTCAAGGCTCCTGACTTAAAAGCCCGGGGGAACAAACGGATTTTCCTTTCACAAAATCTCCCTATTCTGTTTGGGCGATGACCCTTCTTCTCTCCCAGCTTTGGGACTATAGAGTATTTGAGAGTTGTTTCATGCTTTCAAGACGAAACTACATGGCAACCGAACTGGACTGATTCTGCTGTTTTGTTAACTTCAGTCGGCAACAGGGCTTGCTGAGTTCTGGTCCCCGTGCTTGGGGTGCCATGGGGAGGATGGAGATGGGCTGGACATGGTGCCTGCCCTCGAAGAGTTGGCAATCTTCAATCTTAGCTGCTGCTTACTTATGCCATCTGTACTCTGTGAGCAGCACTGAAGTGGAAGTTCAAGGGCTCCCAAGCTGTCTATATCTGTGTGCCAGATGTCTGCCGTGCGCAGAGCGGGAAGGTCTGGATATGACCAGAGGCAGAGCCCAGGGGTGAAATGCTGTCTTCCAGACCAGGATGAGAGAGGCGCTGTGGGGTGGAGAACAGAACGGGGATTCTTCTCTTTCTTCCACTGTGTCATGACTCATGGAGGTGTTTGTTGGCTAATGGCTTCTCTGTGAGAAGTTTGGAAATTACACAGCAATTTTGTTGACAAAGGGATGAACTTCAACTTGCTGTTTTGCCAAAAAATGGTTTTGTTCTTGTGGCAAGCTCAACCCTTGCTTATTGAGATAGAACCTTCAAACTAGCATCTCGAGTGGGAGTTGCACATTTTGTTCTAGAAAGTATTGCTTCCATTTCTGTTGTTCTGAACGATGACCCATCTCCACGTTGATTCCATTTCTCCACGGATTCCCAGCTAAGTCAGTGAGCAAAAAATGTCCAGTGTCCAGGTGTTAGAGTGTGTTCTTATACCCCGGCTGATTATTTGGGGAGTGGAAGTCTCCAGCCAGCTCGTGGCCTCTGTCTCATTCCTGTCTCACCACTGGGGTGTATTTTGCCCTCCTTTTCCTCCTTTCAGCTCACACCGTGGAGCTCTCCTTTGTAGCTACAAAGCCCTCTAACTCAGGGCTTCAGAAAGCGTGTTTAGAAACTTAAGTTTTTTAAAGCTTACCCTCAATTTCTGTGCTTATCTTGTTACTAAAAATTAGTGTACATTTGGATGTTTTTGTCTCAGTATGAGATGATACATCGGATGAACTTTGAGGTTGAGTGGACATCCAAGCTCCGGGGAGAATACTTCCTTTGTAAAACCTTGTCCACTTTGCGTGGCTTCCTGAAGTCAGCCCCTGCTTTTCTGGGTGACTCAAGTCACAAGCAGGTCTGGCTGGGTGAGGTCCCTGAGGAGGCACTGAGAGGCAGCCGCACAGTCCTCCAGGTCCTGGAAGTGAAGATGACCTTGTTGGTGTCCCACTGCCCTGGTCACTGGCACTGAGGCTCTCAGCTGTCACGTTGTGACAGGTGTCAGAGAAAGAAGAGGGTGGCCACATCCGGGGAATTAACGTGTCGGCTTCTAGGGTTAGTGCATTCAGTGTGAGATAGGAGCTGTCACTACAGTTTTGAGTCTGGAAGCTGAAAGGCATCTCTGCTTGCTTCCCCCAGCTAACCAGAGAATTAGAAGATGCTGTTGAGACAGGGTGGCTTTGAAGGTTTTTAGATTTGTTTTCTTCCAGTTTGATTCAGAGGGAGTATCAAAGACTATGATGGGACAGGGGGAGGGTTGGGAGGCCAGGGAGGGGTGGCAATGCCTTGGCGCTGTCAGGAGCAGACCCTCTCCTCCCCTCCCTGTGCCTGCATGGCTGTGCTCCGGCCCTGTTTCTGTCCCTCCCCACTTCTCCAGTGCATCCTCTTGGCCACGTTCAGAGTGCTCTTCCTGGCCTCCTCTCCTGACACATGGACTGTGCTTCTCCTCTCCTCGAGCAAATGCAGTAGCTGCTTCCTGCTTCTACTTTGGACCAGAATCCAATTTGAATTCGAAGCCTCTTTCCTAATCTCTATCTTTGCTCCTGGTCTCCCACATGCCTCATTCTTTCCAGATCCTCAGAACTTTGCACCGAGTTGCAAGGTCACCCCGAAGACATCTCCCCACTACTGTTTTCCATCTCTCAAGCCCTGCAGTGCTCCAGGTCACTTGCCATGGTCCACCACGTAATGGCGGCCAGTCTGGCGGCCAGTCTGGAAACTCTCTGAGGACAGGGACCGTGACCTTGCCACTTCTTTGTGTATCTCTCAACATGTAGTCTCTACCAAAGCAAAAGTGAATGGCGTGACAGGCTAAGGATAGCCAGAAGGGTGGGGGTGATGGTGGATGAGAAGAGAGGCAGGAGGATTAGCAAACTTCCTCTAAGAGGATGATAGGTTTGACATCCTGACACCATTATTTTTATCTTTCTTTACAAATGCCTTGGAGGAAGCTGATCCGGTGACTTGTATCCAAAAGTAGGAACAAGCCCATTTGGGAGACAGATACTCCTCATCTTGCAAATCCATGAGAGATTGCTGAGGAAATGAAAAACATGCAGCCGACTCACACTGATAGAACCAGTGGGGTTATGAAGTTAAATTTTCCTAATGAATATGCAGGAGGCAGGGATGTGACTTCAGATTCCTGACACTGCTCGGGACTTCAGTCACATGCCCTGGGAGGTTTGTAGGAGTAGAAGAAGGAGCCCCTCCCTGGAGAGGAATCCACATCAGTCTTGAGGTCGGGTCTTCTGTTGGCTCATGAAGGCACAGTGTATCTGAGTTGGAGGAAAGCCTAGAACCCAACTAGTCCAGCGCCCCCTGGTCCCCACTCCCGCCCTGCAAAAATGTTTACAGATGTGGGAACTGAGACCCGAGAAGTCAGATTATTCCGAGTGGAAACAAGAACCTGAGTCACCTGACTCCCAGCTGAGAGCTTTTCATGGGAGGGTGGTAGATGCTTCTGGACACCAGTTCGCTTAGAGAAGCACGTAGTGTCACCAGCCTCAGCAGAAATCCTGGGTGGGGGGCTCCAGTTAAATAGAGCTACCCACGCATTTCCCCTGGTTCACATGTTTTTTTCTCTTTTCCTGCCCGTTTCCTGACCTGCTTTTGGAGACTCTTCCGTGTTCTCCCTCCCGTGTGGCACAGGGAGCCCTCTCTGGGCCCCCGAAAGATCTGACGGATGCTGCGTTTCTGTCACCAGCCTCTACTGCATGTCACGGTCACAGTGCTCCCTGGGTCCCCCGCCCTGACACACATCCTGTGCCATTCAGTGGGAGAGATGATGCTGGCTACTGCTTCACAGAGAAGCAAAATCTCCAGCCCTCTCTGCCATACCGAGACCTAAGGATGCAGGGTTTTTGAGGGTGAGAGATTTTGAGGAGATGGCTCTTTCAGATGAACTTGATGACATGATAACAATATCAATAATGATGATGATGACGACGATGATGATGGAGATAAAATAGCTAATGTTTATTGAATGCTGTTCCATGCCAAGAACTTGACCTATATTATCTCACTTAGTACATAACCCCAAAAAGGTCAGTAGTATTATCCCTGTTTTCCAGAGGAAGATGTGGAAGCTCAAAGAGCTGAGGTGACTTGTCTCATGCGTCCAGGACACACCTGACCTACCCTGGGCCTCTTGGGCAGAGCAGAGGTCCGAGGGGTGGAGACCTCTAGCCCGCAGCCCTTTTAGATGCAGCCTGTGGGTGTGGCTGTCACCTTAAGAAAGGAGGTCTCTCAGTGACCCTTCTGCCCCCTGGTCCTGCTGCAGTTAATCAGTTGGGAGGGAAAGAAGAACAGGCTGTGCCCTGCTGTCTTCGTCATTCTCTTTAGGAAGCTTTTCCTGGTGTATCCTTATTGTTTTGATTTAATTCATTTCAGCAAATACCTGCAAGGACTTCCCCAGCTGCTGGGGAAATGACAGCTTGTTACCTAATAAGGGTATCTGATGAGGACTCAGGAAACATTAGTCAAGTCTCGGCTTTACTTCGTATTCTCCTGGTAACCTCGGACGGATCACGTGATCTCGAGTCTCAATTTCCTCAAGCGAATGATGCCAGAGGCACCGTTAGTGTCCTTGCTCAGTTTCCGCACTTAGGTGAGGGCGGATTGAGGGACGGTGAGCCCTTGACACCCTAGAACCTTTGGGGTGGCTTATTTTGTCCCTAACAAGACACCTTGTGGTGAGACAGAGTGTGGCTTGTGGGGAGGGATGGCGGAGAGGAGCTGAAGGAAGGAGTCGGGGTCGGGGGAACTTCTGTGGGTCCTTAGTGGGGCTCAGGTGTCATCAGCTGCTGGGAAACAGGTTAACCTAGGGAGCGGGACAGGAGGATGCAGAGGCCTTCTTGGTGAGGAAGAGGGAAGAAGGCCAGATGAGGAGTTCCTGTGCTAAACGTTCTGTGAGCATTTTTATTTCGTTTGCCTCAAAGTGAGCACCCTTTGATACAGGTACATCGTTGCCTGCGGATGGGAGAACCGGACCTAACTGGAGTGTGGCTGAACTGGGATTAGGGCGAGGGCTGTCTGACTGTGGAGCCCTTGCCCCCAGCCCTGAATGGCACTACCCTGTGGAAACAGGAAGGGAGAGGGGTTTACGTTGGTGAAAGGATCGTGAGATGCGATTTTTCACTCATCAGATGGGCAGATATTTTAAGAACCAAGCATGCTTACCTTGGAGGTTTATGGTGAGGTTCAGATGAGCTCGTGGGTGCAAAGCTCTACTTCCAGCAGTTACTGTCCTCATGTTTCTGCCATTGTCCTCATCAATGGACGTCCACTTTCATCATGGTTGAGCGGCAGTGAAGGGGGCCATTTCTTCTGTATGGCTATGCACCTGGCTTTGTCTTTCTTTGCTCCCATGTGAAAGGTAAGGTTCTTCCTCCCCAGTGTAGAGGGCAAAGGTGCTCTTGTGTTCGCTCAGACCCTGACCACCCCTCCCTGCCCCGTCTGTCAGCAGCCCCCTCCCTCCTTCTGGGGTGGGAAAGCCAGGAGGGGAAGCAGTTTGACACCCGTTACAGATGGCGAGTGGGATCGTTTCGCTGGAGCTGAGCTTCTGCTTTGGGGAAATGTCACTTTCCTGCTCTTGCCTCCCAAATGCCTCAGAGCTGTGGTTTGTCACGGCCCTAAATTTAAATCTTGGTTTTTCCTTTTTAGTAACTTATGGGTTCGTTCTGACAGCTACCGTTAGGTCCACTTCACAGGTGCTGTCCTTGGTCGCCTGCCCTGTGGGTGTGTAGGAGGCGGGGGTGAGGGTCACATGGGGGCAGTTCTGGATGGTCTCGGGGGTGCTACTTAGGGAACCCTCCAACGTGTGACCTCCTTTTGTGGTTTGTCACTCTGGATGCCGAAGGTCCCTTCTGTTAGAATCGCATATTTGGTTGCCTTCTAGATAGAAGGAAACTTCATTTTTCTTAATACCAGTTGTACTGCTTTGTTCTGATTAGAATTATAATAAATGCAGAATATTTGTGTCATTGTGGACAGTTAGGGGCTTTGTCTAAATCCCCTGCCTTCTGCAGATGGTGGGTCCCTAAATGGGCTCTTTACTTCCTTAGCGGGATATGAATACGAGGACCAGTGGATTGGGGGCTGGCCTGGAGAGCTAAAGCAGAGACTGGGTCCGTGGCAGCTGAACAGAAACTTCTGGAGGAGACCGAAGAATCTAATAGAGATTTACTCTTGCTTGAGGCTTAGGGACCCGCAATACCATTTTCTCCTCTGTGGCCCTACGGAGTCTGGAGCAGAGTGTCCGTTTGCACTAGTGCGCCTTTACAGAGGGTTTGTCGTGGGGGATTGGAGTGACAAGTCCCCCTCTAACAGTGGCTTCTCCATGTCCCCCTGGACTGCTCCTGCTTCAACTGCTTTCCGCCCTCAGGTATTTTCTGTGCCCCTGCCACATCCGGGCACCGCGAGGGATGCTCAGGCCACTGCCCTGCAGGAGCTCACAGCCTGGCGGGGAGAGGAGAGGGGTCACCTGCTGATGAATGGTTGAATGGGGAGCCGTGTGCTGCCCCCGCTTCACAGTCCCCAGGCCCCTCTGTAGCTCCGAGGTGCACCTGTGTGCTCAGCGCTGTTGTTACAAGTAGAAGGGGGCAAAGCCGTCTGGTGGGGATGGAATTTATGGCATTTTTATGGATGACAAGTGAAGTGATTCAGGCACCCTGGGCTCATTCTCAGCAGTGGAATGGGGGCAGCGTAACAGCCACAGCTGCTCGCGTCCACACGGGGTGGGGCGGGGATGGCAGAGGGGGTGAGCACTGACCCGGTGCCAGGCAGTGGGCTGAGCCCTGACCGTAGCCCTGGCCGATCCTCTCACAAGGCCAGGGGGCAGGTGCCACTGTCACCCCCACTTCACAGAGGCAGAAACTGAGCCTCGAAGGGTTAAGTGACATGCTCAAGGTCGTGGAGTGAGGAAGCGAGAGTTGGGATTTGAGTCTGAGTTTCCAAATTCCTTCCTCTCCACGACGCTGCCTCACTCCTGACCGCAGTAGGATTCTTACTGTATCATTGTTCACTCCTGTCACCCTGGAGAGATGCAAGCCCCGCGAGGTTCTGTGGGCAGGCATGGCAGGGGAGATGTGGACCCAAATGTAGCCAGTGTTTCAGTGCGCTCGTGAGCCCACGCTCTGTGTCTGGCATTGGGCTGAGCACTTTATATTTTATATACATCCTTTCATTTCATATTAATTGTTTCTAGTATGTGGCTTCCTATTCTAGAATGTAAGCTTTGAGAGGACAGCAGCTATGCCTGTTTTGTTCCCTGCTGTATCCCTGGCACCTAGAACACTGCCAAGCACATAGTAGGTGCCCAACAAACTTTAGTTGAAAGAATGGATAAGGGCAGACCACTGAGGCATGTATGATTACTACCCCCATTTTACGTATTAGGAAAATAAGCCACAAGAGGGTTAATTAATTTTCCCGTAGCTCTAGAGCCAGAGGGGATTGGAACCCAGGGTGGTTCATTCTAGAGCTTCTGCTTTAACCACTCAGCTCTTCTGGGAAGTCAGCAGCGCAGTTCCTGAGGGTTTGAGTGGCTGAGAGATGGGCTTCCTGTGAGCCTCACAAGTGGCATCATCCTAAGGCAGCAGAGGGAAGGAGATAATTGATGAGCTTAATTATCTGTGGCAATGGCATGATGAGGGTGCCACAACGGGAGTGCTCCTTATTATTTGGCGGCACAGAATTCCTCGAAATGGGACGGAGCCTACTACAACGGGAGGTGTCCAGATTTGCTTCGCGGGGGTCCCCCCTGGAGCTCGGTGTTACAGTGTTTGAAAAATCGCTCGGCTGTATGACACACAAATTATACTAGATGGAGGGCAGCTAGCTTCCTGGAGATCAAAGTTGGCCTTCGTTAATGAATTTTGGCCTGATTAACACAGGTTCTGTATTGACATCAAAATATGCAAGTAGAAACTTGGTAGTGGTGGGAGAAGACTAGGGTGAACTTTCTAACTTTGAAGTCAG
The DNA here is from genome assembly GCF_964341445.2 of Mesoplodon mirus. Taxonomy (NCBI): domain Eukaryota; kingdom Metazoa; phylum Chordata; class Mammalia; order Artiodactyla; family Ziphiidae; genus Mesoplodon; species Mesoplodon mirus. The sequence goes on from NC_138980.1 coordinate 69,870,754, forward strand.
GGGAAGGAAAGGCTTGTGTGAAGCCTGGAGCTGAGGACTGAGTGTGTAATGAGTTCCCAGATCTTTGAAGCTGCACCGCTTTGCTCAGACCTCTGTAGACTTGAGGCCCAGCCCAGACTCCAGGCGGCTTCTTGGCCCCATTCCATGCCCAAGGACACACAGCCAGGGGTGGGGGGATCTAAGGCTGATTACTCCTCAAAACCTGTACCAGCTGCTTCTCTCGTGCGCCGTTCCCTCAGCACCTGGATAACTGTCATGCACCCTCATCTAAACTCACCATCCCCTGCAATCTTCACGAGGACTTGCAATGGCTTCTTGCTTCCAAGCCCGCCTCCTCATAGCTGGGTCCCTATTCCTGCCCCTCCTGCCTGGATCCGTGTCAGTTGCTCACCCCTTGGATCTACCTACGTGACCGTCCCCCCTGCCTGGTTGGGTCCTGGCATCTCATCACAAGACTGTGCTTTTTTTAAGTGCCAGGCATATCTCTGCTCCCTTTGTCCCCAGGGCTGACCTTCTACTTTCAGATCTGCCCCTCTTTGTATATCCCAAGGAATTAGGCAGGTACCTACATTTCAGTATCAGATGCCTACACCTCACCTACCCTTGTAAGTTCGCCTGTGTTGTCATGGCCATCTCAGGATCTACAGCCTGAAGAAAAAGTACAAAAGGAGAGGGGGTCCTCATGACTGATGGGACTTAGACATTTCTGGCCATGGGCTGAGCAGTGGGAATCATCCGCTCATGCTTGCCTCACAGGGCAGGATGGGGGCAAGGGTCACCTCAGGGAGGCTCCTGGTCTAACTGGATCCCCTTTTCTCAGGTTTTGGAGAAATGAGATGAGACTTGTTGGGGGAAAACTGTGTAATCAAAAGAAAGGGAAAATGACAGAATTTGTCCAGCCCTCACCAGTTTCAGAGAATGAACTCTTGCAAGGGTGTTTTATTACTTAAGTGTATTTCTCACAGAGGTGATACTGGGCAAAGAAAATCCTCTTTGAGTTATACGGCTTTTTCATTCAGCACTGCAGGATCTTTCATCTCTAAGCAGTAAAATCAGGCAGTAATTCAAAGTTTAAGTTACTGTTTCATTTTAAAAATATCACCTTAATCTTTTGCACTTGGTCAAAGTCTGCTTTGGCATTTTTGGTCACCTTTATCTATAGCTTCATTTTGTTGGCTCTTATGAACGTATGCAGGTTTTATTCAGAAAGGCATTGGGGTTTATTTTCTCCAGCAAGCAAAGGGGGAGGGAGGAAGAAATTGGGCTAAAGAGCAGACGTGAAGTGAGGCTGAACGGCTGGTGATGGTTATCTTATGTGAGGCCACTGTGAGATGTTAATGGCTTTTTTTGACCTTGGCAAGTGTTAGCTTTGGGAAAGGAGTTGGTGGATATGCTTAGCTGGCATCTGTTTTCTCATTCTTCAGAATGTCAGGGGCAGGTTTCCCTGGTGGCACAGTGGTTAAGAATCTGCCTGCCAATGCAGGGGACACGGGTTCGAGCCCTGGTCCGGGAAGCTCCCACAAGCCATGGAGCAACTAAGCCCTGAGCCACAGCTACTGAGCCTGTGCTCTAGAGCCCGCGAGCCACAACTACTGAGCCCGTGTGCCACAACTATTGAAGCCTACGCTCCCAGAGACCATGCTCCGCAACGAGAGAAGCCACCGCAATGAGAAGCCCATGTGCAGCAACGAAGAGTAGCCCCTGCTTGCCACAACTGGAAGAAAGCTCACGCAGCAACAAAGACCCAACGCAGCCAAAAAAAAAAAAATGTCAGGGGCTGCTGGGGATGCGACCTGGATGCTTCATCACTCTAGAAATCTGCTGCTTCTCTTTCTTCATCTGTATTTCTTCTCCCTCATCTGTGAAGTCTCTGTTTCTAAGTGAAGGGAGGGTTGGGTTTTTTTGTTTGTTTGTTTTTTGTTGTTGGTGGGTTTTTTTTGCGGTACACGGGCCTCTCACCGTTGTGGTCTCTCCTGTTGCGGAGCACAGGCTCCGGACACGCAGGCTCAGCGGCCATGGCTCACGGGCCCAGCCGCTCCGCGGCATGTGGGATCTTCCCAGACCGGGGCACGAACCCGTGTCCCCTGCATTGGCAGGCAGACTCTCAACCACTGCGCCACCAGGGAAGCCACGAAGGGAGGGATTTTTAGGAAGAGGCCCTACGGGAAGTCATTGCTTCAGAAACCAAGATTCAGGACCCTGTCTCTACAGTGTGTTCGTGATGACGAAGAAATGAAGACAACATGCAGCAGGCACCCTGGGACCGCCCCTCAGAGATGCTCTGGGGCAGGAGGCCACACGTCCTCCTGCTGCAGGGACCAGAGCAGAAAGGTGACTTCACCGTTTTCTGAGCCCCAAACGATTAAGTCCCAACGAAGCCTGCATTCTCAGGAGTTTAGCACAGGAGAAAATTAGTCTGAAGCCACAGAAGAGGCCTTCGCTGGGCTGCTTGGCAGAGGCTGTGGATCCGATACGCACTTCTCACTCTAACCTTCCTTCTCATGGTGACATGGTCCTCCCAGTCTTTTGCCGACTGAGAAGTGTGCTCTCTGCTGTAGCCACTTCAAATGTCTGTGGTTTTCTTCCCTCATTTCTCTGAGAAACTCATTCCTTCTGTGGCGATAAAGGTCTGGCAGGGCTTGTGGGAGGTGGAGGAGGTGCTTGTTATCTGTTGTCATTCATTTCTTCCTTCACTGAACACATAAGGGTTCCTAGTATGTACTGGGCACACCTTTAGGTGCCTGAGATGCAGCAGGGAAGATAAGGTCGAAGATCCCTGCCCTCCTGGAGCCCAGGGTCCAGTGGGATCATGACAAGAGCCCTGCAGAGATACCTTGGAGGGACACCACCTCTTTGCCTTTTCAGATGCAGAACATTGTAACCCTAAGGATGTGCTGCCTTGGTACCCTTCACAGAGAGCGCCTCCCAGATGTGTGAGCGAGAGTGGTTCCTGCAGGCACCGTGGGTGGGCTGACGAGATGCACCGTAGTGAGCTCAGCACTGAGCTTGGTAAACACCTAGACATGAGACCATGTAATTAAACTCTTAAGGACACAGTCTTTAGAGTCAGATGGCCTGGGCTTGCATTCTGGCTCTGCAACTCAGAGCTGGCTTTCCCTGGGCAAACAACATTTCTGAGCCTACATGGCTATTATAATAGTTCTTACCTCATAGGCGCTGGGGTGAACATGAAAGAAGGAAGTGTAGGTAAAGCTTGTAGCCCAATGCCTGGGGTTCCATGACTAACTGCAGTGAACATTATATATATTATTCAGACTTTATAATCCCTTTCTACCGGCGTTGTGGAGGATACAAATATACTTTGTGTTCGTAGCTTTACTCTGAAGGATGCTCAGGTGTATTACAGAAAAGCCCCGCAGTCCAGCAGCTAAATGATGAACGGGGAGAACTCATTAGGGAGACAGAGGCCAGAAGAGGAGCAGGCCGGGGGCCTGAAGGTTGGGTCGTGGAGGCTGGAAATGCGCCTGGAGCAGGGTTTCTGCTGGAGCAGGAGCAGCCGGGATGTGTTCGGGGAGCTCTAGTCTGAGCGGGGAGGCTGGGAAGCCAAAGGGGAAGGCGTTCGGGTGAGAGGCACATCCGAGTGATGCAAGGACTGGGGAGTGGGGTGGAGAACAGATGTTGAAGGAATAGGGCACTGTAGCTGGAGAAGCAACATCAGGACCAGAGGTGACGAGCCTCAGAAAGAAGGGCTTGAGTTTAACCCGGGCCTGTGGAGAAAATGCCAGCATTTGGGGGTCTTCGGTCTGAGTCCCCAGTAAGCAGGGAGAATCACACTGGGTAGTATAGAGGACTGTCCGAGCTTCGCATCTGGTAGACTCTGAGAGCCCGGATGTTCATTCACGGGGCCAAGGAGCATCAAGGCCTGCAGTTGTGTGGCGAAAGAGGACATCGTCTGGGCAGCTTGACCGGACACGATGACCCAGAGCCATGTGGAATCGCTCAGCGGGCAGTGAGGTGGGTGGGACCACCATCCATCCATTCATCTGTCCAAGCAGCTATTTGTCCATCCACTGTTAATTTAGCACCTACTATTTCTTAGATGCTCTGCTGGGCACTGGGGCTAAACAAGTGCCTGAAAACCTCCAGTTTATGGAGCTCATGAGAGAAACCGGCAAGAAAGCAGTCGTGGCAGTAGAGGGCCGGCGTTGGGGTTGAGGCGGGCGCAGGGGCTGGGAGCCTTTGCGGACACCTGCTCCAGGCTCTGTGGGGGGCTGCGGACAGAGCAAGGTGTCGAGGAGGAGAGGCCCTTTCCTGCTGGGCTCAAATCTTTATTTCCATCTGAGGATGACAGGGAACAAGGAATGGGTGTGCGCGGGTGGGGCATCACAAACATATTTGCATTTGACAGAACTCACTCAGGTGTGGAGAAGCCCTTGGAGGCGGGGAGGGGTGAAGGCAGGGCTGGGAGGACCCGAGGAACAGGAGAGCTGCCAGCGCAGGGGATCCCTGAGCTGTCCTTTCCACTCTCCTGACAGCTGCGGGAGGAGGATTCCTTTTGTTTAGTGATGAGGAGGGGAGGCTTGGACAGGTTATGCACAGTGCTCTGGTTCTCGCCTCTAGTAAGCAGCCAGAGCCTGGAGTGTCAGGTTTCCTTCTGGTTAACCCTGAGAGCTGCAGGCGGAGCAGGGGACAGAAGCCTGTCGCCTTCTGTCATCACAGCCACAAAGGTGAGAGTTTCGGAGAAATCAGGTGCCACCTCGACTCGACTTGCCTGCCGCCTCCTGGGGGTCCTGTGTGGGAGACTCTGCCCCAAAGGTGTCAGGGCACCTCGAGTGGGAATGGGGGCTGAGAATAGGCAGGGCCTCCAAGGAAGCCGGGACAGAGGGAGAGACAAGCATCCCAAGGGCATTTCTAGCAGTGGAAACATTTTATTTTAAGCAGGTGCCAGCACCTCGGAACGCTCTCTTCCTTTCTCCTGGAGCTGCCTGAGCCCGCCTGAGATGCCTGAACGGGCCCCTGCTCTCGCCCGCCCCTCGCACCTCCCAGAGGGTTTCTGCTTCTCCTTCGCTTGCAGCACTGCCCCCATCCTCTTCCTTGTATTTCTCCTCAGTGCGCTTCCCGCATCTCCTTCTGCTGTGCCTTCTCCACTGTCGTCTTTTCTTCCTCTCCCCTTTCATTCTGATTTGTGTCATCTCCTTCCTGACCTGTGTTTCTCCTCATCTGTAACATGGGAGTGGTGGTCCCTGACCTCCTAGGGTTCCTGGGAAGATGATTAGTGCATTATTTCAGCAAGCCCTTTCTACCCACTTTCCAAGTGTCGGGCTTCTGTCTGGCCCTGGGGGGTGTGAGTACAAGCAGCGTCCAGTTCTTGCTCTCAAGGAGCTTCCCGCCAGGTGGGAGTCAAGTTCAGAGGCCAGCCTCTGAAAGTGCTTTGCTGGGGAGAGGCCCTGTGTCCTCCGACAGTTACTCTGTTAGCCTGGAATAGCTTCAGGCCCTTACGCCTCCAGGGGAGGAAAGTCTGGGTGCCTTCAGCTTCCAGAACGCAAAGGAAAGGTGCCCATGTCATCTTGTCCAGTTCTGTTGGCTAACCAGCTTGACTTCTGTGAGCTCTCTTAGCTAATTACAATAATTCAAAGTGACTTTGAATAACATCACTATCAGTAGTACAGCTGACAAGCAAGGGTTTCATTTGGCGTGATTTAGGGAGATGTGGCCAGTGGTTGATTTCCCCACTAGAGCTCAGTGTCATGGCAGCCTCCTTCTTGCATCTTCCCAGCTCTGGATCGTTCCCCTCCTCTTGACCTCTCCCTCTTCATCCAGCCCTCCTGGGATGCCTGGCATGGCTTGGCCAGACCCCTGGCAGTGGTGGAGTCTGGGAGGCACCACACGCAGCCGTGGACTAGGGGGAGGTGGAATGATCTGGATTAAAAGTGAAGCTGCCATCAACAGCTTTGTGACCTTGAGGCCATCATTTGCTTTCTCAAGCTTGCAGTGTTTTCGTCTATAAAACCAACACCAGCTCTCACCCAGTGTTATGTGAGGTGCATCACATAAATCAACAGGCCCGTCGTAAGTACTTGCTGTGTGCTGGGGCTGAGATGCAGGGGCACATTTCCTTCAGGACGCAGCCCTGTGGACAGGTAGCTGAGGTGCCTGCGGTCAGGGCAGCGAGGAGAACAGCACTGGGCACTCAGGCAGGAGCCCACGGAGACCTGCCTGGAGGGGGCGTGGAGCCAGGCAAGCAAGAGGGAAGGTCTGAGTCTCTGCTCTCATGCTTAGGTGTCGGGAGTGGCATGCCTCTTCTTTTTTATCAAACCGGTTTCATTTCTACTTGGAGCCCCTTTCCTACAGGGCTGGGGGGAAACCTGACCTCAGTCATTTTATGAGTTTTGCCTCCTTCCTGAATACTGTCAAGGGTCTGAGCTCTTACTCGGAGTCAGACGCTGGGCTGGGGTGGAGGTGCTGCTCTGCCTGTCACCTCTACACAGAGGCCCTTGCTTTTGTTCCCTCATTCCTTTACTCAGCTTATTTTCATTGAGCACCTACTATGTGCCAGGTGCTGTTCCAGGAGCTTTGGGCATAACAGTGAATAAATCAAAGATCCCTGTCCTCATGGAACTCACATTCTAGCAAGACAAACAGAAAGCAGCAAATCAGTAATTTAAGCAGTGTATTTACAAGATGATAGATTTCATACTTTAAAAAGGCATAGTAGAACAATGTTAGGGGATCAGAATGCCAGGTTGTCATTTTAAAAGGGTACTGAGAGAAGGCTTCAGTGAGAGGGTGACATTTGAGCAAAGGCCTCAAGAAGATGAGGGGATGCAGGGAGGGGCCCTTAACCATCCCCGTCTCCAGGGCCCCTATGGGTCTGGGGCTCCCTGCTGCTTCCGGGCCACGCTTGGCCAGGCTGTGTGTGGTCCCATCTCTTTTGGTGCATACCTGGCGGTCCTTCCTCCCAGGTGTCTCCCCACGAAGCCTACAGGAAGCAGGGCCTGGGAACTCGAACTCCTTCCTTATCTACACTGTCTTCCCCAAATCCCAGATAAAGGAAAAATCCCAAAGAAATCTGAAATTTTTAAATAGTATCTAGCCTTAAGAGGATCCCACGCAGAGCAGACATCAGGAGAATGACTCAGAGGGGAGAAGCAGTGGAGGTGAGGCCAGGAAGCCCCAGAGGTGTGATGTCTGGGAGCAAAAAGCGTGGACCAGGGGCAGGGAGTAGTGGAGATGAGGCTGAGGGCGTGTGAGGTAGGACTGACACAGGTGACACCTGCGCGGGGCACTCGCCTCACCAGGGTCTGGTCAGGGAGGTGGGATGCAGACCCTGGAGGGCTCCCCAAGTCAGAGGCTGTAGGAGTTGGCTGCCTTTAGGGAGAGGGTATCTTTTTCTCAGGCCTTTGGGGAGAGGGCATCTTTTTCTCAGGCCCCCTCAGGGTATCTTGTCCCTTTGGCATTTCCCGTGCAGGACCTTCCACTGGCTTTGTTATGCGAGTTAAAGGAGATTTATTCAGCCTTGCCCCTGAAAACAGACCTGGGACATTCTTTTTTTTTTTTTTTTTTTGAAATTTCCTAATTCCTTTATTGTTAACATTTCTTTCTTTATCATTAACAATTTTTTTGTGTGTGTGTGGTCACACTTAGTATCATTTAATTTGCATGACAATCCTTTGAAGTACTTACTGGTTTTTTTTTTTTGCTTTATAACAAATTTAATCAGTTATACATATACATATGTTTCCATATCCCCTCCCTTTTGCGTCTCCCTCCCACCCTCCCTATCCCACCCGACCTGGGACATTCTTTACACGAATCCTCATTTGCTCAAAAGGGTTTGCTAACTTGTTGACAAGATGTTTGCTAACTTGTTGACAAGATGAGCAAGTTCGGGAGCAGGTGAGGAAGCTACTTAAGAGAATGACCTCCCATGACATGCATGACTTCTTCCAGCCTCAGTTTCCCCATCTGCAACATGAAAGAGTCTTTGCAAGACCTCAGATGCTGCAATTCATGGTGCCTGTGTCGAGCCTTCTCACTGTACTGGTGCCTGTGTACGTCAGTGAAGAGAATGTGTGCTTTAGGAAAACTTCAATCCATCCTTGGTCTCACCAATTCCTGTTGAAGGCACGCTCTCTGCAATCCCAGGCAGGTCCTGTAGGCGGCGGTGCAGGATCCTCTCTGCCCCCCCCACCCCCGCCCAGAGCTCGCCCCCTAGTGGGCAGGCGGAGGAGAAAAACTCAGCGCAGTACTGAGGGAGGGAGCAGTTCAGGGGAGGAGATAGGAGTAGTTTCTGCGAAGAATTCTAGCAGCGCCGGGCAAAGCAACGTTTACTTTCCCCTAGCGATTGGTTTAATAATTATGAAACATATGGAAGAGTTTAAAGAATATTGGGATGAATACTGTATACCCATTGCCAAGGTTTGACAGTTATTAACATTTTGCCCCATTTCCTCTCTCTGTACACATGTGCAATTTTCCCCTGGACCATTTAGAAGTAATTTGTAGACTTCGTGACATCTCACCCCTAAGAAAATAAACAGGCATTTTCCTATACGAGCCCCTTAGTAGGTATTATTACACCTACGAGAGCAATAATTCAGCATCACCTAACATATAATACGTATTACAATCACAACATTTTCCCAGAATGCCTTTTATAGCTTTGTATAATTATTATTATTATTCAAGAACCAGTCAAGTCTCACTCATTGCTTTGTTTCAACTGTTTAATTTTTTCTAGAACAAGGACCTACTCACTTCAGGGGTTTTTTGTTTGTTTTATATTTTGAGCGTTTAGGCAGTCATCTCATAAAATATCCTCCATTTTGGATTTGGTTTGTAATGAATAGATTCAAGTTAAGGATTTTGGGCACTGGAACTTCAAAGGCACTGTTATTACTTCCTTTTGAGGAGCATCAGGAGGGACATGCCAGGTGGTCCCACTGCTGGTGGCACTAAATTGGCCCCTTTGTCCCTTTGTTAAGAGGTGACTGCCAAATGTTTATTGAAAAATGTACATTTCCTCTTTTAATTAGGTATTCTATGGGGTGACACTTGGAGACTGTGTGAATGTCCTATTCCCCAGTGACTTTCACCCAATATTTTTAGTAAACATCAAATTATTCCTTCCTGACTCAATTATTATATTGGGGGGGGGTAGCAAAATGATAATTTTCTAATTCCAGTATTCCTTCTAAATTTATTTAGCTGGCATTCTTCTGTAAAGAAGAGCTTTTCTTTCACATTTTTAGCAACTTGGTTTTAAAGTTTAAGGTTCTACCTTCTTTGGAACTCTTAATTCAGAAAAGGGAAGTGTGTGTGAGAGAGAGAATGTGAGAAGGAGTGTGTGTGCATGTATGAGAGAGAGACAGAGACAGAGACAGAGTGAGATGTAAAGGCTGAGCCCTGACACACACAGGCCTTCTTGAGAAGGCCCACCATCAGCCCAGTTGAGCTGGTCCCTTCCACTCCCCTCCCTGCTCACTCCTCTCCAGCTTCACTGGCTTCCTGGCTATTTCTCAAGTGCAGTCAGCATCCTCCACCTCAGGGCCTTTGCACTTCCCTTTGCCTGGAAGCCCCTTCTCCCGATAGCCTCATGGCTCACTTTATTCTGTTCCCTGCCCAGGTGTCATCTGGTCAGAAGATTTCCTGGTCACCCATATAATGTACCAGCCCCTCCCCATTACTGTCTATCTCTTACTGTCCATTGTGTATCCTCCACAGCCCTCATCAGGACCTGCCGCATACACTTCATGAGAACAGGCCCCTTGTCCCATTGATTCAGAGCCTAGAATGGGCCCTGGCTTACCATAGGCCCATAAATATTTGTTGAATGCAAGAAGGAACACACACATGCATGCATGTTTGGTAAAGCTCTGAATGAGACCAGAGCCCCTTCCCTTGTTTCTCCTCGCTGCTCCCTCCAGATGACCGCAGAGACCCTCCAGCCCTGGGTAGACGGGACAGCTGTTCCTGGGCCCTGGGATAATGTGTGCCGTCAGCAACCGCTAGCTTGGTGCTCAGTTGTGAAAGCCTGCAGAGTCAGGAAATTATCTGCCCCCCGCCACCTCCACCTTCCTTGACATGATTTTTGGGGAATAAAAACAAATCAGAATTCATCAACTGTGAACAAAATTGTCAACTGTGAACTGTCAACAGTCTGGTTTAAAAATAGACGAGAGGTTGATGAAATACAGTGGAGAAAGCAATTTAAATAAAATGTTAAAAAATAATACCCAAAGCGGGCGAGGCAACAGGAAGAGTGTGGAGCGGTGGAGAATGTGAGCAGCGGAGACCTGCGTGAGCACTGAACCAGAGAGAGGTTATTAGTTTTGCTTTACAAATCACAGAGGAGAGAGATTTACTGGCCATTCACGGGAAAACATTCACTCATTCCAACGTGTTGGCGTGTTATGCGAAATGGAAGGGAAGATTGGTTGGAAAATCTGCTGGCACGTTTATTTTTAAGTAGGTCAACATTTTGAATATTTCTGCCAATTTGTGAAATCTCTGGCTCTTCTTCTGTCTCCTCTGTTTCTGTGATGATTGGGGAAGGCATTTCTGTCCCAGCAGGTCAAGGGGTCTAGAAGCTTCAGGGGTTTGTATTTATTTTTATATTTGTGTTTATATGAATATGGGTTCCAGTACTGTATGTAAAGTCCTTAACTTATTTCCCATGTCTTCAACTCTCCTCCTTTCAATAGTTATGGCTAATTATTTATTTAACTGCTTTATCATGAAATCAATATAAAGCCCTGAGTTTTTCATATTTCCTCTCTTCTGGGCATGAGTCTCAGCCTGTACATTGGCCAAGTTCTTCATGTCCAGCTGCCCCACATCCTGAGGCTGCCGTTTCATGTTATCTTCTTTCTTTTTAGGAGAATTGAGCCATCTTGGCACAAGATCTGTGCTTTATGAACCTAAGACAAGGTGATCCATCCCTTAGAGACTCTCTTTTTAAAAATGGAGGGTGTATTAGTTTGCTAGGGCTGCTGTAACAAAGTACCATGAGTTGGGTGGCTTAAACAGCAGAAGTTTATCATCTCACAGTCCCAGAGGTATAAGTCCGAAATGAAGGTGTGGGCAAGGTTGTTTCCTTCTAGAACTGCCAGGGAGAAGCTGTCTCTTGCTTCTTCCAGCTTCTGGCAGCCTCAGGCATTTCTTGTGGATGGTCCTCTTCCCCCCATGGCTCTTGACATCATCTTCCCTCTGTGTGTGTCTGTCTCTGGGTCCAAATTTCCCCTTCTTATACGCATGCCAGTCATATTGGATTTGAGGCCCCTCTGATGACTTCATTTTAACATGATTGTCTCTGTCAAGACCCTATTTCTAAATAAGCCACACTCTGAGATACTGAGGGTTAGGACTCCAACATGAGGGATGTAATTCAACCCATAGCACAAGGTGCAAATCTTTCCCTCCCAGAGGGTGAGCAGGTGGGCAGGAGCATAGTGATTCATCTCTTTTTAGACCAGCTTCCAGTGTTGGCCAGGGCTAGAAGGGTTCTGCCCCATGGACCACGGTGACCTTCTGGTGGTAGCTCTACATTTATTGAGTGTGACTCTTTCCCCTTGTGATGGACAAGCTCCAGGGAGCACCTCTGCCTTTGACTCTTTGTGAACTTTGTAGATTGAATGGCTCTCCACTCCAAACCCATATACTTTGTTTGTACCTGTTTGTTCCTCTTCTATCCCCCAACCCCAATTTTTTTCCTAAAATGAGGAGTTATGGGTGTCACTTCCCAAGAATGTCATTTTTCAGTTTGTTTTTAGAGTCCACCTCCAGGCTACAGACTCTTTTAAGAGGTAGGCTCACAGGCCACCCTGTTTAAGTTGGAGCTCTGCAGACCCTGTTCTGACGCAGGACAACAAGCCCAGGTGGGGCAGGGCAGGGTGGGGGGCCGGCTACCTGGAACCTCAGGACCTGCAGGGCACACGTGGAGGAAGCAGACACGTGCTTTCTGAGCAAGTCCTAAATGCCAAGGAATCACCATCCATAATTTTGCCAGTTTTCAACTCCTGTTTTGAGAACACTGTGAGGGTGAAGGTGTGGGAGTTCTGAAGGCTTGTCATTTGGTCCTGAGGTAGGGCGGGAGCTAGTGATGTCCCTGTGGTGTTGGGGGACACTTATTTCTCCCTCCCCATATCTCCCTGGGAGGACCCTTTCACTCCCTTGCTCTATGCTCCCCGCTGCCCCGTTCCCAGGAAAGCTGCCTATGTCCTGTTGGGTGGGAGCCCGGCATGTCTTAGATCAGGTTCATAGTCACAGCCAGGAGCAGCATCCCTGCGTTGGCCAGGTGACGTGGACACCTCTTTTTCTCTTGGCTCCCATTCTCTTGGCGGGTGTGTACTCAAGGGGGAGCGTACCTGCCTTATGTTTCCAAAATCTCTGTGTGCACAGACCCGGGCACACTTCTGCCAGGTCCACCCAAGTCTGTGTGTAGTCTCTGCCTGTGATTGGTGGTAAGTGGACCAGGGCTTTCCTAGGCCTCCGTTCCCTGCAGGTTGGGAGAGGCAGTTGGAGGTGTGAAGGTCCAAGGCTGTAGAGCCCGGTCTAATGGGAAGCCCTGTACTGTGAGGGTTTTGTGTCCTCTCGGGGTAAAGCTGGTGCAGTGACCACCTTTTGGCTTCTATATCTGTTCTTGCCCAGAAAGGACCTGGGGAAGAGGGGATGGGGTAAGAGACTGGTAGGTAACTCCACGGGTGCGACTTGGAGAAGAGCTGTAGGAAGGGAACGTGTGTGAGATGCCTGGGTTGTAGGCCCTTAGATGCCTCTGCCCAGGGATATTCAGGGTTCGCCACCCTTCCCAGGGGCGTCCCCACACATGTGCTCTCACTCCTCCTAACCAGCTTCCTCGGGAGATGTGGTGATAGTTGGTCCTTACCTGGATAGAAGCCTATAAACTGTTTTATGGTTGATCATAAAGTACTTGACACATAAACATATATGTATTATTCATATGTTGCCAAAGCTACAAATGAAACAAAAGCCTCAGAATCCAACACCCAACTCTTGAAATAAACCATTCCCAATTTTCACTATGCGTCTGTGGGCCCCTGTCTGACGCCGTCCCCTGCCTCCTCTCTGGAGGTGACCTCTATCTTGTTGGTGTCTGTCAACGCCACCCCCCCAACCCCCAGCTTCTTTAAAGTAGCTTTTACCACATATGTGTATATCTCTAAATAGCACATTTTGAGCTTTATAAAAAAAAATGAAATTATAGCCTTTTGAGCTTCATTTAAATGCCACATATTGTTCTGGAAGATAAAAGGCAGATCTGTGTCCTTGAAACATGCATTTTCACCACTGCAGATAAATATTGTTTTCTCTGGTGGCCCCTTCCTGGAGTCGGGAAGAGGCCTGGCTGCCGCCACAGACTGAGACAGCGACTGTGCAGGAGAGGGGTGCCGGGGCCAGCCACGGAAGCTGTGTTACTAGAATCACAGTGCGCAGGAGTCCCTAGGCCAGGCGAGGCCACCCAAGAGGTGGTTGTTCTGGGTACCTGGGAAGCAGATGGGCTGGATTCCGACTCCAATGATAGACTCGGGCGAGCGGGGAGGCTGAAAGTCAGAGCATTAAATGTGGAGCTCAGAGAGAGGACCAGGGAGCGCTGTGAGTCAAGTTCACGAGAGCATCTCCAATGCTGAGCTCTGGCACCTACACTCCTTGGGCAGGCAGACTGGTGGCTCCTGGTGGCCGGAACAGAGGTTCAGAGCTGCAGAGTGAACAGGGACCCCATCCTCCTGCCTTTATCATTCAGCCGCTATTGACTGCACATCTACTGTGTGCCAGGGCTATATGTGTATCATATCATGCCAGGGATAAGACCGCGACTAAGACTTTTCCCTGCCATTAAGTACTTTAGGGTCTAGTAGGAAGTCACCTTTTGCTAAAGTATGCTGTGGTAGCAGGCAATCCCCAAACATCAGTGGCCTGTGACAGCAAGCATTAGTTCCTTGTTCATGTTGCATGCTGGCTGTGGGTTCGCTTCATCTCTGTTCTGTGTCCTCTGCCGTCTGGGTCCCAGGCAGAAGGAGCGGCCCTTGTGGGACACATGCCGTTTCCATAACAGAGGGGAAAACCAAGCAGTGGTTTTTCAAATGTCACACAAACCTGGCTTGGATCATTCCTGCTCACCATCTGCTGGCCAGAGCGAGTCATGTGGTCAAGCCTGCTGTCACCACAGAGGGGACATCAGATTTCATGACACACGGCCCTGAGCAAAGTATGGATTCCTCTTCCGGGGAGGCCAGAGAATGTTTGGGAAGAGGATTACCATCTATCACAGATACAAGCAGGAAATTGCAGTCACAGTATGATAAGGCTTTAGAGCAAGTCACTGTACTAATTTTGACTTCGTAAAATAAGCTGACATGTAAAAAACAAAGTGTATTTCCCCCTCTAAATTAGCTTTAGGGATTCTGTTGAGAAAATAGTTTGAGAATCACTAGCCTGAACCTGAGGATTGTTCCAGAGAGCTAGCCCAGGGGAGGAGGAGGGGGCGGGGCGGGGCCAGTAACAGTGGTCTCCCCTCTAGCCCTGGGCACAGGCTGTGCTAGTTGAAAAGAAGCTTCTTACACTGGGGACCCACCTGCCACCTTCCAGCATTCTCCTTGGTGCATATTCTGTCCATTTGGACCATCTGCAGGCACGGCCCATACCTGGGGTCTCTTTTGTGCTGCATCCCTGCATACACATATACCCCTCCTCCCCTCATCGTCACATCCACGTGGTTGCACATTTTTTGTTTCCTCACTACGTCTGTCCATCGACGTTTGCGGTCTGGGCCGTGGCTTCCTTTCATACGGCCCCCAGCACGCCTGCCACCACGCTGGGCCACACCAGACACCCAGCAGCGTGCACAAAAGGGAGTTTTGCATCGAGAGGAAGCCAGCTCCCCGTTGGCTCATCTGCCGTGCTCTCTCTGCAAGGGTCTCAGGCGACTGCGTGGCCAACGGTAGGAATTACATGAGTGACTCCAGCACGTGTAGGTTGAAAGCCCTCTCTCCCTATGCTCGGTGTGTAATCAGTGTGGGGACTGAATACCCCGTTGTCTCATAAGGAGCCGGGATTCATCTGCACTCGTGTTGCTTTGCAAACGCGGCCTTTTCAAAGGTATGCATTTGTGCTTTCCGAGGGCAAGGACCATATCTCCCCTTTTCTTCCCTTTGAAAGGTTCCGCGTGGCACCCGATGAGAGCTGCACGCACCGTGCGTGCTCCGTCCCTTCTGCCCGTCTCCCCTTCCTTTGAACCTTCAGCAGATGCCAGCGTGGTTCTGGGCCCGTGGGCCTTTGCAGAAGCCCGATTGCACACAGGCCTTGATCTAGAGAATTTTGCAGGTCAAAAAGGGAGGGAACTCTCAGACAACTCAGACCCAGGCCAGTAGCCCAGCCGCATAATCAGCCACACGCGGAGTCCAGTGCAGGCCATCTGTTCTCTCGGTCCCTCCACGTGACAGACACAGTGATGGGGACGGTTAAGTGCTTGGCCCTGGAGTTGGTCAGATGGGGTTTGGAATCCTGGATTGTGCGTGTCCTGAGCTTTCACAAGTTATTTAGCCTCTGAGTCTCCATTTCTTATTCCATAATGTAGTAATAATCAAATGCTGTTAATCGTTGTGGTCTTTTGCATCTGTAAAGAACCTCCTTCTTTCCTGCTTGGGGTCTGAATCAGTTGAGACTTAAGGGTAAAGAACTGGAGACAGCGGCCAAAATATGAAGGGGTTGACAGGACGTTGTATGGCTTTGGGGCTTCTAATTTTGAGTCCTAGGATTCAGTGGACCATTCCACCCAGTCCTAGGCTACTTAGACAACCACAGGCATCCTCTGGGGGAAAAGACTGTGTCAAACTTGGGTTTTGGATGGTTGAGGCCAAAGCATTCACTCCTCGCTCACTCCCGGGGAAAGGGCTGGGCCGTACACACCATCCAAACTTACTAAGTAGATTGTTACCCTTCTCCCCAGGAAGAGGGTGAGCAGCTGAGCGTGACTAGGAGGGCTACCCTGGTAGAGCCTCCCTAGTGGGGGTAAGGGAACGAGTTGGAGCAGCCTTCAGCCTTTTGTCTTTGTGGACCCTCTGGGACTCCACAGATGTTAAGTTGCATCCTGATACTTGCATAAACAGTTACGGTTGAGTTTACCACTTACTAAACTAAGCCTCCCTGTGCAGTGTTTTTAGATGTTATCCTGTGCATTTGGGAAAACACAGAAGGCCATTTCTTAGTTAGCATCCTGTACTTCAGACCTTTAACAGAGATGAACTCCTCTTCGCTCTGTCTTTGCTTCTGTGAGCCTAATTGTGGTTAGAAGGGCACTGGCAGTTTCCTAAGGAAGCTGGGGAGGGGTCTGTGTGGCAGTATTCTTAAGGATTGTTCTGTCTTTTGCAGTGCAAGTTGGAGTTCCATGCTTGTTCTACTGGCAAAAGTCTCACCACCCTCTGCGACGGGCCCTGTCCGTGTCTCCCGGAGCCCAAGCCGCCAAAACACAAGGCAGAGAATGGTGAGTGGGCATCACAGGACACCCCTGAAGGGGGGCTGTGTGGTTAGGGTGGCCTGACATGGCCAAGGTCCTCCCTCCCCAGACGCCAGGAACCTGGCCCTTAGCAGAGGCATTCTAGCTCGGGCTGGGGAGACCGTTATGCTCGGCAAGTACCCTAGTCATTTAGGGACGCCAAACTGAACCGCCTTCAGCTGCCATTAAATAGAAAAAGAAGAGCTGAGAGTCTTTGAAAATAATTCTGTTAGACCAAGATATGCACTAGGTTCTTCCAGAGGTCAAATTGGCTATGGTGTAGGAAGGGCGGGGTTTCAGCATTAAGACCAGGCCTGCCCTGGGGTGCGCCTTGGTCTTCCTTGAACTCTAATCTCTAAATCCTTTGAAAGGCCAGATTTCAAAACATAGACTGCAGAGATGTCACGATGATGGACAGTATCCCGGCGCAAAAGCAGTTCTCTACTAATATGTTCTGCCTCTGCCTGGCATGCGACACAGAGCCAGGGGGTGGAAAGAAGAAGAATAACTCCCCAGGCGCTGCGGTTTCTCTTCCATGGCCGACAGGGGCGGCAAAGGTCGGGCTTATCTGGATGTTTTCACGATGGAGAAAGTAATGTTGGCCCACTGGTCTCAGCCCCTTACAAGCCTTCCGTAATGAGACCCAAGATAGAAGTTTGCGTTGGCCTTCTGTGGAGCTGGGCTTTCTCAGCTGTAGGGGGCTGTCCCATGGAAAATGTTGGACATCTGTGTGTGAGTGTGTGTGCGTACGTGCATACGCATGTCTTCTAAAGCCTGCAGGTATTTGTGATGGAGGAGAATGAATAGGGTGTAAGTGTTTATCCACTTACCTCTTCCTAAGCTCTTTTGTCTTTTCCAAGGCACATAGATGGAGATGTTCAAGTGTAAATTTGTTCATGGTGATTGCTGGAATGTTGTGTTAGAAGGCTCTTTGGGGGGTTTAACCCAGGATGTAGAAGGACATTGTAAACTGTAAAGCACTGGGGTTACAAATAATCTCTATAGATTACTCTTGGTTACTGAAAAGCTGATCTCATTGCATTTTGGTCTGATCATCTATATAACTTAGTAAGAAATGTTAACTAGGGACTTCCCTGGTGGCGCAGTGGTTAAGAATCTGCCTGCCAATGCAGGGGACACGGGTTTGAGCCCTGGTCCGGGAAGATCCCACATGCTGCAGTGCAACTAAGCCCGTGCGCCACAACTACTGAGCCTGCAGTCTAGAGCCCATGAGCCACAACTACTGAAGCCTGTGCGCCTAGAGCCCGTGCTCTGCAACAAGACAAACCACTGCAATGAGAAGCCCATGCACCGCAACGAAGAATAGCCCCCGCTCACCACAACTAGAGAAAGCCCGTGCACAGCAACAAAGACCCGACACAGCCAAAAAAATTAATTAATTAATTAATTAATTTAAAAAAAAAGAAATGTTAACTAATCTACACAAGCCTCCTTGTACTTTGGTCAGAAAACCTAAAGCCGTGCCGTGGTAGGCAACTACAAAGCCCACAAAATTAACTTCTGTCTGGAGATTTCTTTTTTTTGCGGTTCGCGGGCCTCTCACTGTTGTGGCCTCTCCTGTTGCGGAGCACAGGCTCCGGACGCACAGGCTCAGCGACCATGGCTCACAGGCCCAGCTGCTCCGCGGCATGTGGAATCCTCCCGGACCGGGGCACGAACCCGTGTCCCCTGCATCGGCAGGCGGACTCTCAACCACTGCGCCACCAGGGAAGCCCTGGAGATTTCTTAAGAATCTTCTTAGGAAGTCTCAGTAGCCTCTCTTATTCCAAGTATATTCTTCACTGCTTTTATTTAGTCTTCTATTCTGAGACAAGGAAACCAATCCAAGAAAGCCATTTCTACCATTTTGCCTGTAGTTTTCTGGGAGGGCTTCGTGGTTCTTTAAACAAAGTACAACCCTTGTTTCTTCATGGTGGGTTTGTCACATCTGATTAAATGAGAATCACTTTCAAATATGATTCTCCAGGTATGGCCTTGGCTGTACCATCTATTTGTTCAGTTACTTACTGGTGAAAACTAGAACAAATTCTTATCGAGCCTGTGCAAGAGTAACTACATTGGCATTGAAAGTAAAAAGACTCAGAAAAAAAGTGTTGTTCCAGAATTCTGAGAGGTTAGTGAGAACAAGATTACCGCTTGAAAGGGTTTCATTTCCAAATGTTTGTAAAAGCACAGACCACTAAGTTAATAGTGAGAGATAGGTCAGGAAGAAAGCAAAAGGACTTCATTATATGCCTATCAGAAATGAGAACAATAAAAAATAATACCAGCAATATTCTCAAACCAGTGATCAAAATTATGTTTCCTTCATTAGTTCCTGCAGTCCTGTCTAATTATTTTTTGTTCCACTGGCTCTTGGGTCAACTGTCTGCTTTTATGAAGTCATCAGAGTCCTGGAACTCCACACTCTGTCTCTAGTATCATCTGGCAATTATCTAAGAAATATCACCTTGGAAGCCTGTAACAAGGCATCTGGTATTTGAAGTATCCATCAAACTTGGTACACTTCTTTCCGTGAGGCTCTGAGATTGTCCTTTTTGGCTAAAGACCCAATTTCTGCTGTGACTTAAAGCAAATGTTTTACATAAGCATGAGGGGAAGCAGGAACTACCTGTTGGTGATAAGACTGAATGTAGTTAATTTATTACATATCCAACAATATCCTAATGAAGGAGAGTATAATCCTCCATCAGGATAGGATGCTTCAGTATTTCATACGGATTTGATCAGTGTTTCCCTGGAGGATAAGGGCATATTACAGGCAGTGAGGGCACTGATAGATCCCCAGGGTCATTATGTGAAATGAAACATTTAAATGAGGAACATTTTACCCAGACAGAGTCAGTCAAGGGAAGGCTGACTTTTTCCTTTAACTTGACGATTCTTTCCACGTAGCTCTTGCAATAGTTTGCGCCGGGCAGTGAGCGCTGCACTGAGGTTGTGGCAGTTGGGGTGAGGAGGAGGGGAGGGATGCACAAGAGGGATTGGAGGTGAAATGCAGGGCAGCTTTCATTTGGCCACTTGGCTGTTGGGTGAAAGACGGAGGAGGAGTGCCCACCAGTCCACACCCCCTTACCTGGCAGCTGCCCCTCTCTGAAGCTGCGGTGGGAGTGGCGTCTACGGGCAGACTCCATCCATGAGACACACTGTGGCTCTGAACAGCATCCAGAGCAGTCTTGTGTCTGTGCCTATTACAGAAATGACATTTGACAGTCTCACAAATGCAGGTGTGTCAACAATGTGACATTGCTGTTGTTGCTGATGATATTTTACCTTCAACCTTACCTCTATTTTTTTTTTTTTTTGCGGTACGCGGGCCTCTCACTGTTGTGGCCTCCCCCGTTGCGGAGCACAGGCTCCGGATGCGCAGGCCCAGCGGCCATGGCTCACGGGCCCAGCCGCTCCGCGGCATATGGGATCCTCCCAGACCGGGGCACGAACCCGTATCCCCTGCATCGGCAGGCGGACTCTCAACCACTGCGCCACCAGGGAGGCCCCTTACCTCTATTTTGAACCGTGGTTCCTTCTGGTAATCCAAACACTAGTGAAGTCATTTCCAGGTAAATTCTGTCAATTCGGGATTATATCTAAATTCTAGGAAGTAGGAGTGGGATGCGGGCTTATGAGCTACCATATTGGTGTCATGTGGCTCCTGGCATGTCTCTTTCTTTGGAATCTACCTCTGTGGGGTTTTGCAGTTTTTAATTAGTTGTCCAGCAATGTTTCATCCTGAGTGCGGCCAAGGAGAGATGTTTAAGATCCTGTCCGTGACCTCTGCTCACTCATACCGAGTCCTCTTTCTTCTAAGCCTACTCTTCTGAGTGTACTCATCCTCTCACTGCCCCTCCTTGGCCCCCTTCAGGGCTGCACATAACTTCTGTGACCTTCTGGTGTCAAGAAAGACTGCGGTGAGTTTGCTCTCAAGCCGTCTCTCCTTGGATCTGCCCAGCAGCCATTTCTCTTGCACGCAGAAGGCATCTTTGTGAGACTTACCTCAAAATGGGCTTCATATTGGTAGAAAGACACAGGTCCTCTTTGCTGCGGGACCTCCAGCTGTCTGGGGTTTCAGGAGTGCCTCTTCCTGCCCAGGCCCCAGAGCTGAGTTTGGAGACCGGAAAGCTGTGGTGAGCAGAACGTTTCCTAGAGACTCACCGACCTCTGCCTGTTCACCTTCCTTTTGTAGCCCCAACTGTGATCAGTACTGGATGTGAGTGTCCAAGGTGTGTGAGGCCAGGGTCTAACTAGCTCTCCTTCTGATCTCACTCTGCTTCTTCCAGCCTTTGGCTGTTTGAGTTACAGCAAACCCGGTTCTTGGAAATCAAAAGTCTCTTGTCTCAGCTTTGGTTTTGAGATCATTTTTAGGAAGTCAGAGACAATGGTTGATTTTTTTGTGTGTTCTCTTTGTTTTCTTCTGGCATCTCTCCTTGGATGTGGCCCCTGGGGAGATGGTGGAGGGTGGAGTCATCCTTTAATACCTCTGGATATTTCCTCTCACACCTCTCAGTTACTCATGAGCTTGGACAAGTTACTGAATTGCTTTCTCTCTCATCTCTGTGATACCAGACCCTCCTCAAGAGTATAGCCTAATGATTGTCCAAAGGAAGGGGAAAATTAAAAAGAAGGAGATTGAGTCTGGGGGAGAATGGATACATGTATATGTATGGCTGAGTCACTTGATTACTAATTGTTAATCGACTATACTCCAATATAAAATAAAAAGTTAAAAAAAAAAAAAGAGGGAGATTGAAGTCTACACATTAAGCCTGGGTTTCTGTGCCTTTTCTAAGAGTCTCCTAGGAAAGATCCCTCTCCAGTTTCTCTTGGTATTTTCCAGTAACCAAGAGCCAGCCCAGTTAGGAAGTCACCTTTCACATCTAATGTTAAGCCTTTAGTTCTGGGTTTTGCTGCTGCTTTTTCTTCAGTCCTCAGTAAAGAATATGAGGAATGTCTGAAGCACTTGTTTCTTGATTTCTTTACAGTGGTTGAAATTTTAGGGGTAAAATAGAGGACTGTTAGGGTCTTGAAGATACATTTTTCAACTAGCCCGCCCCATACCTGCTGCTCTCCCCACCCGGACTCCCCTCCCATCTGCTCGTTCACAGAGACAGACCTCTCCCCTTGGCCTGGGCTCAGCAGCCTTGTTCCCTCTGAAGGAGGGACTCGGAGCTCCCTCATGGCTGAGGTGAAAACTCTGTAGCTGTAGGGTATCAGGTCAGGAAAGATCTCCCCTGTCTTCCTCCATACCACACACGAGGGGACCCTTGTGTTCCTCGAAGGCACCTCGGGTTTCCCCACGGGGACCAGGGGAAGGCCGAGCGGGTTGGGCCTCCGACCTCCCCTAGAGTGGCTCCATCTTTATGCTTTACCACCTCAGATCACATCTGTAGGAAAGGAGTTTGGCACCAGGGAGCCATTGTTCAGTTCCCATTTACCCCAAGAGAAAACTGGAGGTCTGTGGAGAGAAGGCATCTCTCCTCAGGTCAGACAGTGGGCAGGTGTGGGGCAGGGTCAGAGCCTGGGCCTCTCGACGCCTGGGCTAGTGCCCTTGTCCCCCGTGTGTACTCCCTTAGGTCAGCCTGCCAGGTCCTCTGCCTAAAGATGGTCGAGGGGCTGTAGCTGAGTTGGGTGGGAGTTAGATTTATTTCTCCGGGGTCTGACGTCGCTTGCCTGGATCTTGAAGTGTGAACCATCAGGCAGAGAGTGTCCCTGTATTCCCACAAGCAGCAGCATTCGGAAGGCATCCTGCAGAGCCTCTCCCGCCCCCTCCTCCTCCGCCTTCGGAGGAGAGAGTAGAGTGAACAGCACTGTCTCTAAGGCCAGCTCCTTCTTTGCTTCTGTTGTCACAGGTTAGCTTTTGGAGGAGGGATGGGGGCCCAGCCAGTCGGCCTCAGGTGTTCTGGAGACGGCCGGCCGTGGAGCTGTGACCCCTTCCTGGCCTGACTGTGCTGGGAGGTGGGGAAGGAAGTTCCACAGATCCTTCCAGCAGGGCATGCTAAAGAGGAAATAACAACTTCCCTCCAGCTGAGCTCTTGGGAACAGTAGAAAAATAGTCTACAATGATTTCCTTTTCTCCAATGGTGATTTCAACCTGAGGGCTAGATTCTGGGGGAAAAAGTCCCGGGCTGACAGACGGTTGTCTAATTCCATTACTTATCACAAGTCGAGCTGGGGAAATGTGTTTAAACGGGAACAGGAGGTGGTGCCAAAGAGACGGGATGAAAAGTTCTTCCTCGCTGTGATGTCTCAATGGAAAAATCCTAAAAGGGTCCTGCTGCAGAGGCTCCCAGCAAAATGAAGGTTTATCTTTGCAACCACAGAAAGAACATTTTTCTTTAATACCTGTTGTGTAACAGGGTGAAGGCCTGGGGCTTGCAAACTTGCAATTTAAACGCGGTTTATGTTAACCTTTTCCATACCCATTCAACTTCGCTCACTGATTATTCAGTACTACATTATGGGCAAAAATTAAACATGTAAAGGAACATTTCAGTTTTAGGGCCTTGTTAATAGAAATGTCATGAGCTTTAAAGAAAAAACAATTGGGGGTTAAATTAGCAACTGCATCCAAGATGAAAAACGTATTTGTCAGGACTCTGGAGGTAAATGCCGTGTTTGGCTTTGAACTCAGATTCTTCTTCTGTGAGTTCAGCCCTGGGAAAGTAGACCACAGGTTCTCCTGGTCATTCTGAAGCTTCCTTGGTAGCAACTGATTGGAGAAAGCTAAAGGTGAAAAGAGAGAGAAGGGTAAACTGAGGGAGAGGGTGGCCAGGGTCATAGCTGGAGTCCAGAGAAGGAGATAGAGGTTGGTGTTAGAAGTTAATGGCTTTGATAATTCACTCAGATAGCACTCTTCTCCTGCCCTTATTTTTTATTTATAAATTAATACCCATTCTTATATAAAATCCAAGTATTATGGAAAAAGTGTCTCATATTCCCAGTTCTATTAGCTTTCTGTTGCATATGCTTCCAATTATTTTTTGTAAACATATACTAATATACTTTTAAAACTGTACCCATCCAAAATCGGGATCACATTCTACATGATATTTTGCACCCTGCCTTTTTTGTGTGTCGTATGTATGTTTCCATGGAGGGTCACATCTATCTGTCTGTCTGTCTCTCTCCTCCTGCCCAAGCCCCCTGCCCCCACCTTGCTCTCTTTCTAGCCAACCTGCCAGTTCTGCTCCCTTGTACTCCAGTCTTAAATATGTAATGACTGCTCCACATTTCTGTTTGGATGCCCATAGGCATGTCAAACTTAGCATGTCCAAAATGAAACTCCGGATCTCCCCCCAAATCTGTTCCTTCTTCCTGTGGTATTTGCGGTCTTAATTAATGGCAGCTTCATATTTCAATATGCTGAAGTAAAAAAAAAAAACCTTCTTCCTCTCATGTGCCACATATAATCATCATTTGAGTCTACTTTCAAATAGATTTTCAAATATGAGCACTTCTTACCACCTCCACAGTTACCACCCTAGTGGTCCAAGACATCCTCATCTTTTATTTCAATAGCTTCCTAATTAATTTCCTGGCCCCTACATTCTCTTTTGAACATAGGAGTTAATCATTCTGTAAACTGTATGTCAGATTGTATAATTCCCTGTTCAGGACACTCCACTGACTTGCCATCTTGTTAAGAGGAAAAGAGAAAATCCTTTCAGTGCCCTGCAAGGCCAAGCATGATCAAGTCCCTGATCAGGTCCCAGTGGGTTTCTCAAATGTGCCATCATATCCTGCCTCAGCCTGGACTGTCTTTCCCGACATCTACATGGCTCCTTCCATCAGCCACCCTTCAATCTCTGCACAAACATGGCCTTCTCAGGAAACCCTCCCCAGCACTTCCTATCTCTCTTTCCTCCATACCATTTAACACCTTCCAATATATTAGATAATTTGTTTACCTATTCTGTTTATTGTCTGACTTGCCCAACTAGAATGGAAGTTATATGAGGGCTTTCTCTCTGGATTTCCAACAGTTATTGGTCAAATGTTGAATGATTCTACCTCATTATTTTTAAAGCATTGTCCATTATATAGATTTACCATAGATTATACTGTTTAAAATGGCCAAAATAAAAAGATTTACTGTGACAAGAGATCATCTGTAGAA
Organism: Mesoplodon mirus; assembly: GCF_964341445.2. NCBI lineage: Eukaryota > Metazoa > Chordata > Mammalia > Artiodactyla > Ziphiidae > Mesoplodon > Mesoplodon mirus. The sequence continues at coordinate 69,895,359 of NC_138980.1, forward strand.
GGTGCTTAATACGTGTATTAAGCCCTTGGTATATATGTTTAATTCTTCTAACAACCCAAAAATGTCATCTGTAGTGCTGGTGAGAAAATGTGAGATTTGGAGCTTTTCGGCACCTTGCCTAAGGCCACCCAGCTAATAAATGAAAGAGCAGGGATTTGAAGTCTTTCCTAGAACGTGTGCTCTTATCCTCACGTTATATTGTGTTTTTAACCTAAATTGAATATCCATCGAACGGGCAGACTTCCTTTGGAAAAAGAAAAAAAAAAACAAAAAAACACACACACATACATTCATACATTTTAAACTAAATTTCCCTGTGCTTTCAGTGCTCAGAGAATGCACTCCGTCACTGATATCACAGCCCTCTCTGATGGGATTTTTCCAAGGTGAGAGAATCAGTGTCCTCACTCATTTTCTCCTCTTTCTTTCTGTAACGCGCCTTGCTCTCTGAAGTTTATCAGAACCCTGGCATGAGCTCATTCCTCACCACCGCCTAGTACGCTTTCCTGATAGCCACAAGTTTCCGACCTAGCTTCTTAAAGATAAAAATTCATTTGTAATCTGTCCTGAAGTCGACTGTTCTTTCATTGCCCTGCTATCTATTGCTGTGAGAAGAAAAGACAGCATCACAATACAAAATAAATTGAAATTATAATCAAAAGAGAGCAAGTGGCTGCCCTGTCACCAAGCCTGCTGCTTAGTAAAATCTTGGTAGGTCTCGTCCTTCCTAGGGCCAAGGGTTGTAGTGGGCACCCGGGCCTTGGCAAAGGAAGGGGCAGCACCTTCCTAACAGGTGCAGTGAGAAGTAAATGAGCTCAATTTCAACTGTAGATGTAGAGTTCAAAAAACACAGCTGTATCATCATCATCATAATCATCATCATCATCTTGATAATGGTTCTCTGTTTACAAACTCAAATGGCACTTAGACATAAAGGATGCAGGATGTCACTCTGATTATTGAACTTGAGGAATATATAATGACACCAGATAAAGCTCAGAATAAGCAGTTGTTTGAATATATGGTAACAGATATTCTGATCGCTCGGGAGCATAGCCACAGCGAAAACAATGAGCCAGCTCTCTTCAGCCGGTGGAGACCAAAAGAGAAGAGAGATCTGAGAGACGCTTCCAAATCATGGCGGTGTCATGATGGCGAGACCTTGTCTTCCACTTCTAGTCCCGGGGTGCCTCTGACCTGCTTGAAAAGAAGGAGCTTTGCAGGGAGGGACAGTAGATCTCCTTATACAGTGGAGGTTCTGCTTGTGTTTCTCATTATTTCAAGACCTAGAGTGAGCTAACAGAAGAAATAGTTTCAGCACAATTTAGGGGCAGTTCCGAGAGGTGGAGGAGGCACCATGACGTTGGGCCCGAGGCGATGATGAGGATGGTCATGGGTCCATAGAATGAAAAAATTGCTGCTTTCAGATTTCCCAGTGATGCAATAGCAGGTCGTTTGGGGGGCAAGTCCTTCATATTTGACTAAACTTCACCATGTAGAAGGCTCTGTGTCAGGAACCAGTGCAGCTGTCCTGTTACATGTCCACCTGGGAATCTCAAGAAGGCATTTGCATGGGCCTTTTTCCTCCCATCTCATCCTATGAAGTATCCATTTATTTTGGCATCCTTGGCCTGGTTATGCTTTGTCCAAGCTTGAATCTTCTAAATGGCCCTTTCCATTATGTCATGTATTGAGGTGGGGTGTGGCTAACACCCCAGTGAGTCCTCTGTGTTATACCCTAGCAAGGGATGTTGAGTATAGCTCCAGCTTCTAAAATCACCTAGGCAAGGGGCACTCATGCTATGAAACCAGATTTAGAAGATGAATGTCTAAGAGCAGAAAATTAGTGGTGACAGGGGGTTTGATCAGAATTGTGATCACGTACCAATGCACAAGGTCAATTAATACTCCAAAAAAAAAAAGATTTTTAAAACATTACTTGAAACCAAATTTTTTTTTTAAATAGCCCCTTTTATGGGGGTTGCTAATCCTATGGAACTGCTACCCTGAGGGGTATTACTGAGGCTGAAGAGGTCTAGATCCCTGTCCCTACATCCCTCCAGATCTTAGCACTTAGGAGACGCTGTCCCGAACTAGGCTAATCCTGTGGGGTGTTCAGAGCTTCACGTCAGTAGCTTGGAGAGAGTAGAATCGTACGCCCTTATTCCTTTAGCCTGATCTGCGTCTGGATCCCAGTCTGTGAATCAGTTCCTTCAGGACCTCCCCAGGCTTCAGGCTCTGGCATCTGCACTCCTCTCAGAAGCCCTCCCCCACTTCTTTTCCCCAGGTGTTGAAGGGTGGCTGCTGTGGGGTCCCTTCCCTACCGGGCTCCTGCCTGTGATTCTGCACCTGCCAGCCTGTCCTCTTCAGCTGGATCTTCTGTCCCAGCTTTCCCTTCAGCTTCCTGCTGTGAGCACCATGCCCAGCACATGCATGGCCCAGTGGATGGCACAGATTGGGCCATCTTCAATCATTTGTAGAACAACTTAACTGAGGAAATGCATAGGCTCTTAAGGTTTTCAAAGTACTCTGATGTACTTCAGCTTGTGGATGTTGCAGCCCTTGAAGAGGCTGGGGATTGTAGGTGAATTAGGTCCCTAGGTTGAAGAAGCCGGCTCTGGCCTTCTTTGCATCAGCCATTCTGGGGCATGAGCTCAGGCTGGAACCTAAGTGCTGTGTGTGTTTCTGGCTCCTCTGGTGTGGGACAGATGGCGTCATCCAGCCTGAGAATCTGCCTGTATCCTGCCTCCCCAGCTTAGGAAGAGGGCTCAACTTGCCTCGGGAAGCAAATGTTTTTTGCCTTGATGACAGAAGCATAGCATCCTTTGGGATAGAACATTCTGTTCAGTCCATGAACGGGCTCTCCTGAGAACATTCCTAGGCAAAGGAGGGAGCATCTGGAGATAGCAAGAGTTTGTTCTCATTTGGGTTGAGAGCTTCTGGTGCAAGAACTGTGCATACTTCTGTTGTGACATAGCTGGATTGAGTACTGATTACCTCTGCGCCCAATAGGAAACTTACCTATTCAGGAAAAATGTAGTGAACTAGAACAACACTGATCTGTGACTTCGTGTACCTTGCTTCTGAAGGCCTCTAAGCCCTAATTAAAATTAAAATGTAGGGCTTCCTTGGTGGCGCAGTGGTTGAGAGTCCGCCTGCCGATGCAGGGGACACGGGTTCGTGCCCCGGTCCGGGAAGATCCCACATGCTGTGGAGTGGCTGGGCCCGTGAGCCATGGCAGCTGAGCCTGCGCGTCAGGAGCCTGTGCTCTGCAACGGGAGAGGCCACAACAGTGAGAGGCCTGCATACCGCAAAAAAAAAAAAAAAAAATTAAAATGTAAAGCTTAAGGCAACACTCTGACAGCTGTTTTGTTTTGGTTTGTTTTTTCCCTAAAACTGAGGGCAGTGATTGAGTCTGGAGGTAGTGGTGAGCAATGTGTCTTCATCCACCCAGCATCCATCTGTCTGTTCATCCGTCCATCCATCATCCATCCATCCAGCATTTATTAAATACCTATTCTGTGCCCAGGTCCTGTGCTGTCCCTCCTGTAAGCAGATGAGAAGAAATCAACACCAAGCATATCAATAATTTGTTATTTCAGTGTCTGCACAGGGAGCTCACTTCTGTCCCAAGGTAACAATTGTCTATAGGGCTGAGCTGTTTTCCATCCCATTTTATAAGTCTGGGACTCCAAAGGCTTTTTTAAAAATTATTTTCCGAGACCTGCTGTTGCAGTCCCAGTGGTCAGAAGAGCTAGACTTCACCTCACATGGTTGAGACAAGGAAACTAATCTAACTTAAATATCATCTATCCACTAGAGTGTCATAACCTTGAAAGCAAGGATTGTCTAATTTATTTGTCTTTATATCCCTAGCATAGGGTCTGTGGCATGAGTGGACACAACTAAGTATAAATATAAATGTGTACCATATCTGTTACCTATTTAATTAGAGCAATATTTCAATAAATAAATATCCAGGTTCAGTTTGGTGCCTTTCTCCTTCCTGTCTGTTGTGAGTTCTTTCTATTCTTTCTATGTACCGTGGAGACACATCTCCTCCTCAGTTTACTCTCAAACTTCTGATTTGGGTCTAAAATGTCTGCATTGTTTTACCCAGTCTTTTCTTTGATAACCATCCTGAATACTTGGCTCTTTGGGGTCCTGTGTACATGGTTTGTTGCCTCCTTGTCTATGAGCAGCAGTTAAGGGAGAGATCCCGGTCAAGGTCACTAGCATACCTGTTGCCCACAGAAGGGTGCTCCCCATCTGACCTCCCATGGGTCTTTGTGTGCATCTTCAAGTTTTGATGCAAACACATTTATAAGTCCCCTTATTTGCCCTCCAGGTTACATATGATGGAACTTGCCAGGAGGGTAGTGTTGTAAACTAGCAGATGCAGGGGCTGGGGGATTAGACAGCTGTGTGATTGAAGTCCAGCCCCAAAACTCCCTGGCTGTGTGGCTTTGGGCAAGCTACTTCTCTGAGTGTCAGTTTCCACATCTGTAAAAACAAAGAGAATCAGGCCTATCTTGAGAGATTATTATAAGAATGAAATAAACTCAATGAGATAATTATGAAAGCTGCTGGTTCTGAAGGATGCCCAGTGAATATAGGTAACACACACACACACACACACACACACGCATGCACGAGTAACCTGGTCTACTCTTTGTGCAGTTTGGTAACACACTGCCTTCTGAAACACCTTTGCATTCTAGAATCAGTCTTGCCAACACTAGCAGGCACTGTCGGTTGTCGATCCCGTACCCATTCAAGTCTGGTTTTCTTTGAGGAAAACCAGAATTCTTAGTTTCTCAGTCTCTCTTCCAGCTGGCGGTGTGGCCTGGGGAATCAGTCATAGGAAACAGTCCTAGCAGTAGAATTTCTGGGTAAAAGGGTATGCATATTGTATGTCTTTTGTTACATACTGGCAGAATTTCTTCCAGAAAATGTATATCATAAGCAATGTACGAGAATGCCTATCAGAAGACACTTATCAACTTTGGATACTATAATTTTTAAAGAATTTTTCTATAGTGTGAGTTTTTTAAAAGGTACTTTTATTAGTTAGGATTTGGCTCAGCAGTACATAATCAACACTGCACGGTACAGATGCCTCTCCGTTTATGAAGCCAGAAACAACAACAAAATAGCCAAACTGCTAGAAAAGGAAATAGATATTTTTCCTCATCTTCCTGAAAATAGAATACTCATGCTTTTACACCTGAAGAAAACAAAATGGAGAACCCAAGAAAGCAAATTTCAAAATTATTTTTTTCAATTATGTTTATGCTTTGAAAGAGGCTTCATTTCTAATCTAAGAGTAAACATGCCCTCTGAAAAGCAAAATAAATCCAGGTCACAAATAACAGTCTTAACATCCACTCTTTCACTAAATCTTTTGGCTCAGCAGTACATAATCAACACTCTGGTGCTCAAATAACAGTGGTTTAAGCAAAAGAGTGTTTATCTCATTTTCATATAAGTCAAGTGGTAAGAAGTCCAGAGCTGGTATGGAACATCTCAGGTCCATCAAGAACCTTTTCATTTTGTTGCTCTGATGACCTGGGTGCAACCTCATGGTCCAGCATGTCTGCTAGAGCTCCAGCCATTCCATCTGTAGTCCAGTCAACAGGCAAAGGGAAGGAGCAAGGAAGGGCACACTACTTTCCTTCAAGCAGACCCTTGTGAATTTGGATATAATTCACTTTACATCTCAGTGGTCAACTTAGTCTGAATTTAATTTGAGTCTAGTCACATGGTCTACCTAGATGCTGGGGAATGTAGAGTTTTAAGCTGGAAGGCAGCTAAAAATCAGTTCTTATCAATAAAAAAAAAAGCAGGAAGAATGGATCCTGGGAGACAATTACTTGGCTCTGTCAAAGTTTGATATTTTTTACTTCTTTGACTACACTGCAGGTTTAACATTTTTTTCCATATATATATGTGGATATACACACACATATATATATATAATATTTGTAATTCTTCTTTATGAATTGCCTCATATATTCTATTCTTTACCTTTCACAGTATTTTTCTCAATAATTTATAAGGCAATTCTTTTACGTATTAATGGTATGAACCCATCATGTATATTTCACAATTTTTTTTTCTAATTTTTTGCTTGCCTTTAATGATGTGTTCTGATAGACTAAGATTTTGATGTTTTTATCCAGTTAGGTCCATTTTTTTTTTCTGTTGGAGTTTCTGGCTTTGATGTATGTTTAGAAATCTCCCCTACTCTGAGACCAGATAAAAATTTCACCTGTGTTTTCATTTTGTTCTTTCATGGCTTGAATTTTTCATATTTGATGCATTAGGCTAATGGCATTCAAACAGGAAGAAATAGTTTATATTGTGAGCCAGTACTTAAAGCTTCCACCAAGCAATACCCACTCTTACTGTGTATAATATGTGCTATTTTCTATTCTCTGCCATTATACTTCATATTTTAGAAAGTTGCATTCATCACCCACTCATGCATTGTGACTACTAGTTGAAAAAAATACTATTTTAATCAATCTAATACTTATTCTGGGGTATACTGTGAGAAATGGAACTATAAGTGTTCTTTTTTCTTTCTTAAATAGCCAGTTTTCTTAATGATTTTTACTCTGTAACTCATCTTTCATCTAACAACAAGCTGTCCTCTTTTTCACATTTTTCATGGCCCTTCTTGTGTGTTCTCCCAGATGATATTAAAAATCATTTTGAAAACTTGCAGGAGATGAAATTTAGATTGGATTTACAAAGTAATTTAAGATGAATTGATAACTTTACACTTAAGTTGTTCCATCTGGAAACATGGCACAGTTCTTCCCAGTTTCCTCAGGAAATGTCTGCAGTTTCCTTTCATATGGGCTCCTGTATTCCTCATTACACCTATGACTAGACAGTTGATGTTTGTGATTGCTTTTTGTGAATGAAAACTGTTTTTTATTTTTGTTAAAATGATTATTTCTTTCAAACAGGAAATCTTGATTCTGATAGTTTTTTATTTTATCCTTTTGGATCTTCTATAGAAGACTATCTCATCCACAGATAATGGGCATTTTATCTTCCTCTCCAATGTAAATTTTAAGGAATAGCTGCCATTTGGGGATTACTGACTATTGCTAAACACTGTGTGTCATGTGTATGTTTCCATATAGTCATCCTGAAAGCCCAGTGATGGGAGGTACTGTTATCTCCATTTAAAAATGAGAAAATAGACCTTGGTTCATTCCAACTGCTCAAGGTCACACATCTAGCAAATGGCAGAGCTAGGATTTGAACCCAGATCAGTCTGACTTCTAGGCCCCCGCTTCTACGTACTTCACTCCACTGCCTGTAAGTATGTTACACTTCTTTTTGTGTCTCAGTGATCTGGATAAAACTTCCAGAATGGAGTAAATAAGCTACTTGTTTACTAAGATGCCCGTGGTTTGGCATTTTTAAGTTCTGCTGGGACACCAGTGTGAATCAGGACTTGTGAAGGCTTTGGCACCCTTTGTCCCTCTGTGACTGGTCTCCTCATGCATCCCCTGTAGAGGGCCCCTTCCTCGCTTCCTTGGCTTCGTCAATCCTTGGTCATTCTTCATGCTTAGAGCACCGTGTACCTCTTTTTATCAGCAATTGATATCCAGCAAAATTCTATTTCCCAATACCTTTAATTCAGTGTTGTTGCTGTTGTTTTTACATAAACTTTTTATTTTAGGAAAGTTTTAGATTTACAGAAATATTGCAAACATAGGTACAGAGAGTTCCCATATGCCCCACAGCCATTTTCCCCTTATATCAGGTTTCTCCACTGTGATGTTACTCTTTTTCCCTCTTTCCATAGTGTACTCTTTGGGTGAAGGTAACTATACACGATCCACATTTAAGGAGTGGAGAGTTAATGCTCTATCTCCTTGAGAATGGAGCATCTACAGGAATTATTTGCCATTCTTCTGCACCAAAGATTTGTTTCTTCTTCCTGTTTAATTATTTATTTACGTATTCATTCATTTGATCAATCCAACATGAATTTCTGGTTTATAGACATTTGTTTGGTACCTGAGGTTATAATCTAATACTATTAGATTAATCCAACGCTAAGGTTTTGTTGTTCGCATTGTTCCAGCTTTGGACATAGTGCGCTCTTTTGGGTGGCTCCTGTGTCCCTTTGATATACTCTCATTGTGGTTTATTTTATTTACTTACATTTGAGTACTTCTTTACTTCCTGGCACTACAAAATGCTCCAGATTCATCTTGCAGATTCCTTATCCCAGCCGTAGAATCAGCCGTTTCTCCAGGCAGCCCTGGTTACTTTTATTGGAGAACAGCATTAGAGACCAAGATCTGGGTGTCTGGGTGCTAGGTGTGCTCACTGCCACTGCAGTGTCACTCTTCTGCCCCCTCAGCTAACAGAACAAGGAAATATACGCGTGCATACTAACACACGTATACATTTGTAAATTCTTCTGTGTGTATCCATCTGAATCTATATTAAGCTAAATATGAGTTCATACTAATGTCTGCAACTGTGATCCATCACCACATGGATCATTATGGTCTCCTCCATTGCTTGTCTATAATCTCCCACTCCAGCGGTGAGAAACCTGGCTCTCAGCATCCACCATCCATTTACTTAATTCTGCAATTATGGTAGGCATGTACATACAGTGGTATCAAATTGCTGATCCCTACCTCTGTGGGAAATGACTTTATCAACTAGAGCACAGCGTTTATGTATAATCCTTTGGCCTTTAGTCTTATAGGCCCTACTCATTTCCAAAGCTACTCAGGTCAGCACCTCTGTAATACACTTAGACTGTTCTGTCACATTCTGCTTTTCATCCTGGGAGCTCCCAACCTCCTAAATGATTTTTTTTTTAATTTGCATACATCAAGGTTCACTCTTTGTGCTGTAACGTTCTATGGCTTTTGACAAATCCATACAGTCATATAGCCCCTCTTATAGTATCATAAAGAACAGTTTCACCACTCTAGAAAATTCCCTGTGCTTTACTTTTCAGCCACTCCCCTCACCCACCTCAGATCCCTGGGAACCACTGGCAGAGCGAATGCAAACTATAGGCCTTTTCTAGAATGTCCTATAAATGGAACCATACAGTAGGTAGCTTTCTGTACTTCTTTCACTTAGCAATTCATTTAAGATTCATCCACGTTTTTGTGTAGCTTGATAGTTCATTCCTTTTTATCAATGACTAGTATTCCACTGTATGGATGTTTCATAATTTGTTCATACATTCACATTTTAAAGGACATCCTGGTTGCTTCCAGTTTGTGCAAGCATGAATAAAACTGATACAAACATTTGACTGCAGCTTCTTGTGTTACCACAAGTTTTCAAATCAGTTGGGTAAACACCTAGGAATGCTATTGCTGGATCATATGGTAAGATGTTTAGCTATAAAAAAGATTGCCAAACTGTCTTCCAAAGTGGCTATACCATTTTATTCCTACAGCGATAGTGAGAGTATCTGTTGCTTCACATCCTTGTCAGCAATTGGTATTTGTGGTTTTTTGGGTTTTTTCCCCCTCACATTTCCCTCCTAGGTGTGTGGTGGTATGCCACTGTTGTTTTAATTTGCATTTCCCTAATGACAACTCAGGTTGAGAATCTTTTCATATGGTTAGTTTCCATCTTATTTGGTGAGTTATCTGTACAGATCTTTTGTATATTTTTTAATTGAGTTTATTTTCCTGTTGTTCAGTTTTAAGAGCATTTCATTTTGGATGCAAGTCCTTTGTCACATATACATTTACAAATCTTTTCTCTTGGGCTGTGGCTTGTGTGTTATTTCTCTTTATAGTGTCATTCACAGGGCAGAAGTTTTTTATTTTAATAAGGTCCAACTTATCTATTTGTTTTCATGAATCCTGCTTTTGGTGTTATATCTAAAAATTCATCACCAAACCCAAGGTTACATAGATTTTATCCTGTATTTTCTTCTAGCACTTTTGTAGTTTTCCAATGTATAATACATTTAAGCTTGTCATTCATTTTGAGTTAATTTTTGCGTAAGGTGTAAGGTCTCTGTCTAGGTTCATTCTTTTGTATTTGGACATCTAGTTGTTCCAGCACCATTTATTGAAGACTATCCTTTCTCCATTGAATGGAAGCCATTGGCTTTTGCTCCTTTTTCAAAAATCAGTTGACTCTGTTTGTGTGGGTCTACATCTCAGTCCTCTATTCTGTGCCATTGATCAATTTGTCTATTTCTTTCTTTTTTTTTTTTTAACCATTACCATACTGTCTAGTTATAAGGCTGCGGCTTTATAGTAAGTCTTGAAATCTGGTGGTATAAGCATTCCTACTTTGCTTTTTTTCTTCAGTATTACAGTATTCTTTTTATATTTTGTAATATAAAATATTATTTAAAAAGGAAATACGTTTGGTTCTCAGCCTTCTTGCCTGAAACATGTGCTTTGTCCTGGTAATGCAGTGCTGGCCAAGCACATAGTAGGCCCTCGTTTACCAGTTGCTGACTGCCTAGAAGGAAAGCATGGGGGACAGTTCTCTTGGCTAGTGTGTGAGTCCAGCAGATGGTCAGGCATGGTCATCTCAGTGGGCTGTTGCGTCTCAGCATCTTTCATGAGGTGATAAACACTCACGGTTCCCAAAAGAAAACTGATTTCTAGTGAAGATCATTAATATGAAGAGATGTGAAGAGGTTTGTGAAATAATGGTTCTTAATAAAAAACTAGAGATGTGAGATAAACTGGAGCTCAGAACTGAGTGAGAATGAGAGCAGTGACCACACCAAACAGAAGCAAGAAAAGCAGTTCATGAAATGGTTTCAGCTAAGGCGGCAGCCAATGTAAAGACGTGTGGGTCACTTTTCTGCTCTGGTGTTGTCTGGCAGTTTGGGTGTTGGTGACTGTTTCAGGAAGTATCCATCCCTTATGCATTTTGTGGATCTATCTTTGCAAAATGTTCTCCCCCACCTGCCTTCCTTTGCTCCCAGATATGCTTGAAGACCACCTCCAGCACTTGTCTCCTCTCTGTAAGGCAGATACATACTTTGTGATGAATTTTCCAGCCAAAATGCAGTGCTGGGGCGAGGAGACATATGCCCACTGTAGATTGGCAGCAGATGGAGCTCATCAGGATGCATTAGAACAGTTGTCCAAGCCCTCATGAAGTGCTAGCCTGCTTTTAACACTGCCTTTCTGCCTCTTTGGATTGCGGGGCGGGCCCACTTCAGCAGGAAGCCAATCAGTACTGACAGCCCTTTTGCTCCAGGCTCAGAGCCCAGTCTCTGCCGGCACCAGTGGCCAGCAGGCACTGGGCAGCTGCTGGACAGAGCCAGGGCAGGGAGACAAGGGCACAAGGAACAACAGAAGCCCTAGTGGAAAGCTTGCTGTGCATGACAGCACCACGTTAACCTTCGGAGAAGCACTCCCTGGCAGACCCAAGCCAGCAGCTGGGTTTATTACTTTTCAAAGCTTCTGAACAGTGAATGGGTTACTTTTGGGGGGAATTTGATCCAACCGTAACCTGAGGAATCCTGACATGGGCAGGAGGCTGTCGTTCAGGTGACCAGCCAGCCACCTGTACACCTGTGAATGTGCAGCATTGTCCTGGGTGCCTGGAAGGCAGGAGCCAGCATTCCCTTTGAGTACTCTGTTCTCCTCCTGCAGGGCCTGCCCAGTGCCATGGCTCAGCAGTAGCTACCAGCAGCAGAGGGTGGACAGCCTAAATCCTACTCAGGGCCCTGACGCCAGGACCGTGCCTCTCTCTGGTCTATGGTTATCAAGCTGTGCCCGCTGAACCGATGGGCCCTGGTGCAAGGGTGCCCTGGGTTTGTAGGGGAGTCAGAAGGATGGCAAATGAGGATTTATAATCTGAATTTGCATCTTCCAACTCGGGTCTTCTGCAAGGCAGCATGAAGGGTGGGATGACATTGCAGAGAAGTACTAACTGAAATTCAAGCATCCATCAGACCATCAGCATGGACCTAGACACTGAGGGGTCCTCCAGAATCAAGATTCACAATTTCTTTTTTTTTTTTTTGTGGTACGTGGGCCTCTCACTGCTGTGGCCTCTCCCGTTGCGGAGCACAGGCTCTGGACGCGCAGGCCCAGTGGCCATGGCTCACGGGCCCAGCCGCTCCGCGGCATGTGGGATCTTCCCGGACTGGGGCATGAACCTGCGTCCCCTGCACCGGCAGGCGGACTCCCAACCACTGCGCCACCAGGGAAGCCCTCACAGTTTCTTTTGTCTGCACTTGTCTTGGGTTTCCCTCTGTCCTCCTAGAGCTCCTGGTGTGAGCAGAATGTCCCTGCTGTAAAAGGCATGGCATGACAGACAGAAAAGCAGAGTGGTGAAAAATCCTGCTTCTAGATTCAAACAGATCTGTGTTCAGTCCAGAAACCTACACTTTGGATGACTTTTGGCAAATACTTTAACCCGTTTGAATTCATGTCTTCATTGGAGGAATGAAAATTCGGATAAGGATGCGTCCTCAGGGAGTTGTTTTGAGGTTGAAATGGAATAATCAATGTAAAAGCTCTTGCAGTGGGGCCTGGTACATCACCTCACACATTACCACCACTGTCATCACCATCACAATCATCAGCTACATTATGATTGCTAATAGGAAGGTCCATTGAAGAGCAACCTTTTTATGCTCTGTCCTTAGCACCTTGCTTTAAATCAAAATCGTAAAACCCTTCTTGATTCCTGCTGCATTCAGGAATACAGACAGGTACCTGCAGCTTCAGTTTCTGCTGTCATAGAACTTATACCTTCTGGGGGTGAAAGTTCATAAATTTATTACATTTCAGTGGTAAGTATAAAAATAAGCAATGCCACATGTGGTCACTAATTGCTTGGAAAACCAACGTAATGGTGGTAGCTTGTTTACAAACAGCCCTGACCCACAGGGTCTTTCCTTGGTTCGTATTCACTGTCAATCTGGGTCACAAAAATACTGCTGCCATGAAGGGTCAGGGAGACCCAGAAAGTACAGAGAAGCAAATCACAGCCACCGCAAAGCTCGTCACCATTCTTTTGTTTCGGCACTAAATAGATATTCCCTTTCTCCTCCTCTGCCTTCTTCCTTCTCTCCCTTCTGAATCCCCCCGATTCCACCTGCCCTTTCTTCACTCTCAAACCACACAGGCATTTGAAACCTTGGTGCTCTAAACATTTCTTTGGGAGGAGAAGGTAAGATGCAGATCATGTCTGTTGTGATCTTCCCCTCTTCCCGGGCTTGCTTCTGGGTGTTGTCATCTACCTGCTCCTTCCCTGCCAGGTACAAGCATCCTGTATCCTGGGAGGTTCCCTGAGGGCCCCAGAGGTGCAGATTTCCCCTGAGACAGGGTAAGGTGGCATCCAGTGAAATCACTCACGAGTCCCAGAGTTTGGTGACCAGAAGTGTGGATTTAGAATAGCTGCTTCAACTGTCTCGCCCTCTCTAAGTCAAGGAGAGAGAGAGAGAGAGAATTAATTCCGTGCATTTTCTTTCTTTAAGCCACTCCTGAGGGCTTCTGTGCAACATTCCCCATAATAACAGGCCCATTGGAGAGATGGCTCCACCCTCAGGCAAGAGCATACATCTCAGCTGGTCCCTAATGCCTCATTTCCCAAAGGCGTTTTTCTATTCTGTGACAAATCTGATGTTTCCTCTTCCACAAACCCCCATTCATGTGATCATTAAAATATGTAAATGCAGCCGCTGGCAGTGCTCCACCTGTGACTGAGGCCAGCACCTCTGGGTTACCTCTCCCTGCTGAGCTGTGCCTTGGCCCTCAAATACCAGGTATAGTTGACTGGGGTTTCTGAAACTGCATTTCTGTGTTTATTACTTCCAATGCATGTTTACATATCAGGAGACTGTGAGTTTAAGGGGCAGAGCCCACCTCAGTAAATGAGGCCAAGAGTTTATATGCATGATGATCTTGCAACCCCGTCTTAGTTGGAGGGGACAGTGAAGGGTTATATATTTTTTATATTAAACCACTTAGATGTTGGGGATTATCTGTTGCAGCAGCTACCATTACCCTAACTCATGCAGAAATTAATTCAAAGATTGTTTGTGGAGCACCTGATATGAGACTGGCATCGTGCTAAGTTCTGGGACCCTGCCTTAGCTCAGGATTGCTGTAACAAAGTACCACCGACAGGGTGGCTTAAACAATGGACATTTTTTTCTCATAGTCTGGAGGGTGGAAGTCCATGGTCCAGGTACCAGTAGATTCTATTCTCGGTGAGGGCCTTCTTCCTGCCCCACAGACTGCCACCTTCTCTCTGTATCTTCACATGATGGTGGAAAGAGATGGGGCTCTGGTCTCCTCCTCTTCTTATAAGTGCACTGATCCCATCATGGAGGCTCCACCCTCATGACCTCATCTAAACTTCATGACCTCCCCCAAAGCCTCACCTCCTGATACCATCACATTGAGGGTTAGGCCTTCAACATATGAATTTTGGAGGGACACAAACATTCAGTCCATAACAGACCCCAACAACAGAGAATAAGGTGGAAGGTTTGCTGTCATGGAGCTGATATTTTAGGGGGGCATCATCTAGCTCTATTCAAGGACAAGGGCACTGTTTTTATGCAGGGACCTTCATGTCCCTGCTACCTATTGCCATGCATTTATGTGTCCAGCACCTAGTATGGGTTTGAAAATGTTGTCCATGGTCACCTAACATTGATCCTGGCTCCTGGAGAGGTGAGGCCTCCTATCTTTCTTCCTTAATAGGAGAGAAAGATGCCTTGCAAGCAAGTACAGTGTCTGCAGTCAGCTTTATTTTCCCTCATCTCATGGAAAAGGGAGCTTAAGCCTCTAATTGCTACCGGTTCTAGTGGCCACCTCCATTAGCATGTTGCATCTCACTCTGGGCTGCCAGGCTGGTGATCTGAAAGGGAAATAACTTCTGCACAGGGGTGGAGGAGACTCATTGTTGCTGGCTGCTCACCGTGTCTATCACTGTCTCACCTCTGCTTTTGAGGGGAGAAATCAATAGCATCTTAAATGTCTTGCTAAGTAAGTGTTTATGAAGCAGATTCCCTGGGGACTGGAGCAGGAAAAGCTGCTAAGGTTGAAGGGCGGGCCTCACTCCCACCCCATTCTTGCCTGGCTCCTAAGTGGCCTGGGCTCTTTGAGCTGCGACTCGAATCAGCCCGCTTGGGAGGTAAGGAGTGGCAGTATTCATTCATTCACCAGGATACATCTTCTGAGCTCTGTGCTGATAGCTGGGCACACCACCCTGGCCGTCAAAGAGCTTCCTGTTGGAGGGAGACAGACAGATCAGTCATGATAGTTGCGTCATTTGTGTCCTGATGGAAGAGAGGCAGAGAGGCTGGGGGAGCACAGAGAAGGAGCCTGGGGGGAAGGAGGGAGGGGAGTCATCAGAGAGGAGGAAGTCTTTGGACTTCCTGTCACTGACTACCCCTTACTCCTTTGCTCCAGAACTCCTGAGTGTGACAAAAGTCATTGGTCAGGGTGTGGCAGGCACAGAAACCTAGGACTGTCTGATCAGCCCCTGCTCAGGTTACTTGGTGGATACGAATTGATAGAAAATAAAGTGATGTAGATGAGAGCTAGGGCCCAGTGGGTATAGGTCCCTTCTCTTCAGGAAAATGGATAGACTATTCCCCAGCCTCTGCTCCCGAGTATGGCTTGGCCCTTTGCTGCTGCCGGGGCACAAGATTTCTTACATAAGCCCAACTTTCTCTCCCCCGCTGCCCTGCCCCCAGGTGCATTCTCACGGCGGCCTCCTTTTTGCCAGGCTCTGCATTCTTATCCTTGGTGGGGGTGCTTCATGGGGCAAGCTCCACATGTCTTGTTCCCTGGTTAATTCCCAGCACAGAGCAGCATCTGACACACAGAGGGCATCCAAGCAGAGAGAAAGTGCAGCCCTGCTCCCACCCTAGCAATTGGTCTTTCCTTTCTGAATGGTCCTTACCACCCGTGTAGAGCTTAGCCAAAGAGGGAAGGTGAATTGGGTGGTCACCCAGGCACTGTGGTTGAGGTGCCAGCAGACACATGGCCCACCCTAACATCCCAGCTTGAGTTAGGCATGGTCCCAGTGTTAACAAACTCAGGTTCAGCTGCTTGCCACTCAAAAGCCAATAATCAAGAGGCAAGTATCAGTAGAAAGAGAAGTTGCTTTAATCTGAAAAGCTGGCAATCTAGGGAGAAGATAGACTCATGTCCTGAGACCAACTCCGAAGAGTCTGCTCAGCCATGACAGTTTCTAAAGGGAAAAAGGGGAAAGAAGCTCAGTGAATCATCGAGGCAGGAGGTTGGATTCTGCATCATTCTCCATTGCATTCAGACTGGCTGACTCTTTCTTCAGATGTTATCTTGCCCACGTGATCTCCCTGCAGGATTGCCAAGGGCGCTGATGAGGGTAGAGAGCTAGTCATTCTTTAACTCCTTACTTCTTCATATTTACTTCTTTTAATCTAGGAATAGAATCAACAGGTTAGGCAAGGCATGGTGTGCATTCAGGAGATTTTTAAATCAGGAGTTAGGTTAAACTGCCTAGTGATCTCATTCCTATAATTAGGCTCTTTTAAGGTTAGAGGGGAACAGAAATGGGCAAACAGGAAAGGGGCAAAAGAGCTGCTTTCACCAGCAAGGCTTGGTTAAGATTCATTCATGTGACAAGGGAGGGCAAGGGTGCACAGTGACCTCAGGACCATGCTTCCCTGCCATCTAGTCACAGGTGCTGGATGCCCCACCCCTAGGGCGTGGTAAACAAGACAGGCCAGCCATGTAGGGCAGTGGCCAGAGGCTGCCGAGAGCGGAGGGCCCAGGTGAGCATTCTCTCTGGTCATGGCTCTTCACCCCCCTTCCGCTCCTAGCTACATTTGCCCTGGTCCAGTTTTGCCATCCTTTCCCCCATCTGCCCGTTCCTTCTGGAAAAGCAGCCGCCTTGCAGAGGTATCTGCAACTGTGCCCTTCCTCTGCTTGCAAGTGGCTTTCTGGATAGTGTGAAGATCTCATGTCTTCCCCAGGTCTTCTCTGATTCAGACTAACAGCATGCTGGCTGGGGGAGCTGCCCTGCAGGCAGCCGACTCTGGTCTTGACGCAGTGATGCTGCTGGGCTGCTCATTTTCTCCTCTCCTCCAGCAGGCAGAGGGAGAGAAAAAAGAAGCTGCAGCACAGACACCTGCAGGAATAGCACGAAATTGGCCTGATTTAAATTCAGGTGCTAAAGTGTGCAGTCTTCTGTACGCCAGGCCCAGGGTCTGAGGAGCTGCTTATGGTCTGACTTGTAGGGAAAGAGGCCATGTATGGAAGTACTTGTGGTGGCCAGCCACCTGCAGCTGTATCTGCCCTTTCCCATCTCCACAGAGGAGGCTGTGCAGCCCTGCACCTGGACCTCTCTGGACCACCTGCTCTTACCTTTTTGTGCTGCCTGATTTTCCTTAAGCTTTGTCAGCTGGAAAAGACAGCTGCCCGTCATCCATGCCCATCATCTGTGCCAGCCCTGCCCTGGATGCCAGGTCTGCAGTGCCCTTTCTCAACTATCGATCTGTCATCACCGTGTGGTTCCTCCAGGGGCTGCATGCTTCCTTAACTACAGATTAATAGTTCACTCTGGAGTGAGTCCCACACACCTGGGTTTCATCCCCAGTTCTGTGACATCCGAGCTTTGAGCCTGGACAAATCTTTTAACCTCTCTCCGCTGTAAAATGTATGTGATGATCGTGCTTAGCTCATGGGAGTGTGACAAAACCATGAGATGCTGCCTGTAAAACACTTCATACGAGCCTGGACCCTAGGAAATGCTCAGTCATGCCATCTGCTGTTGCCGTTGTTATAACAGCTGCCTGGAGGGGCTTACAGCCCACTGTGGAGACCCTCACCTCTTGGCTCTCTTAGGGGTGCTGCGCGAGGCCATCTCTGTGAAGCGCTTCCAGCGAGGTCGGCACCTGCTAAGTTCTCCGTAAGCGGGAGTGGTACCCCCTCGGTGTGGGTGCTGTACGCACTCTTGCAGTATTCTTCACCCTGTTTCCATGTGTCTCCCTCCCGAGGCCCAGAGTTCCTTGAGGGCAGGAGCTGTCTCGCTCTCCCCGGTCTTCCTGCACCCGCAATGGGGCCCGGCCCTTAGGAGAAGGTGCTGAGCCTGAGAAGAACTCTGTTCTCACAGGTCCCTTATCATCACAGGGTCTGAGGACTCAGGGTCTCCAGCTGTTCTGAGGCCCTGGGTGGGGGGTTACCACCCTCCCCAGCCAGGCAGGCAGTCCATCAGCAGGCGGGCACTTAGGGAGGACCTCCCGGGGGCCAGGCCCTGGGGAACCACAGGTACCTGAGACGGTGCTCCCGTGTGGGAGAGAGTGTAGCACGTAAACAATCGGAGTCCAGCCATCTCACCTGTTGTTTACCTGACAAGGGCTTCCTGAGCACCCCCTCGGGGCCGGCCACTGTGCTGGGGGCTAGGGTGTAACAGCGAGCAAAGAAGAACAGCTCTCTCTGCTCTTGTGGAGTTTCATGTGAGAGAGGACAGTCACGATAGGACCCTCGAACACATCACTGGTTGGAACCATGTAAGGGAAGCGCCGAAGGTCAGGTGCCGGGTGCCTGGCAGGGAGGAGGGCTGAGCTGGCCCTGCTGCGTGTGCTCAGGAGCGGAGGCCTCCATCGGGAGGGGCACCTGACCCGAGGCTGGAGGGATTAGCACGTGCCAGTGAGGCCCCGGGAGAAGCGTCCACTGAGCGGCTGGTGGGGAGCACCTTCACGCATCTGAGGGGCTCTAGGACAGCGTGCACGGTGAGTCCCCGGAATGAAGGAAGAACGGATTTGACCCGCAGGAGAAGCAGTGAGGAGAAGGCGCGGGCCTCTCACTGTTGTGGCCTCTCCCGTTGCAGAGCACAGGCTCTGGACGCACAGGCTCAGCAGCCATGGCTCACGGGCCCAGCCGCTCCGCGGCATGTGGGATCTTCCCGGACCGGGGCACGAACCCGTGTCCCCTGCATCGGCAGGCGGACTCTCAACCACTGTGCCACCAGGGAAGCCCTGAGCTCTTTGATTCTTTGGGTGCCCACCCATCCCTCCTCCTCAGGAACGGGAGGAGAATTCCTTCATTCCTGATGCCCCTCCGTCTTCCTCTTTCATTGTGTATACTTACCCCATTCCTTGTCTCACCATTCACCCCTTCCGAATCCTGCCGTTTGGTCCTCAGGCCCACAGCAGTAGTCCTGATGCTAGATCCTGGGTTCTCCCTCCTCCATGCCTTCTTCCTTCTGAAAACTCTTCTCCCTTCTCCTTAGTGGAATGTTGGGCTTCTCCACGAATTGTGCTGGTCTCTCCTTCCTTGGTTTTCTCACCTGTACCATCTTCTCCACGTTTGGCTAGTCCGCATCTTCTATTCATTTGACATCTCTTTCACATTTTCCTGCTGACTTCACCTGGGTCTTCATCCCGTCCCACCTCCCTCACTGCAGCGTCTGCTCACAGGGTGTCCTGCCTCTTCTTTTCTCCTTCCCACCCTGCTGTACCCCACCTCCAGACCAGTCTCTTAAAACCACTCCTTGGGGAACATCTGGCCCTCCCTTTTGGTATAATCGAGTTCATTAACTCACTTTCCCCTGAACTTGGTTTCTCACTCTCACTTATCTTGTTCCCAAGCCTTGCAATACTCTCTTCCCTTCTCAACCCATGAAGCCACCCTAGCCTATCTGGGATAAAACTTTTCTGGGGGTGAGGGGAGGGGGGTCTTTCTCATTGGTGTTCACAGCTAGCCAGCAAACATTTGTCAAGCTCTTACCATGTATCAGGCCATCCAGAAATGTGTATGTGCAGAGATGGACAGATGTAGAGAAAGCTAGAGAAATCATTTCTTCTCCGGAGAAATTATGGTATATATTGATATAGTCTAAACTCCTCTTTGACAGTTCACCCACATGCTAGGTCTGTATCCTATCTAGTTGTTAATTGTTCTGGCCACTGTCATTTTTACAACCCTCTTAATTCCTGTTCTTATGATTATGATAAAAAGAATTTTTATAGAATAAAGCAAGGCTTTGAAGACTTGATATTAATCCCATGGTTCGTATCTACCCTTTAAAAATAGAGTTCACTAATTCTGGACAGTTCCATAGTGGAGGCTGTGTTTTGTGTTTATTAAAGGGAATGCTTTAAAATGGAATCACTTTGAAGTGAGACCCAAAGCATGGCCCATCTTGTTGTAATTATGCCATGTATAATTTACAAGGAAGAATGTGCTTTTATGATTCTGGGGAAAACACTTACGAAACAAAACTCTTCGTTACGGAACATATTATAATTTTTAAAAAATTCTTTGGGGAGCATTAGAATTTAAAACATATGGTAGCTGCTGGGTTCTCCCATTGGGGAATATTTACGTCTAGGCACATGGCGTAATTACATTTGCCATTTTCAAATGCAGTTGGGTTATGTGAACTCTGAGAAGTTCACCGTGAGATCTGATGAATTTTGGAAATTGGTACCGGTTAAGGGTAAATCCAGCTCTAGTGTAATGAAGAGAATTGTACTCTTGAAGCGAGGGAGCTGAGTGTGAGGCCAGCTCTGGGGTTTAGTTAGTAGAAAGCATGGACAAGTCATTTCATCTCTTTCCAAACCAGGGCTACCGTGGGGGATGAACAGAGAGCACAGAGACAGTATGAGGTCCCACGTAAGTGTCCGAGGTTACCGTTGGTTTGATTTGTGAGACTTACGCTATTTTCAAAATAAAACTATAAAATTTTGTCTTATAAGTCTATATACACTTGAACATAGAGAAGAGAAAATAGAGAAAATGTGGATTTTTGTTAACAAACCGCAAATGATTTTCTAGGTAGTGCTTTGAAACCTGCTCTTGTCACTTTGAAGTATGTTACAAACATTTCCCAAATCAACTTCTTGAGGAGTTGGTTACTGATGGCCGTGTAGCATTGTTATATGACGTATCTAACCAGTCCCTTGGTTTAAGCTGTTGGCTCCTCTTTCTCGTTTTTTGTTTTTTTTGGTGCTATTCTGAATAAACATCTTTATACATAAGTTTTCATACACATCTTTGATAGGATAAATGGTTATAATAAAAATACAAATTCAAAGATACAGATAATTTTTGGTCTTTTGATCCATACTCCCAACTTACCCACCCCAAAATGCTGTACCAACATATAGTCTGTCATACTGGCCATTTGCTAACATCCTTTCCAGTCTTGAATATTGCTTTAAAAGACACAAACAATTTTTTTTAATGTGGCCTATTTGCTAGACACCCCCCAAATCAATTCTTATTTTAGTTGGTATTCCTTTGATCACTAGCGAGGTTGCACCCTTTTTCTTTTTTATTTGATGATCTGTAGTTCTTCTTGTGTGAACTGCTGTTCGTGTCCTTTGTATTTAGAGGCTGTGTTAAACATCTTTGTTCTTGCACTGAATTGCTGAGGCATAGTCACTAATGGTTCATTAAGCTGTGTTGAATCATCTTGGATCAGATCTTTTTTTTTTTTTTTTTTTGTGGTACGCGGGCCTCTCACTGTTGTGGCGTCTCCCATTGCGAAGCACTGGCTCCGGACGCACAGGCTCAGCGGCCATGGCTCACGGGCCTAGCCACTCCGCAGCATGTGGGATCTTCCCAGACCAGGGCACGAACCTGTGTCCCCTGCATCGGCAGGCAGACTCTCAACCACTGTGCCACCAGGGAAGCCCGGATCAGATCTTTAAACTGGTCATTTGTCTAACCATCAATGTTTGTGGAATCATAATGTGGTAGGTGGATGGCCATAGGGCCAAGAGCTCTTGGTTGCTCTCCCCAGGAGTGGCAGGACATTACTTCCTCTCCTTCTCCACTCACCCATCACTCTGCCCCATATGCTTTTTTAAGTGTGCTAGGCTGTGCTTTAGGCTTTCAGTTCCTGCTTTCCAGAACTTTAAAGGAGAGGTGTTTACTATACAGTGTTAATTCACTAAAGGAAACCCTTCAGAATACAAGTCCATCTTAAAGAGGATGTGTTTGACCCCTAGTAAGTGCACGTTTTCATGAACAGGCAGAAGTTTCTTAGCGCACCTTATTTTAGAGGGTGTGTGCCCCTTCTCTTCTTAAATGCTTCCTCTGAGAGGCAAATTTCAGCACCAAACAGGTCAATTCAGCTTGGAGAAAACAAAACCAAACTTCCTTTAGCTCGTTTTTTTGTGGAAGCTAATAAATGTGGTTTCTTCTTGGCCTCCACCTTTTGCCTCTTAGCATGATCTCTGACCTCTCTGCCAAACTAAGCTTGAAAATCACTGCTGGAGTCAGGTGTGCAAGGGCTTTGGCGTCAGCTAGACCCACAGTCTAATCCCAGCTCTCGGGCTCATGACATCTTCTCTGGGTCTCCATTTCCTAGCATATAAAGTTGGGAAATAAACCTTATTTCATCAGTACTGTTTTAAGGATCAGTCAAGGTGATGATTTAAAGTATCTGGTGCAGAGTAGATACTAAATAACAGCTATTATCATTATGGTAAAGTCATATACATTTACCGTTAAGGAAACCTATGGTTGGCTATGAAGATCGTGCAAGTTGGCTTTTACTTCAACACACTGGCCACGTTCTGGATCTGTTTGGACCTTGGTTTCACAGATCTGAAACTAGATATCATTTTCTCTTTGACAGTGGTATGAGAGCCCATTAACCAAATTCCCAAGAGACCACTGTATAAACCCCAAACAAAATAGCTTATCACGTCCAGCCCATTGGCAGGTAGGTGGGGACTGGGATACGCACACCCCAGGTCAGTCCTTCTCCCCCTCTAGGAGAGCTCTGTGAGAGCCAGATTATAATCAGTGCTTGTGAGGTGAGCACCGAATGGGAGGAATGGGATTTAGTTGATGGTAAGAAGCCAACGTCCCCACCCACACTCCAGCTAAGATACCTTGATGGATTCTTAGCTCTTCTTATAGGATTAGTCTTACATGACCATCCATGTACCATGGATCCTTCAGGGAGAGTTTCGATGGGCACTGCCCATACTTGCCTCTCAAGCTCTTATTTTCTTCTTGGTTCTCCACTGACCATTTCTTTGGCTGAATGACACGTCACCTGTCTGGCTGTGTCACTGTCTTTAAATCAGTTACTAATTACCACTGAGTCTTTCATTCTAGAGTTGAGTCTCTGTAGGAGGTTTTGCATGTGTTCCCTCGGGCATCGATTCTGTCATTCACCTCTCTGAGGTCAGTTTCATTTCTGAGAGCCCTTGAGTGGGTGGGTAGGTGAGAGGCACATACCTCACTGTCCTCCCTACCCTGTGACCCTTCTGCAGACTTGCTACCGTAAGCAGTGGTATTGGATATGAAACCCACCCCCAGGTATGACATCCCCACTGACACATACATTATCTCTTGGTGTCCCCAGAAAGCTGAGAGAAACCTCAAGGGGGCCTCCTGCTGCTCAAAGGTGCCCCTATGTTTGCGACCACACTGAAAGTCACCAGCCCCGTGCTGCCATGCCAGCTGTGCAAACATTCTCTGCTAGTTCATGTTTGCCGTCATTTAGAGTCAGCAAGTGGTAGTGGTATGAATTACACTTCCTCTGGGTCATAGCATTTTGCCCAATGAGGGTCTGGCTGAGATTATTTTTCTACTCTGTTTCACATGGTCAGAGAACACGCGTCCTCTCCCTGTAATTGCCACTCACCCAGCCTGTCACCTCTGGTCCTGGGAAGGCAGCTTGCCTCCCACAGAGGAGACTCACAGCTCTGACATGGGGACAAGTCTCCTTTGACAACTGGACCCTCTGATGTGTCAGAGTCATCCTGACTTAAAGAGAGGAGCGAAGGAGGTATGGGTACCCTGAGGTAGAAAAATCCCCTCCCCCTCCGCCATCGCATTTTGGGGAAAATGGGAAAGTTGACTTCCTACAATCTGAAGGAGACAGGCGTTTAGGGTGATACGTTTATTCCGACCATAGAGCTTCATAGACATCACTCTCCCGTCATCCACCCTGTGGTCCCTCGCGTCACCCTTATCAGTTCCTTGCTCAGCAGGCTTTTCAGTAGGGGGAAGCCACAATATTTCCTTGAGGTTTAGCTCCATGCCTGCTCACGTGCAGAAGAGAATGAGGGCCACAGAGGGGTGGTGGGTACTGGAGCCAGAGGGGAGACCCCAGCCAGGCTACTGAGGAGCCAGTCTGGCAGTAATAGGGTTGACGGAAGAGGTGTCCCCATGCCTGGATAACCCTATTATCTGTTAAAATACCCTGTAACGGCTTTCTCCTGTTAGTCTGGAGCTCTGCTGTCCAATATGATAACTACTAGCCACATATGGCTATTAAAATGAATTTAAATTCAGTAAAACTAGAAGTTTGATTGCTTGGTCACATTAGCCACACTTCCAGTGATCCACTTGACAAGTGGCTACCATACTGGATACTGTGATATAAAACTTTTTTAAAATTTATCAATGTTTTATTTTTGGCTGCATTGGGTCTTTGTTGCTGCGCGCAGGCTTTCTCTAGGTGTGGTGAGCGGGGGCTACTCTTCATTGCGGTGCGCAGCCTTCTCACTGTGGTGGCTTATCTTGTTGCGGAGCACGGGCTCTAGGTGCACAGGCTTCAGTAGTTGTGGCTCACGGGCTCAGTAGTTGTGGCGCCCGGGCTTAGTTACTCCATGGCATGTGGGATCTTCCCCGACCAGGGCTCGAACCCATTTCCCTTGCATTGGCAGGAGGATTCTTAACCACTGTGCCACCAGGGAAGTCCTATAGAACATTTCTGTTGCCACAGAAGGTTCTGTTAGTACCACTCTAGAAAGTGATTGTTGGCTCTGCAAAAGAATCAACCTTGGGGGTCCTTTAACCTAGAACATTTTTATAAGCATTGAATTTATATAAAACTGGCCTTAGAGCTTTTGATAACTACATTATTTGTGTAAATTGGGGCCCATTTGTCTCTAAAGGCATAGTCTCTCTGAAATACACATATTTCCAGTAATCATAGAATCAAGTTTGAAAGATAAAAAGTGCTCAAGGAGAAAATCTCCAGATTGTGAAGGAGGGTCCCAGAACCCTTGGCCTCCCATTAGGAGTTCTTGCCACTGTCGCCCTAGCCTGTACAGGATCCTTGCCCTCCTGGTATCTGACCTGAGTTCCAGATTTAGGCACCTGGGTTTGGAGTTCTTTTTAAAATGTAACAATCATAAAAATAAGTAAGTTTAATTTTTTTAGAGTGAAGGTTTTACTTATTCAGTAGGTCTTTATTGAGTGCCTACTGTGTACCAGTCAGAGCCCAGATTCTCCAGCCCCTAACACAGGGCATGGCACATAGTAGGCACTCAATAAATATCTATCAAATGAATGAATAGATTATTCACCTTGAAAAAGTCCACTGAGCCCTTCAGTCTGCTGATCCTCTTTGCTTCCCATGAATTTTGTGGGGGTAATAGGCCCAGCTACTCAGACCAGCACCTGGGAGGCACAGTCATCCTGTACTAGGCGTGGTGTGGTGGGATTCTCTGGGTCGTGGAGCTGGTTTCCTAGTTCCATAATTTAATGTGGTTGTATTAGTCAGGGTTGTCCAGAGAAACAGATAGGATGGATTGTGTGTGTGTGTGTGTGTGTGTGTATGCATGTGCATATATCTAGGGAGAGATTGATGGATGGATGGATTTTAAGGAATTGGCTCATGCAATTGCAGAGGCGGGCAAGGCCAAAATCTGCAGGGTAGACAGGTAGGCTGGAGACTCAGGAAGTGTTGATACTGTGGTTCAAGTCCAAAGACAGTTTGCTGGCCGAATTCCTCTTCTTTTTCAGAGAAGGTCAGTCTTTGTTCTGGTCAGGCCTTCAACTAACTGGATGAGCCCCACCCACATTACAGAGGGTAATCTGCTTTACTCAAAGTCTACTGATTTACATGTTAATTCATCTAGAAAAATACCTTCACAGAAACATCTAGTGTAATATTTGACCAAATATCTGTGTGCCATGGCCTAGCCAAGTTGACACATAAGGTTGGCCATCACAATAGTCTTATCTTCCCTCCACTTGGTGGAGTTGTTCCTGTCCTGGTTCCTACCACACTGAGCATGGATGTTCTTTCTTACGTGGTTCTGTGCTCAGGCCATTCCTGCTCCCTTTGATGTCCAGCATGAGAGCTAAATTACCTCAGGCATGTAGAAATGCACCTCTTGCATATATATGTCTCTGCACATTTTCTATTTAGCAATTGTTTTACCATTTCTCAAGCCAGCTGCCTCACCTATTTCTTTATAGATGATTCCTTGAGCCCAGTTTTCATTGGCCATGTAGTCCCAAGTAGGGGTACCATCTCCCCAGCTGCCTTCAACAGTTTCTTCTCCCTCCCCTCCTGCACCTAGAAGGAAGCTCATGATAGAGTGGGAATATCACAGGTTTGGAGCTAGACAGATGTGGATTGCAACCTTGGTTCTATTGCTGACCAGGGCTAACCTCTCTGAACCTCAGTTTTATTATCGGTAAAATGGGAGAATAGTTGTCTCATGGTACCCTTTGTAGCACTTTTTATTCAGTTTTGGAATTTCCACTTCATCTGCTTGTTCTTCTTGTATTTGAGGACAGGGACTATGTATTGTGTACATAGAACAGTCACTAGAATATAATAGATGGTCATGAAATATCTGTTGATTAACTGTTGAATGAATGAATTGAAAGGGGGCGATGTGAGCAGGGGTATTAGTATGTAGCAAATACTGTAAGTGTAGGTTTCTTTCCCACTACTGTTGGGCTTGTTAGGTCCTGCTTCCAGGCTACCTCACCTCTGTTGCCTCTAGTCTTACATCACCTGCATAGTAGGGATGATTGACATATCATGACATCATTGGCTATTCAATCTTTTTCTTTTCCCTGCCTAGCTTTCTGGTTCTCCTACTTTTCTTACATGCCAGGTGGCCCCCTTCCTAGGAATTGCTTTATACTAAAAGAGGAGATTAGCTTTCATGATTAAGGTGTCCAAATTGTAGAGTAACAGTGGAGTGGACAGCAATAACCAGCACATTTTTCTTACATGATCTGCATTAATACCTTAAACATTTCTATGGGTCAAAGGTTGGTGCTGTTTTTATTCCAAAGACCTGGTGAGATTTCATTAATCACAGTGAAGTTCCAGGATCCCAGCTTTAAATCAATGTTGTTTCCAACAAAAATGAGCAGTCAATTGTAACTTTTTTCAGTAAACTGATGCAATTTAGTGCTTATGGAATTTATCTGTCTGGCAGATCAGCAGCTGAACATAGTTTTAATTACACCTGTCACCCCCGTCACCTTTCCTCACGTAGCGCTGGCTATGCTGTTGAATTTTGCTGCTCAGAAGCCAAAGTTTGCTTTCCTGTCATTTAAGGAGCTTCCTGCCCCTTGAATTTCAGAGAGAAGCTACCTTATTAATATAAAGAGACTTAATAAGAAATACAAGCTGTTAGCTCGCGTGTCTGACAGAATCTTCTGTAGACTTCCTGAAATAGCCAAGGATGCAAGTGTTAGAGTTAGCAAGGAGTAGTATATTGACATTTGCTAGTTAGATCCAATTTCACCATGTAGCCTGCTATGGTTATGTGAATTTTATTTTATTTTTTAATTTATTTTATTTATTTATTTTTGGCTGAGTTGGGTCTTCATTGCTGTGCGTGGGCTTTCTGTAGTTGCGATGAGCGGGGGCTACTCTTCGTTGCAGTGCGCAGGTTTCTCATTGTGGTGGCTTCTCTTGTTGCGGAGCACGGGCTCTAGGCTTGCGGGCTTAGTAGTTGTGACTTGCAGGCTCAGTAGTTGTGGCGCATGGGCTTAGTTGCTCTGTGGCATTTGGGATCTTCCCGGACCAGGGCTTGAACCCGTGTCCCCTTCATTGGCAGGCGGATTCTTTTTTTTTTTTTTTTTTTTTTTGCGGTACGTGGGCCTCTCACTGTTGTGGCCTCTCTCATTGCGGAGCACAGGCTCCGGACGCGCAGGCTCAGCGGCCATGGCTTACGGGCCCAGCCGCTCCGCGGCATGTGGGATCTTCCCAGACCGGGGCACGAACCCGCGTCCCCTGCATTGGCAGGCGGACTCTCAACCACTGTGCCACCAGGGAAGCCCGGCAGGTGGATTCTTAACGACTGCACCACCAGGGAAGCCCTGGTTATGTGAATTTTACTACCTGTATTTGCATCGTTCTATAGAAGCATTTCCTGCTTACGATACTCAGTGTATTTTGGTGGAGCCATCTTTTAAAATAGCCAAATCAGCCTTATTCTCCTTCATTTCTGAGAGAGCAGACAGGGTGAAGGGACAGACAGGGGATGAACATCCCTTAGGATGACAAAGAATTGGCATTTTTTCTCCTGCGTTATAATTAGGGTATTGAACATGTTTGAGCGCTGCACTGCAGATGACGGGATGTCTTCCTCGTTATGCCTTTTCCCTGTCGGTAGCACACTTTCTCATTTTCTAAACTATTCTTCTAGGCACTGTCTGGTATGTGAGTCACACTTTTCATGTCAATTATGTCGGGGCACACGTTGTCTGTTGCAGACTTTAGAAGTACAGCAGCTCTTGGCCGATCACATCCGGCCCCCAAATCTGTCCCTAGTGGCTCTTGAGCAATGGCTACCAGGGTTTCTTTTCAAAATGCCACTGCAGGGGCCCATGTCATGTTCCATTTTGGTATTTTCTAGTTCACAGAGGGATGTTCCCTCATGGTTACCATGTTGTTGTGAATAGGGTTAGGCCAGACCTACCTTAATGAATAAACATTTTAAACTAGCATACTTACTATTTTTCATTTTAGAATTATTTTTAATATAAAATAATCATTTTTTATCTATGAAACACATAAAAGGATAAATTATAACAATACAAAGACCACCAGTGTATCTATCAGCAACAGTGAGAAATAAATCATTGCCCTTAACTTTGAAGTCACCCATGACATCCCCTTCCCTCCCCACTTTAAGGTAACAATTATCCTGACTTCTGTGTTTATTGCTACATTGTTTCTTTATAGTTTGGCCCATATTTGCATCCCTTAATGACATTTTGTTTCACTAGTTTTGCTTGCTTCAGAACGTTTTCATAGTCGGAATCATACTATATTCTTTCACGAAATGCTGTGTTCTTGAGATTTTTTTTAAATTTATTTATTTATTTTTGGCTACGTTGGGTCTTTGTTGCTGTGCGCTGGCTTTCTCTAGTTGCAGCGAGCAGGGGCTACTCTTCATTGCGGTGCACAGGCTTCTCATCACAGTGGCTTCTCTTGTTGTGGAGCACAGGCTCTAGGCACTTGGGCTTCAGTAGTTGTGGCACTTGGGCTCTCGAGCGCAGACTCAGTAGTTCTGGCACACGGGCTTAGTTGCTCCAAGCATGTGGGATCTTCCCAGACCAGGGCTCGAACCTGTGTCCCCTACCTTCACAGGCAGATTCTTAACCACTGCACCACCAGGGAAGCCCCTGTTCTTGAGGTTTATCTGTGTTGTTGCATATAGCTGGATTTCAGTCACATTCACTGTTATATAGTATTCAACACTGTGAACAGTAACATAGTCTATCGTTTGATGGACATGTCATTTTCCACTTTTTCTATCATAAACAATGCTAATATTAACATTCTTACACGTCTCCAGGTATACATGTGCAAACATTTCCCAGGGTATATACCTAGGAATGAAATTTTGAGGTATAACAAATGCTTGCTTTCAACTTCATTAGAAATGCCGAATTTTGTTCCACAGTGATTGTTCTATTTACATTTGTACTGTCAGCATATGAAAGTTCTGGTTCTGTTTGTGTGTGTGTGTGTGTGTGTGTTTTAAACATTTGTCAACCTGATGGGTATGAAGTGGTGTCATTTTGTGGTTTTCTTTGGCGTGTATGAATATCTTTTCTTATATTTATTGTTCATTCTAGTTTTCTTATTAACTTCCTGTTCAAGCTTTTTGTTGATTTTTGTATTGAGGTGTCTTTTTCTTACTTATAGGAGTATTATTATTCTTTTCTGGACACTAACCTTTTTTCAGTTATGTGCTCCAAATATCCTCTTCCCAGGTTGTGGGCTGCTTCTTCTAACTTTCTTTGTGGTGTCTTTTAATACATAGAAATTATTCATTTAAAACTGTCAAAATTTTTTTTAACTTTTCCTGTTGTTTGCACTTTTGTGTCTTAACCTAAAAAAACCTTACCAACCTTGAGGTTGTAAATAAATATATTCTCTTATAGTTTCTTCTGAATGCTTTTATTCTCTTATAGTTTCTTCTGAATGCTTTGCCGTGTTTTCTTTGATACTTTAGTGTTCAGTACACCTGGATTGCCTTTTGTAATATTAGCTGCAGGCATGTTTAGGAAGACTGCTTTCCTAGTGATGTGAAGCTCTTATCATTGTGTTTTGACTCAATTTTCAGTAGTCCTTCTGCTTTAAATTTTGATAATTTAAGAATTCTGATGTCAAAATTCCAACAATTCTAATGCTGTAGTTACATCAGCTCTCTGAGTTAGTATGAGCCCAGGATACCTTTTTTGGTCCTTTTGCATTCAGCCATTCTTTGTCTTTTGGTCTTAGTTGTCTGTTAACAGCAGACAGCTGGGTTTTATTTTTCACTTTGTGTTACAATCTTTATCTTAACTAAAACATTCAAAGCACATATATTTACAGTTGTTCCATTCTCATTAATATTTTCTGCTTTTAATTTTGCCTTTTCAATGATTCTTTTTCTTTTTCCCTTTTGTCTTCTTTTAGATTATTTTTTTCTAATTCTATTTTTTTATTTGGTCCATTGGTTTTGAAGCTAGTCTCTCTGTTTCTATTCTTTTAGTGATTAATCCAGAAATTTTGACATCATACTTTATGACATCATACAAATTTTGACATCATACTTTATGACATCATACAACATCATACTGATGTTGATCAGTATCTTTGCCCCCCTCCCAGGCAATACTAGGAAGAACCTTAGGGTACTTCAGCTTATTTGCTATTGTTGGTATGTGTTTGAGTTCTACATTCTTTGTACTTCCAAGATGTTATCATTGTTTTATAGTTAATAGTTATTTACTTTTACCCACATATTTGCCTTTTTCTTTGCCCATCACCCCTCTTTGCACTTCAGAATTTTTTTTTTTTTGCGGTACGCGGGCCTCTCACTGTTGTGGCTTCTCCTGTTGTGGAGCACAGGCTCCGGATGTGCAGGCTCAGCAGCCATGGCTCACGGGCCCAGCCGCTCCACGGCATGTGGGATCTTCCCGGACCGGGGCACGAACCCATGTCCCCTGCATCGGCAGGCGGACTCTCAACCACTGCGCCACCAGGGAAGCCCCCTATGTAATTTATTGAATACTGTACTTAAAGTGAGAAACACAGTGGTTGTAAGGGTGCAGAATGGTTGTAAGTTTATGGGTTGTTGACCCCCATAATCACGTGGCTAACTGGGAGCAGCGCCTTGCTGCTGCTGCCCAGTATCATGAGAGGGTATCATACCACAGATCACTTGCCCTGGAGAAGATCAAAACTCAAACGCTGATGTATGATTTCTACTGAACGCGTACTGCTTTCTTACCATCATAAAGTTGAAAAGTCGTTAAGTCAAACCATTGTAAGTTGGGGATCATCTACATAGTATTTATAATTAGAAACCAGTTATTTCTTTTAAAAATTACCCATAATCAAAATGATTTGCAAGATGATTGGATCATTTACACTCACATTCCACCCCAGCAGTGTAGGAGTAGCAATTATATTTTTAATGTTTGCCAATTTTATAAGTATACTCTAGTATTTCACTGTTATTTCCATTTACATTTTTTATTAGTATTGAAGTAGAATGCTTTTTATGTGTGTGTTTATTGGCCATTTGTATTTCTTCTTTTACTAGAGCATTTGTTCATAACCCTTTGTCAATTTTTCAATTACATTCTTAATGGCTTTCCTATTGATTTGAAAGAACTCTTTATATATTAAGAATATTGACCCTGCCTTTTTTCAGAGTGCTTGCCAACTTGTCATTTAAATATCACTTATAAAAACTTGGTTCTTTTAATATTCCTTTTTTAAAATGACTCAGGTATACATTTTGAAAAAAGAAAAGGAATAATTATGAGTAAGGTGAAATATACATTCAAAAAAGATTCTAATAAAAGGGAACCCTTGTACACTGTTAGTGGGAATATAAATTGGTGCAGCCACTGTGGAAAACATTGTGGAGGTTTCTCAAAAAAACTAAAAATAGAACTACCATATGATCCAGCAATTCCACTCCTGGGTATACATCTGAAAAAAAACCCAAAACACTAATTTGAAAAGATACATGCACCCCAATATAAATAATGCACCCCAAGCATTATTTACAATTGCTGAGATATGGAAGCAACCTAAGTGTCCATCAATGGATGAATGGATAAAGAAGATATACAATGGAATACTACTCAGCCATAAAAAAGAATGAAATTTTGCCATTTGCAATAACATGGATGGTCTTGGAGGATATTATGCTAAGTGAAATAAGTTAGACAAAGACAAATACTGTATGATACCACTTATATGTGGAATCTAAAAACTACAACAAACTAGTGAATATATCTAAAAAGAAGCAGACTCACAGACATAGAGAACAAACTCGTGGTTACCAGTGGGGAGAGAAGACAGAGTATTCCCTTAGAGTTTTTAATTGACGGGAGGATGGTGGTGACTTGTCTCATTATTTGCCCTCTCTGGATGTACAGATCCATACATTATATCTATATATTTAATAGGCTATCATTATACCCTTCTAAGGGTTCATGATCCCTATAAAGTACACTAAGGAGTGGATAAAGTGAGAGGAAATAAAGGCAGAAGCAAACTGCAAGATAAAGGTTTATGCAGTTCAGAGTAGGAATTCACCCTGTGATTTTTCCATTTTCTACTGATTGTCCTGAGGTTTGGACCTGTATCCATTTCTTCCTGTATATCATCTGAGCAGTCATCGCTGTCAGTCATGAAAACCACCAGGTACTTCCCTTCTCTGGGCCAGGGCTTCTTAACCTTGTTGCTACTGACATTTTGGGTCAGATTACTTCTTTGTTGTGGGGCCGTCTGTGCATTTTAGGGTGTTAACAGCATCCCTGGCCTCTGCCCACTAGATGCTAGTAGTACTTTTGCAGTTGTGACAACCAGACGTGTCTCCAGATTTTACCAGATGTCCCCCGGAGAGTAAAATTGGCCCTGGAGACCTTTAAGTTGAAGCTGACACAGGCCAGTGAAAGCTCGAGGTTCCCTTCTAGGCTTTGGGGGCCTTTAAGTTGAGTTGTAATTTGCAGAGGTTTTAGACTCAACTTGTTTTGATGCCAATTTGATAGGATTGAGGCCGGCTGTCCACAGGTTTCTCTTCCATAGTGTGGGCCTATGGTGAGTCTTTTAATGAACAGAAACCTTTTCTTTTTATCCTCCACTTTATTAACACTTTTGTAATGTCTTTTGTTGCTTTGATATATGCAGAGTCCTTCTTTCTTGTGCAATAATTGGTACTGTGAATTGTTTTTACCTTAAGCCTTTAATCCATATGAAACTTAAATTGATGTGTATTGGGAGGCGAGGCTTAACTTTTTGTTATGTTTTTCTTTTAAAATAACAAATGGGATGATGCCATTAGTTGAGTAATTCCATTATGGTGTTCCTTAAGACAAAGAGTGAATAGATAGATACTGTTTTCACAGTCAATAGATTCTGTTTTCACAGTCAATAGATTCTGTTTTCACAGTCATGTATTCTGTTTCTTGGTTCTGTCTAAAGACTCTTGCAATATTTATCATGCATTTAAAAAAAATTATTAGAGTGAAGAAGCTCCTTACACATTATTTGTTTACACACACACACACACAGCTAGGTATTGTGATTTTTTCAATGTTTCCCTTGGAATTTGACTCAGAAAAGAAACAACAGTGGCAGCCTGGGCCCCCCTCAGTGGGTCACCAGTAGCAACTGTATCTTAAGCTCCTCCCGCATCAAGGTTTCACCTTGGGAGAGACAGAAATATAATGCTGCCTGGAGCTGCTAAGGTCTTGTGGTCTGGCGGGGGGACGGCCTCCACAGTGAAGTCTCCTCTGGCCATTTTCACTCTGTGTCACCCTCACCCTGGTGGAGACGAGCTTTCCTTCACGTGAACAGCAGGTAGACTCAAGAGTGCCCATCCATCACAGGCCAGCTCAGGCAAAGCCTCTGGCTGTGAGGCTTCTTTTCTCAGTCCTTCCTTCCTCCAGTCAGTGATGCCAACCAGGAGGACCTGGGAGGGACACTGTGTCTGCCACAGCATGATTTATGGCCTGATGGACTTGCAAGAGTCAGCAGGAGAAACCCCAGCTCTCCAGCACCCCAGATGTGCTTGAGCACATACAGTTGGTTCAAATCTTGGACCCAGAGCTAAGCCCCCTTTCTTTTTTTTTTTTTTTTTTTTGTGGTACGTGGGCCTCTCACTGTTGTGGCCTCTCTCGTTGCGGAGCACAGGCTCTGGACGCGCAGGCTCAGCGGCCATGGCTTACGGGCCCAGCCGCTCCGCGGCATGTGGGATCTTCCCGGACCGGGGCACGAACCCGTGTCCCCTGCATCGGCAGGCGGACTCTCAACCACTGCACCACCAGGGAAGCCCCGAAGCCCCCTCATTCTTGATCTCCCCCTTGGCCCTCTCCAGGGGTAGCCTCACAGTACTGTCTACATGGGGCTACATTGGGCTGGTACTTCTGGGTCTTTTGTCCTTTTAAAATATCACAAATGGTTTGGGTCCCAGACTGTATTTATCTTAGGCCTAAAAAACTTCTAAAAAATCACAAAATAATGGATATTTGTTGATTGTAAACAATTAGACAATATCAACCGGCAAAAGACAGAACCACAAGAGAGAAACCTCCCGCATAACAGACCCATTTTTAGTCTTTTATTGTGTATTTTCCCATCTCTGTCTCTGTCTGTCTGACTCACTCCATGACTCACTACACTACCCATTTTGTGTTACAAAAGTGGGATCAGTCCATAAATACCTTAGTATTCTGCTTTTTTTCCACTTAATATATTGTAAACATTTTGTATGTCATAATATCCTTCTTTGTCATACTTTTTAATGGCTTCTCAGTTTTCTAGCATATTTGTGAACCATAATTTAATCCCTATTATTGGACATTTGTTTCTAGGTTGTGTGTGTGTGTGTGTCGTAACCACTGTAGTTGTTGGTAAGAATACAACTAAATCTTTGTAGGCATCTGTGCTTGCTTAAGACTCATATAAAATCTGCTCAAGTGTCATAATTTTCAGTGTGTGTTCTTCATCCTGAGCCAGAACCCTAGTTAGAACTGGCTCTTGGGCCATCCATACCATGTCTCTAATGATTAGATTGACTTTTTTGTGGCCTCCTGGCTGAGGGTACAGGATCAGAGTCAGACAGCCTTGGTGCAGACCCTGACCCTGCTGCTTAACACGTCACTGGCTTTGTGGTGTTTATGTAACTTCTTCAAGCCTCAGTCTCTACAGCTATAAAATGGTAATGATAATAGTGCCTTCCTCAAAGGGTTCTTGCAGGGATTTACAAGTCTATCACTTGGAATGGGGATGGGGTGTGTGTGTTTGGGAGCATGGGGTACCAGAGACCAGCATGACTTCCGCAAGCTCAAGATGCTCCTTCCCCCGCTCTTCCTCCTTTTCCGGCAATGGGGACCTCTTTTCAAATGGTAAGAATGCAGCACACAGTGGGACAGACATGGCTGTGGCTGTGACCTGAATGTGACTGCTGGCTCTACCCTTTGTTAGCTTGACTTGAGACATGTAATAGCACTTCCTTCTGGTTCACAGCTTGGGAAATGGATATTAATGAAACTCCCCACCTTGTAGAGAGCTGGGGTAATGATTCGGTGAGGTCATGTTTGTGTATATGGCACCTGTCATATCATAAGCACTCAGTGGCAGCCAGAAAAGAAGCCACTTAACCTCCCTAACCTATTTCTATCAGTAAGAGAGAAGTAATAGTAACGATTTTGATGAGTTATCACAGGGAAATGAAGGCAGACGCTCTTATGGCTCTCGGCAATAGTCGGTATTTAATATAGGGCAGCTCTGGGGACGTGATATCACTACCGGTGTTAGTACTGATGAAAGCAGTGCAGCCAAGCTGCCCTGGTGACTTTGTCCCTTACAGTCAGTGGTGGGCTGTTCAGGCCCTGCAAGTTAGTGGGGCCCTTGGAGGCAGTGCCTGCGGACACGTGCAGCACCTCCACTTTGGTCTGCAGGTTGGAAACCCTCAAGTTCAGGCACCCTAACCTGCCCTGTCCAGGAGTTCTGAAATCCGCAGTGCTGGCTTGTAAGGTTGCCCTGCGTGGAGTGATACGTTAAATTTTCATTGCAATTAATTACTGATGAGATACTAGAAGGGACTTAGGCAATAGGTCTTAGTGGAGAATAGAAAAGATAATCGGTTTGAGGGATGCTTTAACTCTTGCAATTCTTTTTGAGCTAAAGGTACACCTAGAGTTCTCTCTGTAGGCTCAAGGAGAAAAACATATGCTGGGAGATTGTGTGAAACCTGAGGAGTCACAGTGGAACTGAGTTTGAAATGCACGACCTCATCATACCATGAATTCAATCTCAAAGCACGCCATGGGCTATAATTCTTCTGAAGTCCTTAGAGATACCTTAACACCACTTCAAATTAGACCTGTTCAAATTCTGCTTATGCCCTCCCCCTGCTCCACAGTGTAAATCATTATTTTCCATTTGTATCTGAGTTCAACTATTCTTACAAACCAATAATTCTGTTCCTTTCAGAATGGCTCTATTGCACTAAAGCTTCCTCGGAAGGTACCTTTGTTTTCTTCAACGCTCTGAAGTGTGAAGTCTACATAATTTGCTAAATGTATCATGTTTACATATGCATAAGCCAGTTACCTCCGAATCACCATTTCCTGCACTATTGGCTGAATGCTTAAAGAAAATGAAGCTTAATTTTCCGTAAGCAGTGTTCCATGTTTTCCAAATAAGCTCATGGAGACACAGATAAACTAAATTACTTAGTGGTAACTATCCAGACAGGAATGAGAAGCCAGCGCTGAAACAAGCCAAGTGTGTGGAGTCCTTCTTGCATCCTTCCATCACAATATGCAAATAAATAGGACAAGGAGATCCCAGGGTCCCCCGGATGCTGCCAGGCCAGCTGAGGTGTTAGCAGGGTGGGTTAGCGCCAATCTGTAAGCCCGTGAGCCAGACTTCAGCCTATGGAACCCTGAGCTCAGAGTTGCCAGGCTTTCTGGTAATTTCTTTCCTTGGGTCGGGGGAATCAGTATGATATCTGTGATAGAAGAATAAGCCCTTCCTTTCCATAAGTGAGTCGGCGTGGGTGGAGTAAAGAGCCTGGACTAGAATCATTTGGTCTTGGGTTCAAATGCCAGCTTTGGCCTTTACATGTGTGTTGCAGGGAGATGAGGTGAGAATGGGCAGGGCCCCAACCTGTCTAGACCTTGGTATTCTCAAATGCGAAGTGGAGGTCATAGGATCACCCTCCCAGGACTTCCTGAGGCTTCACTAAGACAGCGTGTGTCTTTGTATATAGTTAGCGTCATAGAGTTGGGCACCCATGTATCTCTCCCACCTCTTGTCCCACCCAAGTCCAGTCATCTTCTGGCTGGAAGTTATTTTTCTTGGTGGTAGTTATAACTCTCTCCCTCATCCTCAAATGCACACACAGGCACTTTCTTATTTGACCTCTTCACCGTGTTTATTCCTGGTACTTTTATGGTAATGGGAACAGTGTTTTCACTTAGCTCAGAATATTCAGATTACTTCCGTTGTGCCTTCTGCATATATGCCTACCTTTGACCAGACACTCTGCTGGGAACTGCGGGTGAGTACAGATGTGACTGTTGCAGAATCCTTGCTGCGTTGGCTCAGAGTCCAGGAGGGATGACAGGTTGTGACACAGCACATAAAAGTGGAATTCTTTTAGTATAGGGCTCTGGGGACACACCATGAAGGGGCGGTTGAACCTCCCTGGGTGGGTATTGAGAGGATTCCACAGATGAACATATATTGGAACTGAGCCTTGGTTCTCCAGCAAAGAACATTCTGGGAGAAAGGTCTTTGTCATTAAAATTCCACAGATACAGTGAATGGAAAACGTTGTCCTTTTACAAATAAGGAGAGGGGAGACTGAGCACCAGGCAAGGGCCATGTCCTAATCATCTCTGCATCCCCCCACGTGTCTGACTCAGGGAGTGCTGAAATTGAATTTAGACCTGCCCAAGGTCACAAGGCAGGATGGAGAAGAGCACACAGATCGTGTTGATTAAAAAATCTGGGATTTTTTTTTTTTTTAGGGATTATTTTTCCCCTTTGGGTTAAAAAGACAACTTGGTTGATACTAAGTTGATCTTAGTATCAACTATTCTAGGTTGATTTTCCTTGGCTAATGCTGTGCCTTTTCAATATGTAGATTCACTTCTTCTTTTATTTTAGGAACGGTCTAATGAATTGCATTTTAAACATATGTCCTGTTCCATTGTTTTCTTTTGTGTCTTCACAGGCTCCAGCTATGCACCTGTAGTATGTCCTTTGCCTCCTCTCTATAGCTGTCTTTTGCTCTCTAATCCTTTGTAATCCCTTATTTTCTTTCCATGTTGTTCACTCTTCTCATTTCCGGCATCCTTCTCTCTTAGTGAGTTTCCCACAGTGTCCTCCCTTGTGCTTCTTCCAATTTGGCTTCATTTTTATGATGATTTGGGTTTTTCTTTCTCCTTCTCTCCTGGGACCTAAATGCTCACATGCCATCTCCTCTGTGGTCTCTTCATCTCTTCTCTGAGTTCTTGTATACTGTGTTATTGTCTTTCTTCATAAAAGTGATTGTTTTAATTCATGGTGTCATACTCAGTACACATTTTCACCTTTTCCATTTTTCTGCTGAGTGTTAAGTTTTGTTTTGCTGCTCTTTTCCATAATTTTCATACATACATATGGAAACTACATATGTATATATAAAATATCAACATGACAGCATCTTTTTAAAAATATTGGAATAAGTTAGACTTTAATGGCCTACCTATTCAAAAGGGAGTCCTATGGATGAAAAGGGGGGGGGACCCTTCTATTTTTGTAGCCTTCACAATCCAAAAGCACTCTGCTTCAGGGTCACCAGTGACAGATGGCTTCCTGCTAAAATGGCTCCTCTGTGTTTCTTTCTGTTTCTATGAAACAGATCAGCCCCAAGAGGGTTTCTCTCATCAGCTGTCT
The DNA here is from genome assembly GCF_964341445.2 of Mesoplodon mirus. Taxonomy (NCBI): domain Eukaryota; kingdom Metazoa; phylum Chordata; class Mammalia; order Artiodactyla; family Ziphiidae; genus Mesoplodon; species Mesoplodon mirus. Next base: position 69,934,494 of record NC_138980.1, read on the forward strand.
CTGCTGCTCTTGCACGTTGGAGTGCCTCTTGCCAACAGAAAGAACAATGCTGTGAGCATTTTCTGGGACCTGCTGCCCCTAGGCAACTACACTCTTTTCCTGCTTTCTTATTTTTTTTTTTTCTACCTGTATAGCTTCTGCTTGATCTGTGCCCTGTCCTTTCTTCAGATCTCTTAGTTTTTGCTGAACAGGAAATGCTGATCTATCACTTCAGGAGGAGTCCTTCACTTATCAGAAACATATTTTTGATATTTTTTTACTGGCCTATCTGGACATTATACTTCCATCTGGGTGGCTTCTGCAATATTGTTCAAAGCTAGGGATTATATCTCTTTTCTAGTTTTACTGAAAATGGAATTCATGGTATTTTTTTCTGTTTGCATTGTTGATTATATATGATATTTAGGAGGGGAACAGGGAAATTGCTAGCTGTGTCATGCTGCCTTGTTAGATACTAGATGTCTAAAGAGGCAATTGGGATCAAATATAGAAGTGTTTCTAAAAATAGAAATAATAATAGCTACTATTTCATCTTTGTGCCAGTCACAAGGTCCTCTGTGAGTCCAGAGGAGGTCCCTTGAGGCTTGGATACCGTCCTCTTATCATGTCAAGTCACTATACCCATTTGTGCCCTAAGTCTTCCAGGGTAAGGTGGAGACAAATTTAGAGTGAGTTGCATAACCTGAAGAGTGAAAAGAATAGTGAGTCAGACACTGAACCTGGCAAGATCTGGAATAGCTTAAGACACCCTTTATGGTTTCAGAAGGCAGCTCTTCCTTAGACATTGCCTTATTTATCCTGGTCCTCTATCAGTTTGTCCACTAGAAGCATGAGAGTGAAGATGCCAGGATGCGTCTGCTCCAGGCACCTCCAGGATCATTCTGTCCTGGCCTCAGTTCCAACTGGGAGTTTTCAGTTCCAGCTCCCACCTCTACCCTCTTACCCTAGCCTCCAACTCCAGTACCCCTGGAGGTACTGCTTGACCTTTGTCACAGGAAGAGAGTGGTGCTACCAATCTTCCAATCAGCCCATATACCCATGTCACCATCCACTCTAGACCAGGAAGGGGAGGAGTTCTGGGGAAGGACTAAGAGGAACTTGTGGTTTTCTGTATTTGGGGTGAATCTACTCCTGGTCCCCACCTAATCTGATGTCCCCCTCTCACCCACAAATTAAAGAGCCATCTCAGGTTCCATACACATCCCAGGCCATTCACATCAGATCTCCATCCCAAGCTTGGCAGTCATGGTCTTCTGCCAATCCTTTGTGGCTTCCTGTCCCATTAAATAACAAAGTTTATGCCATGTTTAAGGGTAAAAACATACACGCATGTATTGGTTCTTTAGGTATTAAAAAACACAGAAACTTAAATTATGTTTAAAAATGCACAGATTTGCACGTTGAATTTGAACAGATTACACTGGACACAAATTGCCAGTTAGGAATGGAGATTCTTCTTATATGTACCTTAAAAATATATTTTCTGTTATTAAAACCTCTTGCAGATACAGGCTAGTATCAGTCCTGGAATAGTAAGTGTTACCTGGTCAGAAAATGGTCCTTGGAATGCACATAAGCATTTATATAATGTGTAAAATAATGGGATATCTTTGAGCAGATACACAGAAGATTTTATATATACACACACGTTTATATCTTTGATTTTTATATATGTTTATGATTTAGAATTAGAGTGAATTATGCTAAAGTTGGTGTGTTTAATTTGAGCAGAGCTAATTTAAATATAAATCAGCTGTAAAAATCAAACAGTCACTTCATTTCAACTGGCTTCCTCATTATTTCTAAGACCTGCCTGGAATGTCTTCTCCTTTTCAAAGTCCTCCCCGCACATGAGCCTCAGCTGAGGTCCCAACTCCTCTTGGAAGTCTTCCCTGACTGTCACCAGCCATTTGAGCTCATACATTAACAAACACAAAGTGACTTGCAGACACTGGTCTGCCTCTCTGCAGTGGGATGGCCCAGGCAGGGACTGACCCTCCCCGTCCCTGCCCCTTTCCCAGAGCTCTGCCCACTCCCACTGCTCTCAGAAGTCCAGGTGGATGCTGCATCTCACACCTTGTCCTGAAGCATCTGCCATTGCTGATTTGAGGTGAGAACAGATGTCATTTTTTCCAGCTTAGTCTTTATTAGTTGAGGACCTAGGAAATCTGGTTGGCTATGAAATCCCTCCGTAAAACTGCTGTTTTCTGCAGTACTGCTCATCTAGTCTAGGTTTCCCAGGTAGGGAAATGCCTACTCACTACCTGGGAAACACAATTAAAGCCAGAGTTGGCATTTTTAACCAGTATTTTGCATATTCAACATTTTGTTTTGCCCAGAGTGTGGAAAATCTGTGGATCTTATCAGAAGATTTAAAAGCTTATTTCATTGAGCTAACCTCCTTGCCCTAGATTATGCAGGGGGAAAAATAAGTGCTACTCCACTAATGCACATTTACAAATGTTGTGCAACTTCTAAATGTATTTCTTTTTCCAGATGAAGGATTATCATTAGAATCAAGAGAACCATTAAGGTCTCCTCAAATCTGGTTACTAAGAATAGTCTTAATGGGTTTAACAGGGAAATCTATCCGTCTTTTCTTTTTCTTTCTTTTTATTTTTTTACATCTTTATTGGAGTATAATTACTTTACAATGGTGTGTTAGTTTCTGCTTTATAACAAAGTGAATCAGTTATACATATACATATGTCCCCATATCTCTTCCCTCTTGTGTCTCCCTCCCTCCCACCCTCCCTATCCCACCCCTCTCGGTGATCACAAAGCACCGAGCTGATCTCCCTGTGCTATGCGGCTGCTTCCCACTAGCTATCTATTTTACCTTTGGTAGTGTATATATGTCCATGCCAGTCTCTCACTTTGCCACAGCTTACCCTTCCCCCTCCCCATATCCTCGAGTCCATTCTCTAGTAGGTCTGTGTCTTTATTCCCGTCTTACCCCTAGGTTCTTCATTTTTTTTTCTTAGATTCCATATATATGTGTTAGCATCCGGTATTTGTCTTTCTCTTTCTGACTGACTTCACTCTGTATGACAGACTCTAGGTCCATCCACCTCAGTACAAATAACTCAATTTCGTTTCTTTTTATGGCTGAGTAATATTCCATTGTATATATGTGCCACATCTTCTTTATCCATTCATCCGATGATGAACACTTAGGTTGTTTCGATCTCCTGGCTACTGTAAATAGAGCTGCAATGAACATTGTGGTACATGACTCTTTTTGAATTATGGTTTTCTCAGGGTATATGCCCAGTAGTGGGATTGCTGGGTCATATGGTAGTTCTATTTGTAGTTTTTAAAGGAACCTCCATACTGTTCGCCATAGTGGCTGCACCAATTCACATTCCCACCAGCAGTGCAAGAGTGTTCCCTTTTCTCCACACCCTCTCCAGCATTTATTGTTTCTAGATTTTTTAATGATGGCCATTCTGACTGGTGTGAGATGATATCTCATTGTAGTTTTGGTTTGCATTTCTCTAATGATTAATGATGTTGAGCATTCTTTCATGTGTTTGTTGGCAGTCTGTATATCTTCTTTGGAGAAATGTCTATTTAGGTCTTCTGCCCATTTTTGGATTGGGTTGTTTGCTTTTTTGATATTGAGCTGCATGAGCTGCTTGTAAATTTTGGAGATTAATCCTTTGTCACTTGCTTCATTTGCAAACATTTTCTCCCATTCTGGGGTTGTCTTTTGGTCTTGTTTATGGTTTCCTTTGCTGTGCAAAAGCTTTTAAGTTTCATTAGGTCCCATCTGTTTTTGTTTTTATTTCCATTTCTCTAGGAGGTGGGTCAAAAATGATCTTGCTGTGATTTATGTCATAGAGTGTTCTGCCTATGTTTTCCTCGAAGAGTTTGATAGTGTCTGGCCTTACATTTAGGTCTTTAATCCATTTTGAGCTTATTTTTGTGTATGGTGTTAGGGATTGTTCTAATCTCATACTTTTACATGTCCCTGTCCAGTTTTCCCAACACCACTTATTGAAGAGGCTGTCTTTTCTCCACTGTACATTCCTGCCTCCTTTATCAAAGATAAGGTGACCATATGTGCATGGGTTTATCTCTGGGCTTTCTATCCTGTTCCAGTGATCTATATTTCTGTTTTTGTGCCAGTACCATAATGTCTTCATTACTGTAGTTTTGTAGTATAGCCTGAAGTCAGGGAACCTGATTCCTCCAGCTACAGTTTTCGTTCTCAAGATTGCTTTGGCTATTCGGGGTCTTTTGTGTTTCCATACAAATTGTGAAATTTTTTGTTCTAGTTCTGTGAAAAATGCCAGTGGTAGTTTGATAGGGATTGCATTGAATCTGTAGATTGCTTTGGGTAGTAGAGTCATTTTCACAATGTTGATTCTTCCAATCCAAGAACATGGTATATCTCTCCATCTATTTGTATCATCTTTAATTTCTTTCATCAGTGTCTTACAATTTTCTGCATACAGGTCTTTTGTCTCCTTAGGTAGGTTTATTCCTAGATATTTTATTCTTTTTGTTGCAATGGTAAATGGGAGTGTTTTCTTGATTTCACTTTCAGATTTTTCATCATTAGTGTATAGGAATGCCAAAGATTTCTGTGCTTTAATTTTGTATCCTGCTACTTTACCAAATTCATTGATTAGCTCCAGTAGTTTTCTGGTAGCATCTTTAGGATTCTCTATGTATAGTATCATGTCATCTGCAAACAGTGACAGCTTTACTTCTTCTTTTCCGATTTGAATTCCTTTTATTTCCTTTTCTTCTCTGATTGCTGTGGCCAAAACTTCCAAAACTATGTTGAATAAGAGTAGTGAGAGGGGGCAACCTTGTCTTGTTCCTGATCTTAGTGGAAATGCTTTCAGTTTTTCACCATTGAGGATGATGCTGGCTGTGGGTTTTTCATATATGGCCTTTATTATGTTGAGGTAAGTTCCCTCTAAGCCTACTTTCTGTAGGGTTTTTTATCATAAATGGGTGTTGAATATTGTCGAAAGCTTTCTCTGCATGTATTGAGATTATCGTATGGTTTTTATCCTTCAGTTTGTTAATATGGTGTATCACGTTGATTGATTTGCATATATTGAAGAATCCTTGCATTCCTGGAATAAACCCCACTTGATCATGGTGTATGATCCTTTTAATGTGCTGTTGGATTCTGTTTGCTAGTATTTTGTTGAGGAGTTTTGCCTCTATGTTCATCAGTGATATTGGCCTGTAGTGTTCTTTCACTGTGATATCATTGTCTGGTTTCGGTATCAGGGTGATGGTGGCCTCGTAGAATGAGTTTGGGAGTGTTCCTCCCTCTGCTATACTTTGGAAGAGTTTGAGAAGGATAGGTGTTAGCTCTTCTCTAAATGTTTGATAGAATTCGCCTGTGAAGCCATCTGGTCCTGGGCTTTTGTTTGTTGGAAGATTTTTAATCACAGTTTCAATTTCAGTGCTTGTGATTGGTCTGTTCATATTTTCTATTTCTTCCTGATTCAGTCATGGCAGGTTGTGCATTTCTAAGAATGTGTCCATTTCTTCCAGGTTGTCCATTTTATTGGCGTAGAGTTGCTCATAGTAATCTCTCATGATCTTTTGTATTTCTGCAGTGTCAGTTGTTACTTCTCCTTTTTCATTTCTAATTCTATTGAGTCTTCTCCCTTTTTTTCTTGATGATTCTGGCTAATGGTTTATCAATTTGTTTATCTTCTCAAAGAACCAGCTTTTAGTTTTATTGATCTTTGCTATCATTTCATTCATTTCTTTTTCATTTATTTCTGATCTGATTTTTATGATTTCTTTACTTCTGCTAACTTAGGGTTTTTTTGTTCTTCTTTCTCTAATTGCTTTAGGTGCAAGGTCAGGTTGTTTATTCCAGATGTTTCCTGTTTCTTAAGGTGGGATTTTATTGCTATAAACTTCCCTCTTAGAATTGCTTTTGCTGCATTCCATAGGTTTTGGGTGGTCATGTCTCCATTGTCATTTGTTTCTAGGTATTTTTTGATTTCCTCTTTGATTTCTTCAGTGATCACTTCGTTATTAAGTAGTGTATTGTTTAGCCTCCATGTGTTGGTATTTTTTACAGATCTTTTCCTGTAATTGATATCTCGTCTCATAGCGTTGTGGTCGGAAAAGGTACTTGATACGATTTCAATTTTCTTAAATTTACCAAGGCTTGATTTGGGACCCAAGATATGATCTATTCTGGAGAATGTTCCATGAGCACTTGAGAGAAATGTGTATTCTGTTGTTTTAGGATGGAATGTCCTATAAATATCAATTAAGTCCATCTTGTTTAATGTATCATTTAAAGCTTGTGTTTAATTTTATTTATTTATTTTATTATTTTATTTATTTATTTATTTTATTTATTTATTTTCATTTTGGTTGATCTGTCCATTGGTGAAAGTGGGGTGTTAAAGTCCCCTACTATGAATGTGTTACTGTCGATTTCCCCTTTTATGGCTGTTAGTATTTCCCTTATGTATTGAGGTGTTCCTGTGTTGGGTGCATAAGTATTTACAATTGTTGTATCTTCTTCTTGGATCGATCCCTTGATCATTTTGTAGTGTCCTTCTTTGTCTTTTGTAATAGCCTTTATTTTAAAGTCAATTTTATGTGATATGAGAATTGCTACTCCAGCTTTCTTTTGGTTTCCATTTGCATGGAATATCTTTTTCCATCCCCTCACTTTCAGTCTGTATGTGTCTCTAGGTCTGAAGTGGTCTCTCGTAGACAGCATATATATGGGTCTTGTTTTTGTATCCATTCAGCCAGTCTGTGTCTTTTGGTCACAGCATTTAATCCATTTACATTTAAGGTAATTATCGATATGTATGTCCCTATTCCCATTTTCTTAATTATTTTGGGTTTGTTATTGTAGGTCTTTTCCTTCTCTTGTGTTTCTTGCCTAGAGAAGTTCCTTTAGCATTTGTTGTAAAGCTGGTTTGGTGGTGCTGAACTCTCTCAGTTTTTGCTTGTCTGTAAAGGTTTTAATTTCTTCATCAAATCTGAATGAGATCCTTGCTGGGTAGGGTAATCTTGGTTGTAGGTTTTTCTCCTTCATCACTTTAAATATGTCCTTCCAGTCCCTTCTGGCTTGCAGAGTTTCTGCTGAAAGATCAGCTGTTAACCTTATGGGGATTCCCTTGTGTGTTATTTGTTGTTTTTCCCTTGCTGCTTTTAATATGTTTTCTTAGTATATTTAATTTTTGGTAGTTTGATTAATATGTGTCTTGGTGTGTTTCTCCTTGGATTTATCCTGTACGGGACTCTCTGTGCTTCCTGGACTTGATTAACTATTTCCTTTCCCTTATTAGGGAAGTTTTCAACTATAATCTCTTCAAATATTTTCTCAGTCCCTTTCTTTTTCTCTTCTTCTTCTGGAACCCCTATAATTCAAATGTTGGTGCATTTAATGTTGTCCCAGAGGTCTCTGAGACTGTCCTCAATCCTTTTCATTCTTTTTTCTTTATTCTGCTCTGCAGTAGTTATTTCCACTATTTTATCTTCCAGGTCACTTATCCGTTCTTCTGCCTCAGTTATTCTGCTATTGATCCCATCTAGAGTATTTTTAATTTCATTTATTGTGTTGTTCATTATTGCTGGTTTCATCTTTAGTTCTTCTAGGTCCTTGTTAAATGTTTCTTGCATTCTCTCTATTTCCAAGATTTTGGATCATCTTCACTATCAATATTCTGAATTCTTTTTCAGGTAGACTGCCTATTTCCTCTTCATTTGTTAGGTCTGGTGGGTTTTTATCTTGCTCCTTTATCTGCTGTGTGTTTCTCTGTCTTCTCATTTTCTTATCTTACTGTGTTTGGGGTCTCCTTTTTGCAGGCTGCAGGTTCGTAGTTCTCGTTGTTTTTGGTGTCTGTCCCCAGTGGCTAAAGTTGGTTCAGTTGGCTCTGTGTGCTTCCTGGTGGAGGGGACTAGTGCCTGTGTTCTGGTGGATGACGTTGGATCTTGTCTTTCTGGTGGGCAGGTCCACATCTGGTGGTGTGTTTTGGTGTGTCTGTGGACTTATTATGATTTTAGGCAGCCTCTCTGCTAATGGGTGGAGTTGTGTTCCTCTCTTGCTAGTTGTTTGGCATAGGGTGTCCAGCACTGTAGCTTGCTGGTTGTTGAGTGAAGCTGGGTGCTGGTGTTGAGATGGAGATCTCTGGGAGATTTTCGCTGTTTGATATTATGTGGAGCTGGGAGGTCTCTTGTGGACCAGTGTCCTGAAGTTGGCTCTCCCACCTCAGAGGCACAGCACTGACTCCTGGCTACAGCACCAAGAGCCTTTCATACACACGGCTCAGAATAAAAGGGAGAAAAAGTAGAAAGAAAGAAAGAAAAAGAAAGAAAGGAAGAAAGAAAGAAGATAAAGTTATTAAAATAAAAAATAATTATTAAGAAAAAAAAATTTTTAAGTTAAAAAAAAACAAAAAAAAAATGGACGGATAGAACCCTAGGACAAATGGTGAAAGCAAAGCTATACAGACAAGATCTCACACAGAAGCATACACATACACACTCACAAAAAGAGGAAAAGGGGAAAAAATAATAAATATTGCTCTCAAAGTCTGCCTCTTCAATTTGGGATGATTCGTTGTCTATTCATGTAGTCCACAGTTGCAGGGTACATCAAGTTGATTGTGGAGATTTAATCCGCTGCTCCTGAGGCTGCTGGGAGATATTTCCCTTTCTCTTCTTTGTACACAGCTCGCGGGTCTCAGTTTTGGATTTGGCCCCGCCTCTGCGTGTAGGCCGCCTGAGGGCGTCTGTTCTTCGCTCAGACAGGACGGGGTTAAAGGAGCCGCTGATTTGGGGGCTTTGGCTCACTCACGCTGGGGGGAGGGAGGGGTACAGAGTGCGGGGCGAGCCTGCGGCGGCAGAGGCCAGCATGATGTTGCATCAGCCTGAGGCATGCCGTGTGCGCTCTCCCGGGGAAGTTGTCCCTGGATTCTGGGACCCTGGCAGTGGCGGGCTGCACAGGCTCCCCAGAGGGGAGGTGTGTAGCGTGACCTGTGCTTGCACACAGGCTTCTTGGTGGCAGCAGCAGCAGCCTTAGCGTCTCATGCCCTTCTCTGGGGTCTGCGCTGTTAGCCGCGGCTTGCGCCCGTCTCTGGAGCTCCTTTAAGCAGCTCTGTTAATCCCCTCTCCTCACGCACCAGGAAACAAAGAGGGCAGAAAAAGTCTCTTGCCTCTTCGGCAGGTCCAGACTTTTCCCCGTACTCCCTCCCGGGCTGCTGTGGTGCACTAACCTGTTCAGGCTGTGTTCACGCAGCCAACCCCAGTCCTCTCCCCACGCTCTGACCGAAGCCCAAGCCTCAGCTCCCAGCCCCATCCACCCCGGCAGGTGAGCACACAAGCCTCTCAGGCTGGTGAGTGCCGGTCGGCACCGATCCTCTGTGCAGGAATCTCTCCGCTTTGTCCTCCGCACCCCTGTTGCTGCGCTCTCCTCTGTGGCTCCGAAGCTCCCCCCTCCACCACCCGCAGTCTCTGCCCGCGAAGGGGCTTCTAGTGTGTGGAAACCTTTCCTCCTTCACGGCTCCCTCCCACTGGCGCAGGTCCCGTCCCTATTCTTTTGTTTCTCTTTATTCTTTTTTCTTTTGTCCTACCCAGGTACGTGGGGAGTTTCTTGCCTTTTGGGAGGTCTGAGGTCTTCTGCCAGCTTTCAGTAGGTGTTCTGTAGGAGTTGTTCCACGTGTAGATGTATTTCTGGTGTATCTGTGGGGAGGAAGGTGATCTCTGCGTCTTACTCTTCTGCCATCTTCTATAATGTCTCTGTCTTTTCTTGTAGGTTGTACCATTAATTAGTTTAACTCATCTTCCTCCCAGTTTAATGCCAGTATCTTAAGCTCTTTCAAAGTTTGCTTTTAAAAAAGGACTTTATTAGTGAGCTCCTAAATAATGGGGCTCTAATTCCCTTGCTCATGCCTGTCTTTACACAAAACGATGCACTCTCTAAGGGTAAGAGAACATGCATATATATTGATGTTTTAGGCACTGAAAAGTAAAAACTGGAATTACATATAATAATGCAATTTAATTTGAGCAGGCACAACCTGGCTCAAATCTCTGTTAGATGACCTCCAATTAGAAGTGGGGATTCACCTTGTATGTGCTTTAAAAATCCCGTCAGGAAGTCCTGTGTTTTCTGCCACTAAAACTGCTATGGCTGGGAGCGTATCTCTCAGCCTCCCAAGGGTAAGTGCTACCAGCCCTTGATGTTCCTCAGAGGAGAAGATGGTGGTGGCTGCCTGCTGGTTTCTGAAAGCTTCATCTTCTCAGTAAATCCCTACCACAAGACAAGATCTTGAGGTTGAGACTGTTAATGTCACCATTTTATGGATGAAAAACCCGACGCTTGGAGAAGAGCAGTGACTTATGTGAAAAACAACCACTTGTACACTGGGAGCTGGTGTTCAAACCCAGGGCTGTCAGACCCAGAAGCTTGAATTTTTTTTTTGAATTTTTAGAAAAAATTTATTGTAGTATAGTTGATTTACAGTGTTGTGTTAATTTCTTCTCTACAGCAAAGTGACTCAGTTATATATATATATTCTTTTTCATATTCTTTTCCATTATGGAAAATATCACAGCATATTGACTATAGTTCCCTGTGCTCTACAATAGGACCTATTGTTTATCCATCCTATATATAATAGTTTGCCTCTGCTAATCACAAACTCCCAATCCTTCCCTCCTATACTCCCCTCTCCCACTTGGCAACCACAAGTCTTTTCTCTATATCTGTTGAGTCTGTTTTCGTTTTGTAGATATGTTGATTTGTGTTGTATTTTAGATTCCACACATAAGTGATACCATATGGTATTTGTCTTTCTGACTTCACTTAGTATTGATAGTCTATAGGTTCATCCATGTTGCTGCACATGGCATTATTTCATCCTTTTTGATGGCTGAGTAATGTTCCATTGTGTATGTGTGTGTGTGTGTATGTGTGGGTGTGTACATACATTTTCTTTATCCATTCACCTGCTGATGGACATTTAGGTTGTTTCCATGTCTTGGCTATTGTAAATAGTGCTGCTATGAACATAGGGATGCATGTATCTTTTTGAATTATAGTTTTGCCTGGGTATATGCCCAGGAGTGGAATTGCTGAATCATATGGCAATTCTGTTTTTAGTTTTTTAAGGAACCTCCATAGTGGCTGCACCAATTTACATTCCCACCTACAGTGTAAGAGAGTTTCTTTTTCTCCACACCTTCTCCAGCATTTGTTTTTTGTAGACTTTTTTTTTTTTTTTTTTTTGCGGTACGCGGGCCTCTCACTGTTGTGGCCTCTCCCGTTGCGGAGCACAGGCTCCGGATGCACAGGCTCAGCGGCCATGGCTCACGGGCCCAGCCGCTCCGCGGCATGTGGGATCCTCCCGGACCGGGGCACGAACCCGTGTCCCCTGCATCGGCAGGCAGACTCTCAACCACTGCGCCACCAGGGAAGCCCTGTTTTTTGTAGACTTTTTAATGATGGCCATTCTGACCGGCGTGAGGTGGTACCTCATTGTAGTTTTGATTTGCATTTCTCTAATAATTAGTGATGTTGAGCAGCTTTTCATGTGCCTATTGGCCATCTGTATGTAGAAGCTTGAACTCTTAATGCAGTGCCAAACCCGTTTGTATTCAGGGCAGGGAGTGGGGTTCTGACCCCTGTAGTCAAGTGCATGGTCTTTAACTTGGGGAAGAGGGTCTCCCTTGCTTATAGGGCTGGAGTAGAGGTGCAGGGGCAGGCACCAGGCGTCATGGTGTGTGAGCAGATCAAGTGAATGTCAAATCAGGAGAACTGGGTTTGAACGTCCGTTTTACTGTTGACCATCTGTAGGACCTTGGCAATGTTGCCTAACCTCTAAGAAACAGCAGGGGAGTATCACATCCTACTAGCTGGCTTCAGGGGTTGTTTCATGTGAAAATACCACATGCATGCATGCTCTGGATTCCCATACTTTTCCACTTGGTGGATCCACAAACACAAATAATCTCAGAGCCAGTGGTTACCGAGTGCTGAACACTTAAGTCTGTTCTAGTCCAGTCCTCCCATAATGCTGCGAGCTTGTTCTGTCATCACCTCCATTCTGCAGATGAGGAAACTGATGATTGGAAAAGTCACCTGTCCAGTCTCAGCTAGGATGGCAGAGCTGGCTTCAGAGCTCAGCTCTTTCTCCAGAGCCTAGATACTCTCTCCTGCCTCCCTGGGATTCTTTTAAAGCAGTATGACTGGTTATTGCTCCTAAAAACCATGCTAAGCAGAATCAACCAACCCTCACCTCTCTGAGTTCTAGCTGATTAGTGCCCACATTCCCAAGGGAGCTGTAGCCTTGCTCATCCTCCCTGTCTTTCAAGCTCCCGTGGAGTGTAGCACCCCCTGCTCAGCGTTCCTGCACACTCCCCCCACCAGCACTGGGGCACTTGCTGTGTGGCACGAGGGACCCAGTCCCTCTTGGGAAGAGGAGGCTGAAGGCTCCCAGCAGCATGAGGATGCCAGGGTAGAAAGAAGAGGCTGGACCCTAGGCAAGGCAGTTCAGGAAGACATCCTTGAGTCGATCCAGTCCAGGCTCTGCCCGGCATCTATTTCGGCCCTGAAGAAGGCTCAGCTGGACCTTTTACAGAAGATGCTAATTGCAAACACTCTGAGTGCATCGATCCACTGCTGCTCTGATTAACTAATTATGCACAACAGCACCTAGAAGGGCTGAAGGAGATTAGTTTGAAAGGACCAGCACCAGGTCTTCATTTCTGAGAGGCCTCCCGGCCTGCTCCAGAGAAAACTCCTGTCTGGCCCAACTCTTTAATTACCTTCAGAGGCACTAAAGTTTAAGTTACATTCTTATTGTTTTCATGTTAGCTTCTGCCTGAGTCCTGAGCTAAGCATTGGTGAGGCTAGGGTTGGGGAGGGAGGGTCCATGTGACAGGCGGGTGGTTTGCTCATTTGGCTCTTTAGTTGCAAGATTTCATGAGTTTCAAGAGTGTACCGGTAATTGGTTCCCTAGCAGAGGCTTACAGATATCCTATAATGCTTGTGTGTCGGATTTGCCATTTTCAAACATCCCCAATTGGGTGTTCAAATGTGGCTTCCGTTAGGATTTGTAACGCATGGACACACTCACACTTGCTCTGTTAGATATTAACACTGTAGCTCTAAATGCAGAATGTCTATGGTCTGTCCCCACTTCTATTTTTTACCTCATCTCTTACATATTTTTATACCTCGGATTGTTTCCTTACCTTCCCCTTTTCTAATCCTCTAAGAGGGCTTTGCAGCATGTCATTCAGCCCCCAAAGTCAGCAATAAGCCGAGATCAGCTTGGAACACCAGTCATCGCCCTTGGGAGCACTTTTCAAAGGAGCACAGGTTTCCCAGCTCCTATCTCTCCCCTTCCAAAGACTTTACCGATTTTGAAACTTCCTCACTAGCCCTTGGCTTTGTCTGAAGGAAGACAGAGGAGCCAGGGAGGAAGGGGTGATGGGGGCAGGCAGAGCCAGGCTACTGACGCTCGTTCAGTGAAGGAGCAATCCGCTCTCTCCCCAAGCACTGCTGACCTGGGCTAACTCCTCCATAGGCAAATACTCATAGATCAGAGTGCCCCCCTCCTCTCTCATGACCCCACCAGGGCTGCAGTGACCTTGTCACCGCTTTCTACCCTATGATGTTGGCCACAGTGCATCCTTCTCCCTCCCGTCAGCTGGGCCACTCATGATGTACTCCGGGCTTTGTTTCAACACTGTCTGCATTCAGAGCCCGTCGCGCTTAATACCCCTTAAAGCTTCAGGCCTTGTGGAGAGGGGAGAGAGTGCCCGGGTAGAAAAAGTGATTTCTACATTTTCTTTCCAGGGCTGTATACCTTCCACAGAGACTGCATGTGCGTTATTTACACTTGCTTATTGCATTCTGTTCATATTTTCCAAACAGACAGGGAAAGCCCACTGGGAGAGCACCACGTTACCTGGGCCCTTCTCTGCCCGAGTGCTGTGCTTTCCTTGGGGAGGGAACTGTCTTCCTGCACATTTGGAGTAATGCAGTGGCCCTGTACTTTTCTCTAATAAAGCCCCAGGGGCTGCACAGGTGATACATGCTTCTGGGAGCGTAACAGGAAGGCAGCACGCTGGACACAGTCCTTCCAAAGATCCACTGTTCTCACACCAAAGCTAATGAAGGTGGGAGCCTACATGCTCCCTCCATCCTCTGATACTCAGCTAGCTTCCTCCCATGCACTCTGCTGGCAGAGCTTCCTTTACCTGTGAGGCCCTGATGTTTCGATTTTTTTTCAACCCAGAGCATCATGGACCAAGTATATTAATTGCCTCAGTTAGTACTGGCTACCCACAAGCCCAATCAATCCAAAAAGCTGGTCCAGGACCCAGGGGCAGCCCAGCAAGATAATAGCCGAGATCCAAATCCTGTCTCTGCCACTTGATAGCTGTTTGACTTGGGGATTTTATAACCACTGTGTTCATGTTTTCTTTCAATACATATATTTTGAACAACAATTATGTATCCATCTTTATGGTAAGTGCTGGGAATATCAGGTGTGGGGAAATCAGACCAATCCCTCCCATCATGGAGCTTTTCCACCTGGAGGAAGGCAGATATATATTACAACCTGAATCTCTTGGACTTGTACTGACCCACCTACAAAATGAGAGGAGAGATGTCATTCTTTATATCCTAGGCATCTCCTCAGGCTTTTTTTTTAAAAAAAGCGTAAGAATAAAATTCTAACATATTATGCAGAAAATTGGGAAATGGGAAGGGGAACATAAATTTATCAAGTCCCTGCTGTATGCCAGTAACTGTGAGCTATGTTTTTTTGTTTTTTGTTTTGCGGTACGCGGGTCTCTCACTGTTGTGGCTTCTCCCGTTGCGGAGCACAGGCTCCGGATGCGCAGGCTCAGCGGCCATGGCTCATGGGCCCAGCCACTCTGCGGCATGTGGGATCTTCCCGGACCAGGGCACGAACCCGTGTCCCCTGCATCGGCAGGTGGACTCTCAACCACTGCGCCACCAGGGAAGCCCTGAGCTATGTTTTATTGATAGTGTCTCATCTTACTCCATGCAGTGATGCTATGAGCTAAGCTTTATTATGCCATTGTCCAGATGGACGGACTGAAGTTTACAAAAGGCAGCAAGAGCACTGTTTTATACCCAGTTAATAAGTATGCGTTGAGAGCCTTCTTTTTTATTTACTTGTTTGTTTATTTATTTTTGCCTGTGTTGGGCCTTTGTTGCTGTGCACAGGCTTTCTCTAGTTTTGGCGAGCGGGGGCTACTCTTCGTTGCGGTGCGCAGGCTTCTCATTGTGGTGGCTTGTCTTTGTGGCAGTGTGCAGGCTTCAGTAGTTGTGGCACATGGGCTCAGTAGTGTGGTGCACAGGCTTAGTTGCTCCGCGGCATATCATATGGGATCTTCTGGGATCAGGGCTCGAACCCGTGTCCCCTGCAGTGGCAGGCGGATTCTTAACCACTGTGCCACCAGGGAAATCCCATTCTTTATGCCAGGAGCTGAGGGCATAAGGTGCTGGGCCCCAAGGGCTGAGCCAGCCTCGGGGCATATTTTGTGTTGCTATGATCTAGAAGGGGAGATGTACACTGAGCCAGAAGTTACAGGTGTGCTGAGTGCCATCTGAGGAGCAAGACTTCGAAAGCATTATAGAAGGGAAAACTCACCTGGTTTGAGGGTTAGAGAATCGGAGAGAAAATACCTTTAAAGCAGAGATCTGATGGAGAATAGGCATTAGCAAGACAAAGAGAAGAGATGTGCTCCAGGGGGAACAGGTGTGTGGAAAGGACAGTAAGGGCAGAGCCTGGAGGCCGAGGAGGAGAGACTAGAGATGCATCACATGAGGAGTTGGGGTGAGCAGTTGGGAACCTGTGGAGTAGCTAAGTGGGGAAGCGACTTGATCAAATCTGCATTTTAGAAAGATCACTTTGGCTGCTGTTCGGCGAAGGGAACGTGGGAGCAAGACGGGGAGACTGATTAGGAGCCTGTTACCATTGTCTTGGTGGTGGGAGGTCACGGTGGCACCATGGGCTGGCAGTGGGCTAGCAAGAAGCAGGCAACTTTGCGTGGGAGTCCAGGACATCAGGCCCAGGTGTTTGCCCTGAGGCTCTGAGGGCCATTCTCTGACTACGGGAGGAGGCGGCGATTGGGGTCAGTGGATCTCCAAGACGCCACCAACACACCAGCCATGCTGGGCAGAACTGAGATCATGGAAGGAAGATGGAGACTAACCTGTAGGAACAGGAAGGCAGATATGGAAAGACTGAGGGAGAGGATGCTGAGCAGAGACGACTGGGAGGATGATAGCAATTAAAACTGAGCTGAAGCCAGGGCTGGGGGCAAGAGGGAAGAGAATGGAGAGTAGAAGGGCAGGGCACTGACTGTGCCCACCACTTGGGAAGGTAAGGTAGTGGACAGGGATCCAGTCCCGGCCTCTGTGACTGAGCCAGATCCCTTCCCAAGACAGAAGCATCTTTCCCTCTGACGATCAGATGCTGGTTGCCTGAGGACCTTGCTTCTCTCACCAGGAGGAGGGGGGAGACCATCAGACACCCCTCTAGAGATCATAGGAGTTGCCCAGCTCCAGGCAGAGCGTGAGACGGCCAGTGGATGTGGTCTTACGGTGTCCTCCACACTGAAATTACTTTTTCCCCAGGGAGGAACCGAGTGTGTGAGAGGTACCCTTCGGGTCCCCTCTTTCTCAAAGCGTTAGTCCTCCTTTCCGACCTTTAGCAGGGGCTATAATAGGCATCTTAAAAGGCAAGCGCTCGTCTCCCATTGCCAGCCTGTTATGGCAAGAATACCAAATCTGAGCAAATAGCTCTCTGTGTGCTGTCGCCTTTGATTATTTTTTTTTCTCTGGGATGTATCTGGCTCCAGGCAGACTGTGCCTGACTTTCTCCTTGTAAGGACCATTCGGTTGAGGACACTGTGAGTGAACAGGGCCCAGTAATTGAGCGCCTCCTATCTCCGATTCAGCTTTCTGACCTCTGTCCACCCAGGCCAGTGGTGTCCTGCTTGAGGACTTCTCCCTGAGCGACAGATTTGCTCCTTCAAGACTCCAGTCCCTGATTCCATCAGCCATCCAAAGCCTGTGTACTTTGGGAAGTCGGTGGGAAATTCAGCCGTCTTCTAAAGATATAGATTAACTGCACATCTGTCAGGGTTTAGTTAAACATGACTGACTAATTTATCCTGCAGTGTGAGATGGGGATTCATTTCCTTTCCAAGTTGACTTGGCAATTTTCTCTGCTCAAAGAACATTTAGAATAGATGGTGGGCATGGGAATCAGGAAGAAATAGATGCTATTAATTTTCCATTTTTCAAATGTGAGATTGACTATAGAGCCCATTCTCCTCGGAAAAACAGACCACCTCCTCTCCTGTTTAGAGCTGTGCACTGTCTGAGAAGTCAGAAAAGAGGGCCTTCTATTCCCCAGAGGGTCTGAGTTGGGGCCGATAAGCATGTTAGTGGGGGCCTGCGCCCGGGGGCCAGTCCTGGTACCTGGCAGAGCCGTGTGGCGCCGCCATCAGCCACAGTTCCTCCTCCTCCTATGGCTCAGCATGAGATGCGGGTTCCCAGCTTGAGCGAGCTTGTGATCTCCTTGCTCGGCTAATCTCTACAGATTAGAGGGAAGGAGTGGAGGCACAGGCTTGCGTGTCAGGATATCATGATGGACCTCCGAAAGTTGGAAATCCCAAAGGGATAGCTAACTTCATCCAGCACTCGCCATACAACGTTCTGCCGTGATGGAAATAGTCTGTATCTGCGCTGTCTCCCAGATGGAGTCATTTGCTAGCCGTGTGTGACTACTGAGTACTTGGAATGGGGTGGGTGCAACTGAGGAACTAAATGTTGACTTTTATTTCATTTTAGTTTATTTAAATGAAAATAGCCACAAATGGCTAATGGTAACTCTGTTGGATAGCACAGGTATCTGTGTTCACCCGTTTCCTGTGTGGCCAAAGCCAGTTGTGTTTAGGTATATTTGTCTTACTGGTTTTCTGAATGCTGTTCTATTTGCTCCACATTTACTGATAAGTTGTCAATTTAGAAATGAAAACAATCGTAGAGGTAATAAACATCATAGCTGGCACATGCTGAGTAATTACTGTATACCATGTGCTTTGCTAAGCCCTCTAACACACCTCATCTAACTTATAGTTGCATAATGATACCCTGAGTTTACGGATGATGAAATGGAGGTGCTGAGGGGTGAAGTGGCTGGCTTAAGTCACCCAGCCAGCCAGTGAGACCCCAGAGCTCTTATATACTCTGCTGCCTCTCCCGACAGACCTCAGTACCATTGCCTGCCTGGTGTTTTAAGGTACAGTTGTGTCCTGGTTGTTGAATGCCAGGTATTGTCTTGAGGTCATTAGCAACCTGCGTATAAACAATGGCGGCCACACACTCCATGCTTTACAGAGTTTAGCTCTGGCTCCTGGCTGGAAGGAAGGAAGCAGCTATACACGTGCACCGAGGTTGCACAGACCCAGTCTGGGTCTGCTCACCACCTCCCCTCAGATGGAGGGCAAGAGAGTCCTTTCCTGCCTGAGGGCTGGGAGCTTTGGCTCTTGTTCTCCATCAAGGACCAAGCCCCAGGCTCAGGAAAGATGGGCTTTCCTGAAAGCAGACATGAACTATAAAAATGAGGAGAGGCTCTGCCTAGTATTGTCTTCTGGAGGGGATTCATCCCTTTGCAGCTCAGATGGGGGCTGGTCGCCTCAGTTGAGTGAGAGCCTGCACTTAGTGAAGGCTGGATGGGAGTTTGAGCGAGACCCTCTGCTCGTTTGTCACTACCCCCGTGCCTTCCACTGGGGTCTCTGCACTGATAGGTTCTAGCCTTAATCTACATCTTGTCAGCACCATGAGACATTCAGAACCTGGCTCTGCATTGTAATGGGGCTTGCTTGGCTTCACAGCCTGACTCCTGCAGCTTTAGAATTTGGGAAAACTGACAGTTGTGGGGTTCACTTCTTATTTACTGAGGCTTTACCTCCTCAGGTCTCTAATTCCTGTCCCTCCAGATGTGAACAACCGCTAAATGCATTGCTGGTTTTTCTGCCTCTTGGGAGTGGCCCACTGCCTGGACCCTTTGTCAGAATTCTCAGCACCCAGGAATTAGGGTAAAATCAGGCAGCTAGGGAAAGTCAGCTCCCTCCTCGGCACCACTGTCCCTCCTTTGGGGATTTCTCTCCTCCAGTCTTAGCTCTCTATGAGACTGTCAAATAGCCTGCACCCATCCACCCACCTGGATTTTCTTCTTCTTCTCAGGAGTATTCACTGGCCTTGCTCTGTCATACCCTAAAAGATGAGCCGGATAGCTAAAGATGGGCTGCATATAGAAAGGACTCTTCCAGGGACAAGCATCCATCTGTCCATAGGGGAAAGTCAAGTCAGTCTGTTCAAAGGCTGGCAACATAAGCCACATCCACAAACCCAAACGTGGGCTAAAGCAAAATTGAGAGTCACTCTTACTGGGATCTTTTGGTGTCCCAGGCAGCCTTTGCCTAAGAGCATTAGCTATTCCTAAATGTTAATCTCTTGGCATGAGTTCAGTGGAAAACATCTTCTCTGGCAACTACAATAGCAAG
This sequence comes from Mesoplodon mirus, assembly GCF_964341445.2. Classification (NCBI taxonomy): domain Eukaryota; kingdom Metazoa; phylum Chordata; class Mammalia; order Artiodactyla; family Ziphiidae; genus Mesoplodon; species Mesoplodon mirus. Next base: position 69,954,069 of record NC_138980.1, read on the forward strand.
TTTGACCGGGTTAGCAAAAGGGACCCGTGACGGTCTTTGGAGGCTGGTGCGTGATCGCGAGGCCATCCCAGCTTGCTTTCAGAGTGCCAGGGCAGTCCAGGTCCAGTTTTGCATGGTGCTGCTTGCCATGGGCGTCTCGGCTCTCCCTTTGTCGTACTCTTTACCTGTGAGAGCAGCATCTTTGGGGCATTTTCACAGTGGCATAAGGAGCTATATCCTGGTTGGAGAGGGAGGTCTGTTAGGAGCATCACGTGTTGAGGGTAGAGAGCTCAAAAGAGGAGAAGGCCCACGGACTCACTGTTTCTTCCATCTGCTTTTCTCCAGCCTGCACGGACAAGGAGTTGAGGAACCTCGCTTCCCGGCTCAAAGACTGGTTTGGAGCCCTCCATGAGGATGCAAACAGGGTCGTCAAGCCCACCAGCTCCGACACAGCCCAAGGCAGTAAGACCGCTTTACTCTCGCTAATTTATCTCAGTTTAAACACCACATTCCCTCCTCAGTTATTGGATGTTGTTGACTGACCACCCCGAGATGCTGTTGTTAAAAGAAACACTAAGTTAAATGTATACACTGACTTGAAATATGCCCCAGTTTCAGAAATATTAAAATATGGAGGAGAGGGAAATGCCTTAGAATCAAGGAAATACTACAACAACTTAAGTTTTTTTAAAGTCTGCTTGCAAAATTATCACGTGTTTAGTACAGTCCTTTTGGGAAATACATTTAAGTATATGTAAAGATACCAAAATAACAAACTACTGTGTATAAAATAGATAAGCAACAATATACTATATAACATAGGGAATTATAGCCATTATCTTGCAATAATCTGCAAAAATACTGAATCACTATGCTGTACACCTGAAACGAACACAATATTGTACATCAACCACACTTCAATTAAAAAATGTGTAGAAACACAGCATTTTAACAACTGTAAGCACGTCGTGGCATGGCATATACTTCAAATGTTTCCTTGCCACGTAGAAAAAAATATTTATGTCTGTGTGTGTATGTATACACACACACACTTTACAGACTGTCTTATAGCCTTCTTTTATCATCCAGCAATTCACTATGACTATCTTTCTAGGCTGTTGAGCAGTAGTATTCTGCCTTATAATCACTATATAGAATCTCAATGTATAGATACAACATAATTTATGTAATTAGACCTTTATTTGGGAGCTTTGAAGTTGTTCCTAATGTTCAGCTATTATAAGCAACATGGTAGCAAACATCTGTGATAGCTTAGCTCTATGCATTTTGTTTTCCATAGATAAACTCCCAGACAAGTGTTCCCTCCACCATCACTGAACTGGCAGAGACCATACCCAGAGCCTCTCCATAAGCTGGAGAGAAAACTCAGAGTAGGTCTGCCTGTTTGTACCTTGACGGAGCCTCTCACTGCCTTTAACGCAAAGGCCATTAGGGGAGAGCTCCTGCCCACAGTGGCCGATTGGCACAGAACAGCATAGTCAACAATACAGTTGTTGAGATGCGTGGAGCTTTGCCACAGCCTCTTCTGTGTAGAGATTTTTATACTGATTTGTCAAAACATAAAAACACACGTTATTTAAAACAGAGAGTATTCCACCCCATCCCTGATGGCACACTTGTGTGGACAGGATTTCTGAATGTAATGCTCCTGGATTGAACTAAGGAGGTAAGAAGTGATACTGGCAATTGGTGGGACCCAGAGTTTAACCAGCATCTGGTCTTCAGCCCAAATTAGAATGATCTTCTTAATTTCGGGTTTATCCTTTGCTATTCATAGCCACCTAGAGATACTAGTAGAGAATGTTGATCCTAGGGGACAATTCTTTCACCAGTTTAGTTTTTTTTTTTTTTTTTTTTTTTTTACCTTAAGGGAAAGGTAGATTCTGGGAAGCAAATGCTAAGTGTCCAAAGAGTGGGTCCTGGGGTTGTAGTATCCGTGGGAAGGGGGATGTAAGAGACTTTCTTTCCATCCCTGCCAAAGGTTTCCTTGGGAGTTTGTGGACAGTTAATTCACAGGTAGTCTCTAGATGCTTTTCTCAGGGGTCTTCCAGGAGCCGCTGAGTCCCTGGGCTTTCTGAATGACCTTTCAATGAAGAGCAGATTGACGTGAAAGAGCTGCTCCTCGCAGCCTCCAGTCCTGGGAGGCCCCTTCTGCCTCCCAGGGAGCCTGCAAAAGGCCTGCCCTTGGCTACAGGCAAATCAAGTCCCTGAAGAGGTGTTTAGGTTGGATGTCCTGAAGCAACTGGAGCCGAGGGATATAAAGGAATGACACTTGGTGAGCCCACGAGGCACAGGAGGGAGAGACGTTTTTGTCAGTCCAGGAGTTCTGAAGGGGAAAACCACGGAACCCTAGAAGTGCCATGAGCTCGGGGCCAACCAGAAGGGCTGCTCTGCTCCCCTGGATATCAGATGCAGGTGCCTCTTTTCTAGAGCCTTCCAAATTTGGCACTTCTTTTCAGTGGTCAGTCAGCAGTATTAAAATGTCCCTTTCCTGTGTATTAAAATGGTAATATCCTACATTGATGCATATTACATAAAATATTCTGTACAAAAGTGTGGAGCCATTTAGTGTCAGAGTCAATTATCTTGCTTTATTCAGTCGCCCCTGAGGGCATCATCATCACAGAGATTGTTCAGTCATGACCTTCAGTCAAAGAGGAGGCCAGATGATGTTCCATAGTCTCTCAAAATCAGGATCTTTTCTAAGATGCGCTTTAAGATATCAAAAGGTATAAATTTAAAAATGGAAAGATTTTTGTATGTTGGAATGGGTAAGTAAACTTTGCAGTAGCTAGAAAACTTCTCTCAACAAGTTCTTCTGTTGAGCACTTCCTGTGTGCCTGTACTGGCTTCTGGACAGCGAAGACCCTGTTGTAAAGATGCTACTTTAAAGGGTGGGCACGCTTTGCTCCATCTTATATCCTGCTGACTAAGCAGGGGTTCCTGGTGAGGCACGTAGAGCCTGATGAGCAGGCTGTAGGTTAGAACCCTAGAGGGTCAATCGATCCCATCAGGATCCTCAGTGACAGTCATGGCAGCAGCCCTTGCATTGCTCATCCCTAAACTTGGCGCCCAAGCCAACTGGATGTCCTCAGGGTAGGAGGCTCCTGTGTCATGCGAAGCAGAGGCAGCCCTGGGAGAGGAGGGACTGAGAATGTAGACTCAGGGTTGGGCCACCTGGGCTTGAATTCCAGCCCCACAATTGTATGACCTTGAGCAAGTAACTTAAATCTTGAGCTTCTTTTCTGTAATCCGTAGGGAGGATAAAGCATCATCTCTTAGGGCTGTTATAAGGATTCAGTGAGATAATTAAGTATAAAATGCTGAGAAGAGTGCCTTCAGTAACACAAAAGTGAACTCTTCATCATTTTCTGGGGAAAATAAAACCAGTCCTAGAAATCCAGATTATGGAATAATTTAACATTGCCTGGTGCTTTGATTCCGAAAGAAAGATGAGTTTTACATGTGGGGTATGCCTTCTCTGGGGTTTGTCTACAGTACACTCAGTATCCCGAGTGTTAAGCCAAGTGTTATTATTCGAGCACATACGGTTCCCACTGTAGAAACAAATAATTCTTTAAGAAAACCAACCCTCCTCCCCATACCCCGGGAAATGAAATAAAAAAGAAATACTTTTCTGAGTCATACATGATTCCATGTCATGTATCTCTTGAGGGGATTGCAGAAAAGAAAAATGGGGAACAGAGGCAGGTACCCTGGCTTGTTTTCCCATTAATGTTCAGACTGCTTGGATTGAACAGTCCTTTGGGATATAATCAGTGCTTCTGGATTGTGCCACATAGTTTCATCTCACTGCCATCCTTTTACGATAGTTTTTTTGTTTTGGTTTTTCAAGTAGTGTTTTTTCCTCAATATAAAAGCATAGTTTGCAGTATTATCCGTTAGTCCTCTTACTCACCATGTTTGTACGCTTCCTTTTTCAGGCATCCCCTGTTTTAAGGAAGTCTAGTAAATGAAAATCCCTATTTACATCACAGATAAATTAGGATTGGGGATTTATTCCCTTTAGAACATATTCTCCTCAAATGCTGACTTCTGTTTTAGCACATTTTAGATTGTTTCATTTAAAAACCAACCAACCACCACCACATGTTCTGGTAGAAGGCTGCTGAGACTGTACCCGTGGAGGGGGAAAGTACCAGGGGATGAGGTGGAGAGGGTGGGCCCTGGGGCTCCTTTGGGGGCAGAAAGCTGGGGAGCAAGCAGGGCAGGAGAGAGCGGGCTTGGTGGCAGCTGAGACATGTCCTTCCCTCTACAGGGTTTGACACCAGCATCCTTCCCATCTGCAAGGACTCCCTGGGCTGGATGTTCAACAAGTTGGACATGAACTATGACCTCCTGCTTGACCACTCAGAGATCAACGCCATCTACCTGGATAAGTACGAGCCCTGTATCAAGCCTCTCTTCAATTCTTGTGACTCCTTCAAGGATGGCAAGCTCTCTAACAATGAGTGGTGCTACTGCTTCCAGAAGCCTGGAGGTAAGGCAGGAGGGAGGTGGGGCCCAGAGGGCAGGGCCACCATGCTGTGCAGGGAAGGGCCCCCTGTCACGTCCTGGGGAGATAGACAGGGATCAGCAAGCAGAAAGACACAGCTAGAGAATAAAGCAAATGCTCTTTTCTCCTCATTGACCTCCACTTTCAGCATGGTAGGGAAAACCCAGGAGCATAATTAAGGAGTGTGTTATTCCACTCCTCCTTTTAGGAAGATCTTTTAACTGTTGTGCCTCAGCTTTTCCATCTGTAAAATGGGCGTAGAAACCTTTGCTACATAATTCCCGAAGTCAGTGTAAGATCTTTCATGTCTTTGTTTTTTGTACATTTTCTTCAGATTAGGTTCTTAGGTGTTTCTGTTTGGTTTCAGTAGGAACTCTCTCTATATACTAAGACATTAGAATTGGTCTCATCATAGGTGTTGCAAATAGTTTTTTTCCCCAAATTTGACTATGTGCGTTTTCGCTAGGGTGAAATTTAAAATTTTAAGATAGTCAAATTTCTCCATCTTTTATTTTGGGACTTCTTAGAAGCCATAAGGCTTACGTTAAGCTTAGAAAGGCATTTCCCACTGTGAGAAAACAAAAGCAATTCTCTTTTGTTTTCTTTAGAACCTTTGTGGGGTTTTGTTTGTTTACTGAAATCTTTTATCACTTTAGTTTTTTGTGTGTGTGCAGTCAAATAGGGTCCCAGCCCCGGTCCCTTGAGATGGCTGTCCACTTGCTCATTTGTCATTTATTGACTAACCCATCTTTCTCCCACTAGTTTGAAATGCTTCCTCTATCATATATAAAACTCCTCTATGCTCTGTGTATATCTGTGTATTCCTGGGTGCTTTGTCCTACTAATGGACATGTTTTATTATTTAGTGGACCACTCTCTCCTACCATTAATCTTCTTTCAGAATATTGTTATATGTCCTATATGTTTGAACTCTTTGAATTTTATAAAACTGGTATTATATTTAGAATCAGGCAAAATTAGATTAATCTAGAGAGAGTTGACAGCTATATAATATTGAACCCTTTTATCCTAGAACAGGGTTTGTCTGTTAACCAGCAAGCTACAAGTTTTGTTTTCACAGATGTTATACTTCCCTTGTGTTTATTGTTGTTGCCAGTATAGACAAAATCCATTTTTTCCCATTATATTTCCTCACTGGTGATTGCTTCACTATTACATTTGTTCCTGGCCACCATACTAAATCCTCACTTTATTTATGATGATGGTTATTCTTGTTGGTTTCCTTGAATTTTTCAGGTATGCAGTCATATTATCTGCAAATAGTGATAATTTTTTCTCTTTTCAATTTTTGTACCTCATTTCTTTCTAATCACATCAGCTAGTTCTTCCAAATCGATGTTACATAATAGCCATGCTTTTTACTTCAATAGGAATACTTGTGGTGGTTCAGCATTAAGCTTAATGATAGCTTTGGGCTTGAATTCATATAAATTCATGTGGCTTTAGCTCCAGGTTGAGGCTGAGTGAAGCGAAGCCTCATTGCTAATACTTCACCTGGAGGGGTGATGCCAGGGCCCCGAGAGGGAAGTAACTGCCTTAACCACGAGGCACAGCTGAGCCCCTGGCCACATGCGATGTCTCCAGATAGGCTGCCCTTTCAGCAGTTGTGGGAGGGAGCCAGGACCCACCTATGGAAAAGAATGGCGTCTAGGAGGAGCTGAGCAAAATAACTTGTTGTCGCTCTTTGTTTCTTATTTTGTGTACTTCTCCCATTTTCTTAAGTTAGTTCCTTTATTTTTTTTGATAAAGTTCCTATCACCTCCCTTCCTGACCCAGAACCAACTTTGGGAGTTCTATTTACCCTCACCTTTCTTTATTATTTCCTCTATTTTTAATGTATCTACTTGAGGGTAAAGTTTTCCTCCAAAGCACTCCTTTAGCTGTAGGCCATAGGTATTCATAGTTTGTATTTTTATTATGGTTAATTTGTAGATATTCTACAATTAAGGATCTGGGTACCTCTTTGGCCCAATAAAGCTTTTAAAGAGCACTTTTAAACTCTTCGTGTTGACTGTTTTTGAGATCATTCTTTTCTTTATTGCCAAGTTTTAGAAGTTTTTTCAGAAGTTCTCATGGGAATTAGTCTTTGAATGTTTGAAAATATATAAGTTTCCTTTATACAAAAGCAAAGATGCTAAGTATAAACTTCCTGGAATCATAGTTTGCTCTCTTGATACCTTAACGTTATTCTCCTAGCCCTGGATGTAGTTACTGAAAGAGTGAACCCATATGAATTTTTCTCCCTTTTGGTGGTGATGTAACTATTTTGCCTGGAAGCCAAAAGGATTCTTTACCTTTCACGGATATGAACTTCCTTGGACATGTTTTAGTTTTGCTCAGGCTATATCAATCACTTTTTCCTGAGACATGTTATCCTCTTTTGAGCTCTAGAATTAAAACTTTTTTTGTTCCACGTGTTTAGTCTCTTCTCATCAGTCACATGGACGTTTCACATCAGTTTTGTTGCTTCTGATATAGCCTTCCTATCTTTAATGGCTTAATTTTCCTCTTTATGTCATTTATATCCTTGAGCTTTTGTATCTGTGCATTAAAATACTTGTAGATGGTCTTTTGGGCTTCCCTGGTGGCGCAGTGGTTGAGAGTCCGCCTGCCGATGCAGGGGACATGGGTTCGTGCCCCGATCCCGGAAGATCCCACATGCCGCGGAGCGGCTGGGCCCGCGAGCCATGGCCGCGGAGCCTGTGTGTCCGGAGCCTGTGCTCCGCAACGGGAGAGGCCACAGCAGTGAGAGGCCCGCGTACAGCAAAAAAAAAAAATAATAAAAAAAATAAAATAAAATAAAATAAAATACTTGTAGATGGTCTTTTTTCATTAGAATCTTTGGTAAATATTTTCTTCTCAGCAGCATACATTTTCTGTTACCAATTTTTCATCTGAAGTTTTTTCTTGTTCGTTCCTCTCTTTTTCTTGCAGCATTTTTAGGTCTCAGGCTTGATTCATTTTTACTTATAAGTGGAGTTTTAAAAATTACTATAGGACAGTTTGAGAAAGGGGCCTGACAATTAGAAACTTTCTTCCTAGTAAACTGGCAGAGTGTTTATGATTGTGATGCTCCTTCAGGAGCAGTCTTCTAAATGCCTAAAGATTTTTTCTCTGTATTTCTTCATAGGGAGATGAGCATTTCCATTTGTACCTACCTCATATGGTGACTGTAAAGATTAAATTAATTAGGAGAAAGTTCTAAAACATTAGCTGGTGCATTCTGACAATTCAGTGAATGTTCATTATTTGCTATAGATGCTACTTTTTTTTTTTGCGGTACGCGGGCCTCTCACTGCTGTGGCCTCTCCCGTTGCGGAGCACAGGCTCAGCAGCCATGGCTCACGGGCCCAGCCGCTCCGTGGCACGTGGGATCTTCCCAGACTGGGGCATGAACCCATGTCCCCTGCATCGACAGGCGGACTCTCAACCGCTGCGCCACCAGGGAAGCCCTAGATGCTACTTTTAATCATCAAAGAAAGATGGAGTTTGGTCTCTTTTTTGTTGGTTTCAGGTGGTATCTTTCTCCTGTACTCTGAAATCATCTTAAACCCAGAAGTCAAAAACAAGTACTTGACAGTCAGTTTCTCTCAAGGAATGAGCAGCAAGACCAGGTGGCATTGTGAAATCCGAAGGGTAACAGATGTAAATAGGCACTCAGGTACCTTCTGAAGACCCCACACTTGTACTTACAGAGGTAGGGTAAGTGCTCTGAGAATCCAAATGTCATGGTCTTTGCTGGAGAACCATGAGCAAATAGCAGAGCCACAGCATCTGCAAAGGCCAGTCATAGTAAAATTAAGATTAGTGAGGTTGCCTTTCTTTTTGCTTGGAGTGGAAGTCAAAGGGGTACCACACACTTTCATATGCCCTACTTTAGCCATGTGGCTCCCACTGTATCAGCCCTTCACTTGAGAATGGACAGTTTTGAGCTCGTTTGTAATAACGCATGTTTTATCACTGAAGACTTGGAGGCTGAGAGGGAGAAAGAGGCCCAAAGTACTTACCTAGGAGGTGGCAAAGCCAGGAGTTAAGGTGTCACCCTTCTGTCTCTCTAGATCTCTTCTGTATCTTCATAGTTGTCCCTTGAGACCTGTGTTTTACTTTCCTGGGGTAGTGAGCAATGAGGTTGGAAGTAGCCATTCTAATCGTCTTTCTAGCCTGCAGTAAGACCTGGGGTAGATTAAATATTTGTCCCAGTCTGTGGATTCAACACACGTACCCACTAGTAACCTTTTATCCTGGTTCTCAGCTCATAGAAGTCTTGGCTGATGAGATACTTTATATAAGGAAGTAAATAATGAAATCACTGACTAGACACTTCTGGTATTTGCTTGAATGGTTGGTGGGAAGAAAGATTCCTATACAGTGCAAGTAGCCCCCAAATACTATTTTAAGTACTTAGTGGTATAAAATGTGGTTTTTTTAAAATTAGTGCCACTAATGGCCTGAATTTGTTTTGCTGCATAGTAACAGCAGATGGAGTAATTCCACTCCCAGGTGTGTCATTGTCTCCATTTCATGTCAAGAGTGAAGCCAATCATTAGCAATCATATCCCTTACCATCTGGAAACTGAATTTCATAAATTATTCTTAGGTCTCCCTTGCCAGAATGAAATGAACAGGATTCAGAAGTTGAGCAAGGGGAAAAGCCTGTTGGGTAAGTACCATTTCTTGCCACTCATTTAAACGACTAATTAAACCATCCGTGTCTCTTGTAATATTGAGCAGAGCCATGGTTATTCAATTAGGGACCAGTGTTTTGTGAAAGAATTGCCTCATATTACCCGAGACAGGGCTCTTCCAGGAAGCTGGTACTATGCGGTAGTCCACAGGACATACTCTGAGGATCAGTTAGCTGGCTGAGAAACGCTGCATGCTCCATCAGCGGGAGGAGACGTCAAAGGTCAGCCCATGACCAGTGGGCAGGTCACCAGGCTGAAATTGAGCTAACCCCTCCCTGATCTTGGCTTTTCCTTCTTTCAGGTATGGCCATTAAATGGAGCTCTCAAGAGTTCCTTCCAAGTTAAAATGATAAGATCTATAAATTATAGAATTTCCTACATTCTGCAGATCAAGTTGTCCACTCAAGGAGGACGATGAGCTGAGTCCCTTCTAAATTTATCAGACAGGGTCCAAGGACTTGAGTGCACTTAAACACATTTCTGTTTCATGTGCATGATCACTGGACCCTGTCTCTATGTTTCTCCTCTTACCTTTTGTCCAAACGTTGAGGTGGAAGCAAGTGGGTTGTGCGAGTGTTTTTCCCTGACATGCAAATCTGTGTCCAAGGTAACAAATGCTGGCTGTTGAAGATTCCCTTTAGCTCCATACCCTCCTTTCTGCAGCACACAGACCAGGCCATTGCTGAGACATCAGAGACACCTCATTTGTTTGCCCAAAAAAGAAAGAGCCTGCACTGCTTCCCTTGCTTTTTCAAAAGAGAGCTGACAGCTACAACACGAATTATTCTTGTTAAACATTCAGAAGCAGGTTTACCCCCTAAACAGCCTGCCATTTCAGGCATTTATCTATTTTCTTGAAGGAAACAGGCACATTTTTTGCAGATTGGTCTGTGAACTCTGGCCATTTCTCTTCATCTGATGTTTGTGCCACCTCAAAGTGCATCTTATTTCCTTCCTTCTACTTTTGAAAATTACTTATTTCACTGGCTTGCCTTAGACTTCCCACTTCTGATAACACCCTTTTCAGCTTACCAAGAACTCCGAAGTCGTTGTGATCTGGACCTGAGTGTAGGTTCTTCTCCAGTGTTGAAGACATAAAAGCATCTTTCTGGATCTCTCTTTCATTGGGCTTTCCTCCAGTGTAAGGACTTGTGCTCAATGATCTGATTCTTCCATGTGCGAGGTTATTTTGGGTTTGAGTGATGTGCTTAAGAGAACTAATAGAGAGTGCTATCTTTGGATGCATGGATATCTTCTTACTGCTTCACTGATAATGAGATATTTTTAAAGTATGTGGCCTCATAAAATGTCTCATCTTTTATTTTCCCCAGTTCACAGGAATGAAAGGCCTATCTTTTTCCTACTGTGAATCCCACCTAGTTTTAAAGCTCACTTTACCACATCTGCCCACATAGGGATATTATTCCAGCTGACTCATAAAAATACCATTTATCTGCTTAAAATTATTTTTTGCAGGGGGAAATCTCCTAATATAACACTTGTGTATTCAGGGGCATTCAGATTCCTAGCAAAGACAAGCAATAACAAATTATAGTCAGTTATAATTACTGCCTACTTAGAAAAGAATGGTAATTCTATTACCTTATAGATATAGAGCAGCACCTGCTTCCTACCAACGTGGGGCCTCAAGCCAGTATGTTTTTTGTGGGTTTTTTTGGGTCTATTAACTTCTCTTGTTTTCCAACGGCAGCTTAAGGAGGAGGATCAGCATTTCCTCAGCTTTCTACTTGTTCTCAAAAGAAAGCATCTTTTTTTTTTTTTTTGTCCTTCCTTCTGTTCCCTGAAGACCAGGGGTGCTGTGCACTGGCTGAGCAACTAAGAGTATGGGCACTACTTCTAACTGCAGCACCAGCAGACTTACCTGTCACTTAGGAGGGATTTTTCTGGGGGCAACTTCCTAGCTGTGATCTTTGAGAACATGGTCATCTTGGAATAGCTTGGTGAGCAGTTGCTAGAATCAGCTGGATCTGAGGTTACAGTCTGCCATGCCACTCTTCTTTCCAATTCTGTTCTATGGAATAAAATAAAAGGTCAATTTAAAAACACGGTCACTCTCAAAAAATCACAAATAAAATTAGGCAGTAGAAGCCAGTGGTAAGCAGAAACCTCCATCTTCACATGGCTGATTAATGTTACTACTCAGGTTACACTGAGGAGAATTGTCCCATAGTAGATGAGCACACAATCATCAAACACACATGCCCCTTAAGAAAAATGAAAACTAAAAACTGTCATAAATATTACCTACAGTTGAGTGAGAATCAGATTGGTATCACTGATTTAAGAAGAGAAAATATTATCTTCAGAATGCTCAGAGGAAATCACTTTGAACCTAGAATGTTAAATTTATCTCAGTGATCATCCAAGTGTGATAACAGACATATTCTCAAACCACAGATTCAGTAAGCTTACTAACTGTAGACTTACTAAAGGTTTTAATATGCAGAAGATAAACAATAGCAGAAGGAATTATTGAGATACAATGTGGAAAAGAAATAAGGCATGCTGCTAAATCTAAACAAATATGAACTATAAAAATGTTTTGATATCAAGGTAGAATTAAAATTTCAGACTGTTGGGGTCAGTGATAAAAATGTGTCTGGTTTATTCAGGAATAAAAGAAAATATAGATTAACTAAGAAGAATATGATTCTCAGTGCATATTTTAAGGTAACAGTAAAAACATTGGAAAAAGAATAGATAGATAGTTTTTAAACCTATGGAAGACAACCATAGAATAAAGAAAACTTGATCATTTCAACAGAAAGCAGGAAAGGGGGAAGATAGCAAACACAAAATACAGTGGTAGATATAAAAACACACATATCTGTAATCACCATAAATGTGACTGGACCAAACTCATTTATTATGAGACAGAGACTGAGAAAATCTGACAAGAGCAAATACTTTGTTTTCAATTCTTAAGAGAAAGAGGTATTATTATCTTGCTGAAATGTTACATTTACTATGTTGTTATGTCATCAATTGGTATACCCATAACTTTAAAACAAAATGTAACATTATAACAATTGTAACTATAGATGTAACCAACATAGGAGCACTCAATATATAAGGCAAATACTAACAGACATAAAAGGAGAAATTGACAGTGGCACAATAATAGTGGGGGACTTCACCCCACTTTCATCAATGGACAGATCATCCAGACAGAAAATCAATAAGGAAACACAGGCCTTAAATGATATTTATACAGCATTCCATCCAAAAGCAGCAGAATACACAGTCTTTTCAAGTGCGCATAAAACATTCTCCAGGATTGATCACATCTTGGGTCACAAAGCAAGCCTTAGTAAAGTTAAGAAAACGTTAAGAAAATCGCAGTCAATATCAAGCATTTTTTCTGACCACAGTGCTGTGAGATTAGAAATCAACTATAAGATAAACACTGGAAAAAAGCACAAACATGTGGAGGCTAAACAACCAGTGGATCACTGAAGAAATCAAAAAATACCTAGAGACAAATGACAATGAAAACAGGATGATGCAAAAGCAGTTCTAAGAGGGAAGTTTATAGCAATACAACCTTACCGCAGGAAGCAAGAAAAGTCCCAAATAAACAACCTAACCTTACGCCTGAAGCAACTAGAGAAAGAAGAATGAACAAAACCCAAAGTTAGTAGTAAGGAAATAAATCATAAAGATCAGAGCAGAAATAAATAAAATAGAAATAAAGAAAACAATAGCAAAGATCAATAAAACTAAAAGCTGGTTCTTTGAGAAGATAAACCCTTTGACTCATCAAGAAAAAAGTGGAGAGGATGCAAATCAATAAAATTAGAAATGGAAAAGTTACAACTGACACCACAGAAATACAAAGGATCCTAAGAGACTACTACAAGCAATTATATGCCACTAAAATGGACAACCTAGAAGAAATGGACAAAATCTTAGAATTGAACCTTCCAAGACTGAACCAGGAAGAAATAAAAAATATGAACAGACCAATCACAAGCACTGAAATTGAAAGTGTGATTAAAAAATTCCCAACAGAAGTCCAGGACCAGATGGCTTCACAGGTGAATTCTATCAAACATTTAGAGGAGAGCTAACACCCATCCTTCTCAAACTCTTCCAAAAAATTGCAGAGGAAGGAACACCCCCAAACTCATTCTATGAGGCTACTGTCACCCAGATACCAAAACCAGACAAAGATACCACAAAAAAGAAAATTACAGGCCAATATCACTGATGAATATAGATGCAAAACTCCTCAACAAAATACTAGCAAACTGAATCCAGCAATACATTAAAAGGATCATATGCCATGGTAAAGTGGAATTTATCCCAGGGACACAAGGATTTTTCAATATCCACAAATCATTCAGTGTGATACACCATGCTAACAAAGTGAAGAATAAAAACCATATGATCGTGTCAATCCCAAACTCCCAGTCTATCCCTCCCCGACTCTCCCTGGTAACCCTAAGTTCATTCTCTAATTCTGTGAGTCTGTTTGCTTTCTAAATAAGTTCATTTGTATAGTTTTTTTTTTTTGGATTCTGCATATAAAGCAATATCATATGATACTTGTCTTTCTCTGTCTGACTTCACTTAGTATGATAATCTCAGGTCCATCCATGTTGCTTTTCAATGGCTGAGTAATATTCCGTTGTTTCCATATATCATTTATATGCAGAACTGAAAAAAATGATACAAACGAACTTATTTACAAAACAGAAGCAGACTCACAAACATAGAAAAACTTACGGTTACCAAAGGGGAAATGTGGAGGTGGGGAGGGATAAACTGGGAGTTTGGGATGGACATGTACATACTACTACATTTAAAATAGATAACCAACAAGGGTCTGCTGTGTAGCACAGGGAACACTGCTCAATATTCTGTAATAACATAAATGGGAAAAGAATTTGAAAAGGAATAGATACATGTATATGAATAACTGAATCACTCTGCTGTACACCTGAAACTCACACAACGTTGTATATCAACCATAGTCCAATATAAAATAAAAATTTTAAAAAAAGAACACACACACACACAAAGTAACAGAACTGCAAGGAGTTGTTGTCATATCTATAGCCTAATCAGAGACTCTAATATACCTCTTCCTGAAAATTTACAGTTCAAGTATACAAAGAAGAAATTAACAACATAATTCACTAGCATTTTTATATATGTATTCCTGTACATAGGCATAGAATAGTCTGTTCAAACACACATGACATTTGTCATGGATTACACAAAAGAAAACTAAAACTAAGCATCTCAAAAAAGTATCATAGATGATATTCTCTACAACACAATACAAACAGAAGTAAAAAATGAGGTTACACAACCTTGTATGTCTGGGTTTTTTTTTTAAATAATTAGTCAAAGATGAAATAAAGTAAAACTACAAAACATTTAGACCTGAATGAAAATGAAAGCACTATGTGCCAAAAACAGAGAAGCAACTAAAATGAAACTTAGAGGAACATTCATAGCTTCAAATGCATTTCTGGAAAAAAAAAAACCTAAAATTTCAAATCAAAAAGCTATAAGGACAACACAGTTAAGACTAAAGCAAAAAGAAATCAAATAGACAAAACTTTGACAATGTGAAAGCCTCAAATAGTCTCATGAATTTAAAAATGGGCTGTAACCTCAGATATAGATGAATAGTATAAACTTGTAGTTCTCAAACTTCACAGTTTGAGAACTACAGAAACACTTGGAGAGTTTATTAAAGCATAGTTTGCTGGGCCCCACTCTCAAAGTCTTTAATTCAGTAGGTTTGAGGTGGGCTCAAGAATTTGCTTTTCTAAGCAGTTTGTTTCCCACTGATGATGCAGCTGCTGGTCCTGGGCCCACACTTTGGAAACCATTGCTATAAACCAACTTACAGCAATTACGAAAACCTAGTTGAAAAGGATACTATGAGTATGGGTCATGAAGAAAAAGAAGACCCAACAGGATTAAAAACAAAAACAAAAACACATTAATTTAAAATCAAAATCAAAATACTAATGTCACCTCCTAAAATAGGCACCAGGCTCAAAATATTTTTATGGGTGAATCCATGGAAGAGATCATTCTTATTTTATACAAAACATCTGGAGTACAGAAAAAGAAAAATACCTGAATCACTTTACAAATTAGTTGCTTTGATACAGAAATTGAAGAAACAAAACTATATGCCTCTATCACTCAGTAACATAGATGCAAAAGGATCAGCAAATTGAATCCAATATATCATGACCAAGTAGTATTTATTCCAGGAAAGCAAAGATATATTTTTAAAAATTGTGCCACTCATTAAAAGCATATAAAGGATAAAAAATCCTATGATTCTCTCAAGTATTAATGTTATTGAATCAGGAAGGAATAGAAAATCTGAACAGACTGGTTACTAGTGAGGAGATTGAATCAATAATCAAAAATCTCCCAAGAAAGAAAAGACCAAGAGCAGATAGCTTCACTGGTGAATTTGACCAAATATTTAAAGAAGAATTAACACCAGTCCTTCTCCAACTCTTCCCAAAAAACTTCAGAGGAGGGAACACTCCCAAACTCATTTTATGAAGCCAGCATTACCTTGATACTAAAGCCAGGAAAAACACTACAAGAAAAGAAAACTACAAGCCAATATCCCAGATGAATATAGATGCAAAAATTCTCTAGCAGCACATTAAAGGAAAGGAAGATGTAAAATTTTCTTTGTTTGCAGATGATACGATTTAACCAAGGAGGTGAAAGATCTCTATGCTGAAAACTGCAAGACATTGATGAAAGGAATCCCATATTCATGGATT
The DNA here is from genome assembly GCF_964341445.2 of Mesoplodon mirus. Taxonomy (NCBI): domain Eukaryota; kingdom Metazoa; phylum Chordata; class Mammalia; order Artiodactyla; family Ziphiidae; genus Mesoplodon; species Mesoplodon mirus. The sequence goes on from NC_138980.1 coordinate 69,970,085, forward strand.
AGAAGAATTAATATTGTTAAAATGTCTATACTACCCAAAGTCATGTATAGATTCAAAGCAATTTCTATAAAGATCCCAGTAGCATTTTTTTTTACAGAAATAGAAACACAATCCTAAAATTTATATGAAACCACAAAACCCCCAAATAGCCAAAGCAACTCTAAGAAAGAACAAAGAAGAACACTTCCTGATTTCCAGTTGTATTATCAAGCTACAGTCAACAAACAAGGTTGTACTGGCATAAAAATAGACACATAGAGTAACAGAACATAATTGAGAGCCCAGAAATAAACCCATACGTATACAATCAACTAATATATTCAAAAGACAGTCTCTTCAATAAATGGTGCTGGGAAAATTGGACATTCACATGTAAGAGAATGAAACTAGACCCCTATCTTACACCACTCACAAAAATTAACTTGAAATTGATCAAAGACCTAAATGTAAGACTGGAAACAATAAAACTGCTAGGAAAAACACATAGGAAAAATTTCTTGACATGGGCCTTGGCAGTGAGTTTTTGCATATGACACCTAAAACACAAGCAACAAGATCAAAAATATGTGGGACTACATCAAACTTAAAAGCTTCTGTGCAGCAAAACAATCAACAAAACGAAAAGACAACCTATGGAATGAGAAGAAATATTTGCAAACCATATATCAGATAAGGGGTTAATATCAATATATATAAAGAACTCATACAACTCAATAGCAAAAACAAACAAAAAATTCCACAAATAATTCAATTTGACAAATGGACAAAGGAACTGAATAGACATTTTTTCCAAAGAAGATATTCAAATTGTCAACAGGTACATGAAAAGGTGCTCAGCCTCACTAATCATCAGGGAAATGCAAATCAAAACCACAATAAGATACCAGGTCTGTTAGAACGGCTGTCATGAAAAAGACAAGGGATAACAAATGTTGGCAAGGATGTGGAAAAAGGAGAACCCTTGTGCACTGTTGCTGGGATTATAAATTGGTGCAGCCCTATGGAAAACAGTATGGAGGTTCCTCAAAAAATTAAAGATAGAACTACCATATGATCCAGAAATTCTACTTCTGGGAATATATCTGAAGGAAATGAATATACTACATCAAAGAAATATCTGCACACCCATATTCATGGCAGCATCATTTACATTAGCCAAGATGTGGAAACAACCTAAGTGTTCATCAACAGATGAATGGCTAAAGAAGTTCATATATGTTTATATGTATGTATGTATATACACACACACACACACATATATGAACAGAACATCATTCAGCCCGAAGAAAGAAGGAAATCCTGCCAATTGTGATAACATGGATGGACTTTGAGGGCATTATCCTAAGTGAAGTAAGTCAGACAGAGAAAGAAAATACTGTATGATCACTTGTATGTGTAATCTAAAAACAAACTTTGAGACTGGTGGTAAACACAGGCAGAGTATGGACAGTGGGAAAATTGGATTAAGGTGGTCCAAAGGTACAAACTTCCAGTTATAAGAGAAATAAGTACTGGGATGTAACATACAACGTGATATCTATAGTTAACACTGCTGTAGGGAAGATATGAAAGTTGCTAAGAGTAAATCCTGAGAGTTCTTCTCACAAGGAAACAACCTTTTTTTTTCTATATGAGATGATGGATGTAAACTAAATTTCCTGTGGTAATCATTTCACAATATATGTCAAATCATTGTGCTATACACCTTAAACTTATCCAGTGCTGTGTGTCTATTATATGTCAATTACATTTCAATAAAACTGGAAAAACTTCTGAAATAAAAAGTTATTAATAAGAGTAGAACCACAGGGAAAAAGAGAACTCATCCAAGAAGGAGTCCTATCTAACCTTGAGCAAGTCCTAGGTAGGGCCCTGTAATTTTGATTAGGTAATAACCAAGCATGCCATTCTTTCTTGCTGGCTTTGCAGTAAATACCCTGTCTGATGTGTGAGCCCTCTTGTCTATTTTTGAGGGCATTAACTCTGAGTATCTGTGCACTTCTCTGATTCAAGTTGGACCTTTCATTCTCCCAGGAGCGTTCATACCTCGGTGTAATGAGGAGGGCTATTACAAAGCCACACAGTGCCACGGCAGCACAGGGCAGTGCTGGTGTGTGGATAAATACGGGAACGAGCTAGCTGGCTCCAGGAAACAGGGTGCTGTGAGCTGTGGTGAGTAAGGCCTGCTGCATCAGCCCCCAATGACCTCTGGTGACTTACAGGTACTCACTGTATGAGGATCTGGGCAGAAGAACTTGTAGAGGTCGTTATGGTCTACAGTGAGTGAGCTTACAATGGAGATAAAGTAACCCTGAAATCACATGAGATAATGCATAGCTAGTTTTCCGAGTGCCAGGAGCTCACTATTGCCAATGAACTGGACAACAGTTTTTGACAGTCAGAAACGGTTGCAGGCAAAGAGTGACTCAGATAAACCTCCCCAAAAGGTAGAAACGTCTCAAGAATTCTGGGGCTCATATTAGAATAAAGCTTGTGGTCCATGCCAGGTAGACAGGGATGCTCTCATGTTCAGAAGGTAAATTGCATGATTTTGCCCTACAGTTAAGGAAGTCGTGAGGCATAAGCAGAAACTAACCTCAGATCTTTTCTTCCTTCTTAATGTTTCAGAAGAGGAGCAGGAAACTTCAGGGGATTTTGGCAGTGGCGGCTCTGTGGTCCTGCTGGATGACCTAGAGGATGAATGGGAGCTGGGACCAAAGGACAAAGGGGGGAAGGTGCGGGTGCACGCCCGGGCAGTGACGGAGGATGATGAGGACGAGGACGACGAGAAAGAGGACGAGGTCGGGTACATATGGTAGTCCCCACAAGGAGGAGGACACGAGGTTCGCACAACACTGCAAGTCACTTCCTGTTCCTGCATTTGTATCTAAGATGCCACGGCACATGGCCTCTTCTCCATTGTTGCCCTCTCTACCCAACCTAAGGTTTGGAAGACAACTCCTTGTTCCCAGAGCATTCCGATTTTGCATACAGAGTGTGGGAAAAAGGGTGTTGTGTTTTATATCTTAGACAGGGGAAGGCTGGCTGAATTAGAGCCTCCTTCCCTCCCGTGAGTTTTTTGCAACAAGCATGTGATTTATGTGGGATTCTGACAGTGCAGGGAGCCCCTACCCTCAAACGTCAAAGACCCTTTGCGATCACCGACACTGGTGGTTAGTACAGCATGGTTCCCAGCTTTACCGTGTCTAAGTGATTTTCTTGTGTCCTGTCGATGTTGTGGAAAACACACTGCACTGTACCTTGTTCCCACTGCCCCCCAACACCCCTGGTGTCTATTATTACAAGTTATTTTTTCACATTACTCGATCTGGCTTCTTACAAACAACAGCCTTAATTCAGTCAAGAGTCCCTTTGGGGAACTGATCTCCTTTATTAGAAAAGGTGTCTGGACGCTTCTCTCTGTATGTACATAAACATGTAAGTACGTACAGAAGAGACTATACACACCTCTCAGAAAAAAAGGGTTTGGGTATCTATTAAAAACTCATTTGAAAAACAATTACACATTTGTCAGCTTGTCCAGACCTGGATCATCATTTCTGGAATAGGAAATGTGTATCAAAGTCCTTTTTTGCACTAACAGTTGGCACTTGTAGCCTGAAGACTGAGGAGGCTGCTTCTGTCTGCGGCAGCAGAGTTATTGGAAGCCTCTTTGATTTGGATAAGCCTCTGTCTGCCTAAATTGCTTTCCTCGCAGAAGCCATGTGACTCCCACGTGGGCAGCTTCACCAGCCATCTCTCTCATTTCAGCTCAAGCCCCCCTGGGGCTTGCAGCAGTCCTGTCTGCAGCAGACCCCTCCCTTCCTACCTACTCAAGGGCTTTTTCTAAGGCATGTACACATACCCTCTGCTCTCTGAGAAGACAGTCCCTCGCTGTTCCTTAGCAGAAGAAAATTCAGGATTCTTAATGTTTCAGTTTTGCCACTCTCTATCCACATATCGTGATGAGGCTATAAAAGCTCTACAGATTTTTGATCGCTCATCATTTCTAAAGAATCTCAGATGGAGGCCTAGAAAGAACTCCATGACAGCACATGGGAAGCTAGGGCTAGATTTTTAAGAGCTAGTCCTGCCCTCATCCCCTCCCTGACACAAGTGTCAAGGTACTAATGAAGAAAGCCCTTTACCATTGCATTTCTTTTCCCTAAGTTAACTCATGATTAGAGTCTATCTCCAAATTTGGTAGGGTCATCATCTCCATAGTCTTTAGGATTTCTTCCCCTATCAAGCTGGCCCCCATACAAGTACCAAAGAGTAGTCTTCAAAGTGGCCCCATTTAGCTCAGTACAGGGCCTTAAGCTCCTGCCCCACCTGGTTTCCACCCACATGGATGCCCTCATCAGCCAGCCAGCAAGGCTCTCTTGCCCACATTTGTTTTTCTTCCCTTCCTGAACTCCAGCTAGTCCACAAGGAGACCACATAAACTCAGGCGAAAAATATACTCAGCCAAACCATGATTACAGCAGCAGCTGACCAGTCCTTGCTCCAAACTGACCATTTGTTTATACTTTACCAGCCCACCTCAAACTAGTATTTTCCAATCCCTGCATTGGCCAGACCCAGTGGCATTATCCCTGGACTTGGCTCAGATGGGACATGAACTTACTTGATACGGCAAACTCATTTGGCCTGATAGAATGAGTACAGCCAGGACCCTAGGTATCGGGTGACCATAGGAAAGCTCTGCATTGGGATCTCAACTCCTTCACCTCTGTTTCAGTTTTTGTTTTTGTTTTTGTCTCACTTGAACAAAACTCTGAGATGATAATTTAGAAAACAGGTGCTTAATTGCAGCTAAATTACAATCGAATGTATAAAAGAATCGAGACATACTAAAAAAATCTCAGTTTAGACCATCAAAGAAAACCATGGTTACTATCTCCTGTGAGCTTGGAAAAATGCCTAAGAGAACAAATTAAAATCGACAAATTGATTTCACTTAGAGAAAGTTCTAGGAACAGAATGAACCACATTGATTTTAATTTGCCTAATTATCTTATGACAAGTGTCAAATTAAGATGACACTTAAAGATCCTTAGCATTAACTTAATGATGGAGAAGAGTGCTCACTAGTCAATTCCCAGGAAGGTAATGAGATGCTCATTTTCAGAGACATTCCAAGAAGATATTTTGATTCATTAAAATATTAAATAAAAAGCCCTCCGAAGACTGGAACCCCAAATCAATGGAGCAACATTAACGCCACTTTTCATGCCTCACTTTGGCAAGACAGCATTAGATATTTTTTAAAGGTACTTTGCATAAGTAGTAAAGATGTGATATTTTAGTTACCTCATCCTTAGAAGAAGAATTTTTGCTTTCCTCTTTTTTGGCAGGAGCCCTTTAGCTAGTGATGGAGTATACATAAAAATCTTGATTAAAAAAAAATAGTACTGTGATAATCATTCCCTTGTTGGAGACAGATATGGAGTTGAAACTTCACTGGCTCATTTTTGGAACCTCCGTAGTAAATAGTTTTATTCTTATTCCATAAATGGTTCTTTTATTTGATACCATTTCCTTGGCATCTAAGGTAAGCCCCAGAATTTTCTTCCACAGTGGTTAGCTGTCTACCATATTACTGTCTTTTTGTTTCCGTGAACATTCTAGGCATGGGAATACCTTCATACTGAATTCGAGGTATTATATCAGGTCCTCCTCCTTTATTCCCATTTTCCCATGCCCAGCAGTGAATGACAGCGTGTCTGTCCAGGTCTGCCTTTCTCCTCTTCATGGGATGCCATCTACAGTTTTGTTTAGTTTTTACCTTGACCACACTGTACAGTAACATCCAAGAGCCCTTTCTACAGTGGGTGGTTTTGGTCTTTTTATACCTTTTTCTCAAAGTCACTGATGTTTGTCTCTGCTCAATGTGTAGCATTGTAATGAGAGCCCTCCAAATCCTGAGTGTCAGTTTGTTGTCCCTATTGTAGATGAAATAGCAAAGTAGAAAAACCTAGTAAATTCTGAATGCTTTCCCACATAGACTTATCTGGAATGTGAATACGACTCTTTGGTTAATAGTAAATGCTTAACTGTAGTCCTGAGTAGGTGCATTTCTGTCTGTCTCAATAAATTTTAATTTGTCTGCAACATCTGAGTGTTTGTGTTTTGTTACCTTGCACGTGCACTCGCCAGGCCATGTCCACACATGACCTCTGGAGAACAGTATGGGCAGGTCAAGGGGATCACCAATGCAGGGCCCTCTGTGAGGCCAACCTGCTGGTGCTCCAGCCTGTCCTGACCCCTCTCAGCACACCCTGGCACATCCATGCTCTGTGCCCCCTTAGCCTAGAACCTTCTCACCTGACCCCTCTTTCTGCTGCTTTCTCCTCTCTCAAGCCACAACTTTCTTAGTCCTTATCCATCAGATTTCACTGTTGTCATCCTGTCTGCAACCTTCAGCTTTTTCAATTCTTCTTCTTCCTTCCCTCCCCAGTCAGTTATTCTCCAATTCTCTTGGGAAAACAAAAAACAAAAAAAACTCCTTTACAGGGACTCTGAGATGTCCTCAGTTTATGGCTGAACACACCAGATGCTTGTCAAACATCAGAAAACACCCAAATTGGAACAGGAATTATTTCCTTTCCACCTTTATCCACATTAAAGCCAGAGTATCTATGACTTAATTATACCCTGAGTGAGTAATTTCACCACCAACCGAGGTAGAAACTATCTTATGAGTAATTCTAATTCTTTACCCAATGGACTGCATCTTACAGACAATTTACAGATTGACAGTTCAAGGAAAGGTGTTTCATAAATCCACAAAATAACTAAGGTCAGAAGAACAGTGGCCATTATGAAGCCTCCAGGGTAGGTACAAGGTACCTTAAAGAGCAGCTGGCATTTGTGGACACTCCTAAAATTCCTCTTAAATCATCAGATTTACAGTCAAACCCCACATGTCTCCTCAAGTTATGTCTTCATGGAAGCCACCTCTGTCCGTTAAAGGCCAGGACCAAAGGAATATTAGTTATATAGCATGATAAAAAGGTCCCAGTCCCTCTCAAAATTCTGGGTCAGTTTTCAGATTTGCTTTGACAAACTGATTCAAGGAAAGAGGAAGATTTCAAAATTTATTCATTCAACGAGACTTCAAGGTTAATTAGAAGATTTGTAGATATATAGATTAATATATGATGGATGGGTGAATGCCACTATGGGCAGGCACCACATTCAGTGCTAGGAATATATCAAGAAAAGTGAGTAAGACCTAGGGGGTCCTGCTCTGTAAAGTTATCTCCTTGAAAAAGACAAATAACTAACTGTTATAGTATGGGTTGATGGATATAATAGTTGACACCAATGGCTACTGCAGCCTTGTTTAAAGCTCACCTTTCTTGATTTCTCATATCCATTATTCCCTGATTTTCATCCTACCTCTCTGGCTATTCCTTTTAGGTCTCCTGTATTTCTTTTTGTTCACCCAGTTCTGTTCATACAGGTGTTCCTCAGATCTGCTCAGATCTGTGTCCCTGGCCCATTCCTCTTTAATTTTACATGCTCTCTCTAGACAATCTTATCTACATCAGTGGTTTCAACCAACTCCTCCACTTAGAGAAGCCCCAGTCTATGTTTCAAGTGCAGGTTTTGATTCCATTCTGAAAAAGTCACCTGACATTTAGATAATTCTACTCAAATTTCCCATTAACACCTCAATTTTAAAACTTAAAACATCAAAATGATAGAATGAAATACAGAGTGAATATGCCTATGAAAATAGGAGTCAGCAAGGCTTCTTTAAAAACAATTCCTAGCAAATGTGAGCCATAAAGGAATAGATTAATAAGTTTTCCTCCATCAAAATTAATAGCATGTCATGAACAAATTTAAAAGATAAATGGGAGACTAAAGAAGATAATGAGGACATAAAACAGATGAAGGATTAGATATAAATTTTTTTAACTCCTACAAATCCATAAGAAAAATAGAATTCAACAGACTAATGGGAAAAGATAAAAACAAGTGAGCCATGGAAGACACACAGATGGCAAAGAAACCATGCCTAACCTCACTCATGATCAGAGAAACACAAATTAAGCAATGATCCCTCAGTTTCACTCAGAAAAAAATCATGATCATGTCAAGTGTTGTTGAGAGTGTAGTATAAGGAACACTCTTACACACTGTACAGTCCAATCAGCCATTGGAGGGCAGTTTGGTAATAGCTATATAAGTAAAAGTAAATACCCTAGGACTGAATAATTCCACTTCTCAGTAATTACTCCTAGAGGAAAAAAATCACACTAATTTACAAAGATATATGTAAAATGTATGTATATCCATTATAGCATCATTTGTTAGAACAGGAAATTTGGTACAAAACTAAGTATCCATCAGTGGGCACAATGGGCAACTCAACACTCTGGAATACTATGCAGCAGTCAAAAATAATGAAGTAATTTCATATGCACTGACTTATCAAAACTTCTAAAATGTCAGTTGTATGAAGAAAAAAACCAAGTGATAAAGAGTATGAAATATGTAAGTTAGATATATAAAAGGTTATACAATCCACTTTCTCTGAGTAAATATGGAAACAAAAAACAAGGTCTGAAAAGACACACACCACGCTGGTAGCAGTGGTGACCTCTGAGGAAAGGACTGGGACTTGGTCTGATCAGCCTCATCTCTATGTTTCACTTTTGCTTTTTATCATGAAAGCAATACACCATGTCTTGTATGATTTCAAAATAATTCATTAGCTTCCTCTTCAAGACTTCTCCTCACACACTCCTTGACTTCAGGAATAGCACCACCATATACCCCTCTCTCCCCAACTCCCAAACTGTAATAAGTCACCAAATTCTGTCAATTCTTCTTTCTAAATATCCCTTCCTCTCTATCTCACCACTGCTGTCATGGTTCTGACCACCATCCTCTCTCTCAATTGTCTTAGGAATTTTTTTAACCAGTGACCCTGCTTTATTCTTGCCCAGCTCCAATACATCTTACATGCTGCTTCTGCCAAAGTAATTTATTCTCAAAGGCAAATCTGATCATGTCACTGCCCTACTAAATTTTCAAGGTTTCTCATCACTGTCACAACCAAATCTAAATTACTTGGCTTGGCAAATACACTCCTTTGTAATTGATCCCTTTCCACCTCTTTGTCTCCTTGCATTCCTCACATCTCAAATTCTAATCTTTTTCCCAAGCACCTCCACCCTTCTCAAGCTTCTGCCTGTGTTCCTGATAGTTCCTTTATCAAAACAGCCAGGAGTACCAGCTCAATTATTATTCCTCTAGGAACCCTTTTCAATTACTCTGAGAATTACCAAGCACTCCTCCCCTTTTCTCTAGAACCCTGTAACTCCAAACCAGTGCTTGGTAACTGCCATATCCAATTCTCTCATCAAATATGAAGCTTTCAAAAGCCAGAGATAAAGCAAAATGGCAGACTAGGAAGCTCTAAACCATCATTCCCCCAGAGAGACATGAAAAATAACCCAAAACCGGCTAAGATAACCTTATAGGAACACTATTAAGTGGTTAAAGTCTACAACAACCAAGTGAACACCCAAGCAATAAAAAGCCACATTCAAAATGGTAGTAAATTCCATGGTGTTGTTTTTGTTTTTGTTTTTGTTTTTGTTTTTGTGGTACGTGGGCCTCTCACTGTTGTGGCCTCTCCTGTTGCGGAGCACAGGCTCCCAACGTGCAGGCTCAGCGGCCATGGCTCATGGGCCCAGCCGCTCCGCGGCATGTGGGATCTTCCCGGACCGGGGCACGAACCCGTGTCCCCTGCATCAGCAGGCGGACTCTCAACCACTGCGCCACCAGGGAAGCCCTCCATGGTGTTTTACTTGCCCTGAACCACTGCTTCCCCAGTGCATAACGGTCTTGATCTGGAGGAGGTGGCAGCAGAGTTCCTAATTCTATCCCATGAACCAGAGGGAACAAAAAAGACATTTTCTGCAATATTCTAACCTATCTTGGGGCTTCCTGAAGGACGGGACTTTGTGATGCCTAACTCAAAGCTCAGGCAGGGAGAAACAGCTAGCACTGCTCATGAAAGCTGCAAGGTACTAGAGACCTGCAGATACCTGAGACAGAAGAGTATGGGTAAAGTGAAGTAAACTCTTTCGGAAATTAAGACATTTAAAAGCAACTGTGTACATAGGAGAATCAAAAAATGCTGCCCACAGGCCCAGGCAAAATGCATGCTCAGCTAAGACACATGAGAAAACCTTACATCTTCACCTTGGACTGATCCCAAGCCTCAGATATGACCAATTAATTAGTGAAGGACTTCCCTGGTACAGAACTGGTATGCAAAGTCTGAGAAAGGTGGATGTTTTTTCCAAATGCCCTGTTTTTCACAAGGTACATAAACTATCAGGAAAACATGGCCCATTCAAAGGAAGAAAATAAAGTGGCAGAAATAATCCCTGAAGAAGCAAAGGCAATGGAATTTAAAACAACTGTCATAAATATGCTCAAAATGCTAAAAGAAAACATGAACAAAAGACTAATGGAAACAAGGAAAATGATACATGAACAAAAAGAGAATATGAACAAAGATAGAAATTGTATATATATAAAAACAAATAGAAATTCTTGAGCTGAAAAGTAGAACTGAATAGAAAATTTCAATGTACCGGTTTGACAGCAGATTTGAGCAGGCATAAGAAAAAAAATTGGTGAAAAAAATCAAATTAGGACATATGACATCATCAAGTCTGAGAAGCAGAAAAAAAAAAGAAGAAAAGTGAACAGAGCTTAAGGGACTTATGAAATGCCATGAAGTAGACCAGTATATACATTATAAAAATCCCAAAAGGATAATAGAGGAAGGGGTAGAGAGATTATTTGAAAAAATAATGGCTGAAAATGTGCCAAATTTGAGGAAAGACATGAATTTGCACATCCAAGCAGCTCAATAGACTGGAAGTGGGGTAAATCCAAAGAGACACACACCAAGACACATCATAATCAAGCTACTGAAAGAGAGAGAATCTTGAAAGCAATAACAGAAAAGTGGTTCATCACATACAAGGGATCCTCAGTAAAATTACCAGCCAATTTACCAGCAAGAAACCTTGGAGGCCAGAGACAGTGGAATGAAATTATTTAAAGTAACAAAGAAAAAAGAAAGAAACATAGCAACAAAGAATTCTATAACTAGTAAAAATATCTTTCAAAAAAATTAAGACACTGTCAGATAAACAAAAGCTGAAGGAGGGATTCCCTGGTGGCGCAGTGGTTGAGAGTCCGCCTGCCGAGGCAGGGGACATGGGTTCATGCCCCGGTCCGGGAGGATCCCATGTGCCACGGAGCATTTAGGCCCATGAGCCATGGCCGCTGAGCCTGCGCGTCGGAGCCTGTGCTCTGCAACAGGAGAGGCCACAACAGTGAGAGGCCCACAAAAAAAAAAAAAAAAAAAAAAAAGCTGAAGGAATTCATTACCACTAGACCTGTCCTATAAGAAATGTTAAATGGAGTCCTTCAGGTTAAAATGAAAGGAAGCTAGATGGTAACTCAAAACCATATGAAGGTATAAAATTCTCTGGTAAAGCTAAACACATGGTCAAATATTTTTTAAAAGTATTGTTGTAACTTTGGCTTTTAACATTTTTATTTTCAACAGTATTTAAAAGAAAAATGTATAAAAATCATTATAAATCTATGTTAATGGGTACACAATATAAAAGGATGTAATTTGGGACAAGAATAGATAAAGGAGAGGTAAGAAGCTATAAAAGGGTAGAGTTTTATATGCAAGTGAATTTCAGTTGTTACCAATTTAAAATAATTTTTATAATTTTAGAATGTTATATGTAATCCCCATGGTAACCAAAAATAAAATATTTATAGAATATTCAAAAGAGGAAATGACAAAACAAGTAACTAAACCCAAAGAAGGCAATAGCAGAAGGAAAAAGGGACATAAAGAAAAAAGCTGTAATACATGCAGAAAACAACAAAATGTCAAAGGTAAGACTTTATCAATAATTAACTAAGTTTAAATGGATTAAATTTCTCAGCCAAAAGGCATAGATTAGCAGAATGGATTTAAAAAGCAAAAACAACATAATCCATCTATATGTTGTCTACAAGAGAGTCACTTTAGATATAAGGGCAAATATAAGTTGAAATTGAAAGGATGGGAAAGGTATTTCATGAAAACAGTATTTGAAAGAGAAAGGGTGGCTATACAGGTATCAGACAAAATTGACTTTAAGTCAAAAACTCTTACAAGAGACAAAGAATGGCATTATATAATGATAAAAGGGTCAATTCACAAAATAGATGTAACAATTAAAGACATATATGCAACAAAAATTACACCTACAAAATATGTAGAACTGGAGGAATCAGGCTCCCTGAGTTCAGGCTATACTACAAAGCTACAGTAATCACGACAGTATGGTACTGGCACATAAACAGAACTCTAGATCAATGGAACAGGATAGAAAGCCCAGAGATAAACCCATGCACATACGGTCACCTTATCTTTGATAAAGGAGGCAAGAATATATAGCGGAGAAAAGACAGCCTCTTCAATAAGTGGTGCTGGGAAAACTGGACAGGCATATGTAAAAGTATGAAATTAGAACACTCCCTAACACCGTACACAAAAATAAACTCAAAATGGATTAAAGACCTAAATATAAGGCCAGAAACTATCAAACTCTAAGAGGAAAACATAGGCAGAACGCTCTATGACATAAATCACAGCAAGATCCTTTTTGACCCACCTCCTAGAGAAATAGAAATAAAAACAAAAATAAACAAATGGGACCTAATGAAACTTAAAAGCTTTTGCACCGCAAAGGAAACCATAAAGAAGACCAAAAGACAACCCTCAGAATGGGAGAAAATATTTGCAAATGAGGCAACTGACAAATGATTAATCTCCAAAATTTACAAGCAACTCATGCAGCTCAATAACAAAAAAACAAACAACCCAATCCAAAAATGGGCAGAAGATCTATGTCGACATTTCTCCAAAGAAGATATACAGATTGCCAACAAACACATGAAAAAATGCTCAACATAATTAATCATTAGAGAAATGCAAATCAAAACTACAATGAGGGGGCTTCCCTGGTGGCACAGTGGTTGAGAGTTCACCTGCCAATGCAGGACACATGGGTTCGAGCCCTGGTCTGGGAAGATCCCACATGCCACGGAGCTGCTGGCCCCGTGAGCCACAATTACTGAGCCTGCGCATCTGGAGCCTGTGCTCTGCAACAAGAGAGTCCGTGATAGTGAGAGGCCCGCGCACCGCGTTGAGGAGTGGCCCCCACTTGCCACAACTAGAGAAAGCCCTCGCACAGAAACAAAGACCCAACACAGCCATAAATAAGTAAATAAAATTTTTTTAAAAACTACAATGAGGTATCATCTCACACCAGTCAGAATGGCCATCATCAAAAAATCTAGAAATAATAAATGCTGAAGAGGGTGTGGAGAAAAGGAAACACTCTTGCACTGTTGGTGGGAATGTAAATTGATACACCCACTATGGAGAACAGTATGGAGGTTCCTTAAAAAACTACAAATAGAACTACCATACGACCTAGCAATCCCACTACTGGGCATATTCCCTGAGAAAACCATAATTCAAGAAGAGTCATGTACCAAAATGTTCATTGCAGCTCGATTTACAATAGCCAGGACATGGAAGCAACGTAAGTGTCCATCAACAGATGAATGGATAAAGAAGATGTGGCACATATATACAATGGAATATTACTCAGCCATAAAAAGAAACGAAATTGAGTTATTTGTAGTGAGGTGGATGGACCTAGAGTCTGTCATACAGAGTGAAGTAAGTCAGAAAGAGAAAAACAAATACCGTATACTAACACATATATATGGAATCTAAGAAAAAAAAACGGTCATGAACAACCTAGGGGTAAGACGGGAATAAAGACACAGACCTACTAGAGCATGGACTTGAGGATATGGGGAGGGGGAAGGGTAAGTGACAAAGTGAGAGAGTGGCATGGACATATATACACTACCAAACGTAAAATAGATAGCTAGTGGGAAGCAGCCGCAGAGCACAGGGAAATCAGCTCGGTGCTTTGTGACCACTTAGAGGGGTGGGATAGGGAGGGTGGGAGGGAGGGAGGGAGCCACAAGAGGGAAGGATATGGGAACATATGTATATGTATAACTGATTCACTTTGCTATAAAGCAGAAACTAACACACCATTGTAAAGCAGTTATACTCCAATAAAGATTTTAAAAAAGAAAAAAATAAAAAGGATTATAAGAGAATGTTGTGAACAACTGTATGACAAATTGGATAACTTAGATGGAATAAACAAAATTCCTACAAAGACACCACCAACCAAGATTGAATTATTAAGAAATAGAAAATTTGATTCAATCAGTAGTGAAAAATTTCCCAACAAAGAAGGTCCCTGAGCAAGAGGGCTGCCTTGGCGAATTCTACCAAACATTTAAGGAAGAATTAACACCAGTACTTGTCAAACTCTTCTCAACAAGTTCAAGTGGAGGGAACACTTCCTAACTCATTCTATTTGGCCAGCATTACCCTGATACCAAAGCCAGACAAATAAACTACAAGAAAATAAAACTATAGACCAATATCCCTTATGATTATTCATGGAAAAATCCTCAACAGAATATTAGCAAACCAAATTCGGCAACATATTAAAAGGTTTATAAACCGGGACCAAACCATTTATCCCTTGAATGCAAGATGGGGTTCAACATATGAAAATCAATCAGTGTAATGTATCACAATAACAGAATGAGGGGAAAAAAACCAAGTAATCATCTCATTGATGCATAAAAAGCATTTGACAAAATTCAATACCTTTTCATGAAAAAAGCCCAATAAACTAGGGATAGAAGGAAACTACCCGAATATAATCAAGTCTATATATGAAAATCCCATAGGTAACAGCATACTCAAAGGTAAAAGACTGAAAAACTTTTCCTCTATGTTCATGAACAAGATGAGAATGTCTGCTTTCACCACTCCTATTCAACATGGTATAGGAAGTACTAGCCAGGGCCATTAGGCAAGAAAAATTAACTACAGGCTTCCAAATAAGAAAGGACAAAGTAAAATTGTCTCTGTTTGCAGATAACATAATCTTATATGTAGAAAACCCTAAGATCTGACAAAAAAATTTAGACCTAATAAATGAATTCAACAAAATTGTAAGATACAATATCAACACACAAAAATCAGCTGTGCTTCTATACACTGAAAGTGAACTACCTGAAAGAGAATTAAGACAATAATTCAATTTACAATAGCAGCACAAAGAATAAAGTACTTAAGAATAAATTTGAAAGAGTAGGTGAAATAACTATGGACTGGAAACTACAAAACTTTGCTGAAAGAAACTAATGAAGACAGAAATAAATGGAAAGACATCTGGTGTCCATAGATTGGAAGAGTTAATATTGTTAAGTTATCACTATTAGCCAAAGTGATCTACAGATTCAACACACTCCCTATCAGCATCCCACTGATGTTTATTGAAGGAAAGAAAAATCCAACCCCAAATTTATATGAAATCTCAAGAGACCCTGGATAGCCAAAACAGTCTTTAAAAAGAACAAAGCTGCAAGATTTAGACTTCCTGATTTCAAACCTTATTACAAAGCTGTGGTAATAAAAATTACGAGGTACTGGCATAAAGATAGATATTTAGACTAATGGAATAGAATAGAGAGCCTGGAAATAAATCCTTGCATATACGGTCAAATGACTTTCAACGAGGGTGCCAATATCACTGAATGAGTAAAGGACAGTATTTTCAACAAATGATGCTGGGAAAACTGGATATCCACATGCAAAATAATGAAATTAAGCCCTTTATGTATACCATATACAAAAATTAACTCAAAGTAGATCAAAGGTCTAAATATAAAGCTAAAACTATAAAACTTTTAGAAAAAGACATAGATAGCTTCATGACACTGAATTTGGCAATGATTTCTTAGATATAACACCAAAAAGCACAGGCCACAAGAGAAAAAAAAATTGGACTTCACCAAAACGTAAAGATTTTACATCAAAGAACACTATCAAGAAAATGAATCACAGAAAATATATCCAATCATATATCTGATGAGGGATAAATATCCAGAATAAATAAAGAATGCCTACAAGTCAACAACAAAAGAACAAGCAACCCAATTTAAAAAGGAGCAAAGGACCTGAACAGACATTTTCCAAAGAATACATACAAATGACCGTTAAGTCCATGAAAAGGGGCTCAACATTGCTAATGATTAGAGCAGTGCAAATCAAAACCACAATGAGATAGCACTTTACACCATTTGGATGGCTATTATCAAAAAATGATAGCAGAGGGCAGACAGCAGAAGCAAGAAGAACTACAGTCTTGAAGCCTGTGGAATGAAACCACATTCACAGAAAGACAGACAAGATGAAAAGGCAGAGGGCTATGTACAAGATGAAGGAACAAGATAAAAACCCAGGAAAACAATTAAATGAAGTGGTGATAGGCAAACTTCCGGAAAGAGAATTCAGAATAATCATAGTGAAGATGATCCAGGACCTCAGAAAAAGAATGGAGGTAAAGATCGAGAAGATGCAAGAAATGATTAACAAAGACCTAGAAGAATTAAAGAACAAACAAGCAGAGATGAACAATACAATAACTGAAATGAAAAATACACTATAAGGAATCAATAGCAGAATAACTGAGGCAGAAAAATGGATAAGTGACCTAGGAGACAGACTAGTGGAATTCAATGCTGCGGAACAGAATAAAGAAAAAAGACTGAAAAGAAATGAAGACAGCTAAGAAAACTCTGCGACACATTAAACACAACAACATTTGCATTATAGGGGTCCCAGAAGGAGAAGAGAGAGAGAAAGGACCCGGAAAATACTGGAAGAGATTATAGTCGAAAACTTCCCTAACATGGGAAAGGAAATAGCCACCCAAGTCCAGGAAGCACACAGAGTCCCATACACGATAAACCCAAGGAGAAATATGCCGAGACACATAGTAATCAAATTTGCAAACATTAAAGACAAAGAAAATTATTGAAAGCAGCAAGGGAAGAAAGACAAATAACATACAAGGGAACTCCCATAAAGTTAACAGCTGATTTCTCAGCAGAAACTCTACAAGCCAGAAGGGAGTGGCATGACATAGTTAAAGTGATGAAAGGGAAGAACCTACAACCAAGATTACTGTACCCAGCAAGGATCTGATTCAGATTTGATGGAGAAATCCAAAGCTTGACAGAGAAGCAAAAGCTAAGAGAATTCAGCACCACCAAACCAGCTCTACAACAAATGCTAAAGGAACTTCTCTAAGTGGGAAGCACAAGAGAAGAAAAGGACCTACAAAAACAAACCCAAAACAATTAACAAAATGGTCATAGGAACATACTTATCAATAATTACCTTAAACATGAATGGATTAAATGCTCCAACCAAAAGACACAGGCTCACTGAATGGATACAAAAACAAGACACATATATATTCTGTCTACAAGAAACGCACTTCAGACCTAGGGACACATACAGACTGAAAGTGAGGGGGTGGAAAAAGATATTCCATGCAAATGGAAATCAAAAGAAAGCTGGAGTAGCAATACTCATATCAGATAAAATAGACTTTAAAATAAAGAATGTTACAAGAGACAAGGAAGGACACTACGTAATGATCAAGGGATCAATCCAAGAAGAAGATATAACAATTATAAATACATATGCACCCAACATAGGAACACTTCAATACATAAGGCAACCGCTAACAGCTATAAAAGAGGAAATCGACAGTAACACAATAACAGTGAGTGACGTTAACACCTCACTTACAACTATGGACAGATCATCCAAACAGAAAATGAATAAGGAAACACAAGCTTTAAATGACACAACAGACCAGATACATTTAATTGATATTTATAGGACATTCCATCCAAAAACAGCAGACTACACTTTCTTCTCAAGTGTGCATGGAACATTCTCCAGCATAGATCACATCTTGGGTCACAAATCAAGCCTCAGTAAATTTAAGAAAAATGGAAATCATATCAAGCAACTTTTCTGACCACAACGCTATGAGATTAGAAATGAATTACAGGGAAAAAATGTAAAAAACACAAACACAAGGAGGCTAAACACTACGTTACTAAATAACCAAGAGATCACTGAAAAAATCAAAAAATACCTAGAGACAAATGACAATGAAAACACAATGATCCAAAACCTATGGTATGCAGCAAAAGCAGTTCTAAGAGGGAAGATTATAGCAATACAAGCCTACCTCAAGATCATCCCAAATAAACAATCTAACCTTACACCTAAAGGAACTAGAGAAAGAAGAACAAACAAAACCCAAAGTTAGCAAAAGGAAAGAAATCATAAAGATCAGAGCAGAAATAAATGAAATAGAAACAACGAAAACAATAGCAAAGATCAATAAAACTAAAAGCTGGTTCTTTGAGAAGATAAACAAAATTGATAAACCATTAGCCAGACTCATCAAGAAAAGCAGGGGAAGGACTCAAATCAATACAATTAGAAATGAAAAAGGAAAAGTTACAAGTGACACCGCAGAAATACAAAGCATCCTAAGAGACTACTACAAGCAACTTTATGCCAATAAAATGGAAAACCTGGAAGAAATGGACAAACTCTTAGAAAGGTATAACCTTCCAATACTGAACCAGGAAGAAATAGAAAATATGAACAGACCAATCACAAGTAATGAAATTGATATTGTGATTAAAAATCTTCCAACAAACAAAAGTCCAGGACCAGATGGCTTCACAGGTGAATTTTATCAAACATTTAGACAAGAGCTAACACCCATCCTTCTCAAAGTCTTCCAAAAACTAGCAGAGGAAGGAACACTGACAAACTCATTCTACGAGGCCACGATCACCCTGATACCAAAACCAGACAAAGATACTACAAAAAAAGAAAATTACAGACCAATATTACTGATGAATACAGATGCAAAAATCCTCAGCAAAATACTCACAAACAGAATCCAACAACACATTAAAAAGGATGATACACCATGATCAAGTGGGATTTCTCCCAAAGATGCAAGGATTCTTCAATATATGCAAATCACGCAATGTGATACAGCATATTAACAAATTGAATAAAATCCATATGATCATCTCAATAGATGCAGAAAAAACTTTTGACAAAATTCATCACCCATTTATGATAAAAACTCTACAGAAAGTGGCCATAGAGGGAACCTACCTCAACAGGATAAAGGCCATATACGACAAACCCACAGCAAACATCATTCTCAATGGTGAAAAACTGAAAGCATTTCCCTTAAGATCAGGAAGAAGAAAAGGATGTCCACTCTCGCCACTATTATTCAACATAGTTTTGGAAGTACTAGCCATGGCAGTCAGAGAAGAAAAAGAAATAAAAGGAATAAAAATTGGAAAAGAAGAAGTAAAACTAACACTGTTTGCAGATGATATGATACTATACATAGAGAACCCTATGGATGCCAGCAGAAAACTACTAGAGCTAATCAATGAATTTAGTCAAGTTGCAAAATACAAAATTAATGCACAGTGCATTCCTATACACTAATGATGAAAAATCTGAAAGAGAAATTAAGGAAACACTCCCATTTACCACTGCAACAAAAAGAGCAAAATACCTAGGAATAAACCTACCTAGGGAGACAACAGACCTGTATGCAGAAAACTATAAGACACTGATGAAAGAAATTAAAGATGATACAAATAGATGGAGAGATATACCACGTTCTTGGATTAGAAGAATCAATATTGTGAAAATGACTATACTACCCAAAGCAATCTACAGATTCAATGCAATTGCTATCAAATTACCAATGGCATTTTTTATGGAACTAGATCAAAAGATCTTAAAATTTGTATGGAGACACAAAAGACCCCGAATAGCCAAAGCAGTTTTGAGGGAAAAAAATAGAGCTGGAGGACTGAGATGCCCTGACCTCAGACTATACTACAAAGCTACAGTAATCAAGACAATATGGTACTTGCACAAAAACAGAAATATAGGTCAATGGAACAGGATAGAAAGCCCAGAGGTAAACCCATGCACCTATGGTAAACTAATCTATGACAATGTAGGCAAGGATATACAATGGAGCAAAGACAGCCTCTTCAATAAGTGGTGCTGGGAAAACTGGATAGCTACATGTAAAAGAATGAAATTAGTACACTCCCTAACACCACACACAAAAATAAACTCAAAATGGATTAGAGACCTAAAGGTAAGATCAGACACTATAAAACTCTTAGAGGAAAACATAGGAAGAACACTCTTTGACATAAATCACAGCAAGATCTTTTTTGATCCACCTCCTAGAGTAATGGAAATAAACACAAAAATAAAGAAATGGGACCCAATGAAACTTCAAAGCTTTTGCAAAGTAAAGGAAACTGCAAACAAGACAAAAAGACAACCCTCAAATGGGAGAAAATATTTGCAGATGAATCAACGGACAAAGGATTAATCTCCAAAATATATAAACAGCTCATGCAGCTCAATATTAAAAAAACAAACAATCCAATCCAAAAATGGGCAGAAGACCTAAATAGACATTTCTCCAAAGAACACATACAGATGGTCAAGAAGCACATGAAAAGCTGCTCAACATCACTAATTATTAGAGAAATGCAAATCAAAACTACAATGAGGTATCACCTCACACCAGTTAGAATGGGCATCATCAGAAAATCTACAAACAACAAACGCTGGGAAGGGTGTGGAGAAAAGGGAACCCTCTTGCACTGTTGGTGGGAATGTAAATTGATACAGCCACTATGGAGAACAGTATGGAGGTTCCTTAAAAAACTAAAAATAGAATTACCATATGACCCAGCAATCCCACTACTGGGCATATACTCAGAGAAAACCATAATTCTAAAAGACACATGCATCCCAATGTTCATTGCAGCACTATTTACAATAGCCAGGTCATGGAAGCAACCTAAATGCCCATTGAGAGACAAATGGATTAAGAAGATGTGGTACATATATACAATGGAGTATTACTCAGCCATAAAAAGGAACGAAATTGGGTCATTTGTAGAGACGTGGATGCATCTAGAGACTGTCATACAGAGTGAAGTAAGTCAGAAAGAGAAAAACAAATATTGTACATTAACGCATATATGTGGAATCTAGGAAAATGCTATAGATGAATCGGTTTGCAGGGCAGAAGTTGAGACACAGATGTAGAGAACAAACGTATGGACACCCAGGGGGGGAAGTGGCTGGGGTTGGTGGTGGTGGTGTGATGAATTGGGAGATTGGGATTGACATATATACACTAATATGTATACAATGGATAACTAATAAGAACCTGCTGTATAAAAAAGTAAATAAAATAAAATTCAAAAAAAATGCAGTGCTTTAGAGAAAAAAATAATAACAAGAGTTATTAAAGAGTTAGCAAAGGTGTAGAGAAATGAAAATTCTCATGTATTGCTGGTGGGACTGTAAAATATTGCAACGACTGTGGAAGATATAATGGCAGTTCCTTAGAAAATTAAACACAGAATTACCATGTGATCCAGCAATTTCACCCCTAGGTATATACCCCAAAGAACTGAAAACAAGAACTTGAACAACTACTTGTACAACAATCTTCATTGCAGCATTATTCACAATAGCCAAAATATAACAATCCAAATGCCCATCAGTGGATGAACGGGTAAAGAAAATGTGCAAATTCTGATACATGCTACAACTTAGATGGACCTTGAAAATATTATACTAAATGAAATAAACCAAAAACAAAAGGACAAATACTGTGTGATTCCACTTATATGAGGTACCTAGAATAGTCCAGTTCACAGAGACAGAGAAGACTAGAGGTTACCAGGGGCTGGGGATGGGGGAAGGGGAGTTAGTGTTTAACAGGTACAGAGTTTCAGTGTGGGATGATGAAAAAAGTTCTGAGACAGTGGTGATGATTGCACAACAATGTGAATGTACTTAGTCCCAAGGAACCGTACACCTAAAAATGGTTAAAATCGTAACTTACATATATTTTACCAAAGTAAAAAAGGGGGAAAACAAGCAAGAGATGCCATTCTATCTTGCTCTTTCTCATTCCTCAGTGCCCAATACATCGTTATCATTTACTATCTATTGGATGAGTATTGAATACAAGCAAAGAGTAATGGGAACCAAAAAAAGACTGACAAGCTCATTTTGCCTGGAAAGATATTTTTCTAAATAGACCTCATAGAAAAGATGACATTTGATCAATACCTTCACACAGGTTGGATTTTTCCATCAATTCACATAAGGTTGGATTTTGTAAACAGCTTTACTGAGGTATAATTTACTTAGTATAAAATCTATCCATTTTAACTGTGACATTTATTAAATGTATAGAGTTGTCAACCACATCACATCTAATTTTATGACATTATAAAGAAATTTCAGAGAGACAGAGTCAAGATGGCATACTAGGAAGACACAGAATTCATGTCTCCTCATAACTACGGCACCTACCAGGCACCAGTGGGGGACCATGGACACCTAAACGGACTGGAGGAACCCCCAGTGACCAGTTGTTCATAGTTTTATTTTTCCTAATATATATTTTATCTTTCTAATTTTATTTTGTTTTTTATTCTTTGATATTGTACTGCTCCTTTTCTTTCTTTCTTCCTTTATTTTTTTAAAAAATTTTTTAATGTGCCACGAAGCTTGCAGGATCTTGGTTCCCAGGGCAGAAGTCAGGCCCAAGCTCCTGTGGTGGGAGCTCCAAGTCCAAACCTCTGGACTAACACAGAACCTCCTACCCCAGGGAATGTCAATTGGAGTGAGGCCTCCCGCAGGTCCTCATCTCAACACCAAGACCCAGCTCTATCCAACTGTCTTCAAACTCCAGTGCTGGACCTCTCAGGCCAAACAATCAGTAAGACAGGAAAACAGCACCACCAATTAAAAAAAAAAAAAAAAAGAACCAACAAAAAATTTGTTACAGACAAAAGAGCAAGGTAGAAACCTACAAGACCAAATAAATGAAGATGAAATAGGCAACCTACCTGAAAAAGAATTCAGAGTAATGATAGTAAAGATTACCCAAGATCTCGGAAAGAGAATGGAGAAAATACAAGAAACATTTAACGAGAATTTAGAAGAACTAAAGAGCAAACAAACAGTGATGAACAACACAATACGTTAAATTAAAAATACTCTAGAAGGAATCAATAACAGAGAAACTGAGGCAGAAGAACAGATAAGTGACCTGGAAGATAAAATGGTGGAAATAAATGCCAGGGAGCAGAATAAAGAAAACAGAATGAAAAGAATCGAGGACAATCTCAGAGATCTCTGGGACAACATTAAATGCACCTACATTCGAATTATAGGGGTCCCAGAAGAAGAAGAGAAAAAGAACGGGACTGAGAAAATATTTGAAGAGATTATAGTCAAAAACTTCCCTAACATGGGAAAAGAAATAGTCACTCAAGTCCAGGAAGCGCAGAGAGTCCCATAGAGGATAAACCCAAAGAGAAACATACTGAGATACATTAATCAAACTATCAAAAATTAAATACAAAGAACAAATATTAAAAGCAGCAAAGGAAAAGCAACAAATAACATACAAGGAAATCCCCATAAGGTTACTCTGCAAGCCAGAAGGGACTGGCAGGACATATTTAAAGTGATGAAAGGGAAAAACCTACAAGCAAGATTACTCTACTCAGCAAGGATCTCATTCAGATTTGATGGAGAAATTAAACCTTTAGAGATAAGCAAAAGTTAAGAGAATTCAGCACCACAAAACCAGCTGTACAACAAAATGCTAAAGGAACTTCTCTAGGCAGAAAACACAACAAAAGAAACAGACCTAAAAGAACAAACCCAAAACAATTGAGAAAATGGTAATAGGAACATACATATTGATAATTACCTTAAATGTAAATGGATTAAATGCTCCAAACAAAAGACACAGGCTCAGTGAATTGATACAAAAAGAAGACCCGTACATATGCTGTCTACAAGAGGCCCAATAAGACCCAGGGACACATGAGGACTGAGAGTGAGGAGAGGGAAAATGGTATTCCATGCAAATGGAAATCAAAAGAAAGCTGGAGTAGCAATTCTCATATCAGAGAAAACAGACTTTAAAATAAAGACTATTACAAGAGACAAAGAAGGACACTACATAATGATCAAGGGATCAATCCAAGAAGATACAACAATTGTAAATATTTATGCACCCAAGATAGGAGCACCTCAATACATAAGGCAAATGCTAAAAGACATAAAAGGGGAAATCAACAGTAACACAGTAATAGTAGGGGACTTTAACACCCTACTTTCACCAATGGACAGATCATCCAAAATGAAAATAAATAAGGAAACAGAAGCTTTAAATGACACATTAAACAAGATGGACTTAACTGCTATTTATAGGATATTCCATCCAAAAACAACAGAATACATGTTCTTCTCAAGGGCTCATGGAACATTCTCCAGGATAGATCATATCTTGGGTCACAAATCAAGCCTCGGTAAATGTAAGAAATCTGAAATCATATCAAGTATCTATTCCGAACACAATGCTATGAGACTAGATATCAATTACAGGAAAAAAAACAAAAAAATACAAACACGTAGAGGCTAAACAATACACTACTAAATAACCAAGAGATCACGGAAGAAATCAAAGAGGAAATCAAAAAATATCTGGAAACAAATGACAATGAAAACATGACGACCCAAAACCTATGGGATGCAGCAAAAGCAGGTCTAAGAGGGAAGTTTATAGCAATAAAATCCTACCTCAAGATACAAGAAAAATCTCAAATAAACAACCTAACCTTACACCTAAAGCAATTAGAGAAAGAAGAACAGAAAAAAAACCAAAGTTAGCAGAAGGAAAGAACTCATAAATATCAGATCAGAAATAAATGAAAAAGAAATGAATAAAACAAGAGCAAAGATCAATAAAACTAAAAGCTGGTTCTTTGAGAAGATAAAGAAAATTGATAAACCATTAGCCAGACTCATCAAGAAAAAAAGGGAGAAGACTCAAATCAATAGAATTAGAAATGAAAAAGGAGAAGTAACAACTGACACTGCAGAAATACAAAGGATAATGAGAGATTACTACAAGCAACTCTATGCCAATAAAATGGACAACCTGGAAGAAATGGACAAATTCTTAGAAAAGCATGACCTTCTGAGACTGAACCAGGAAGAAATATAAAATATAAACAAACCAATCACAAGCACTGAAATTGAAACTGTGATTAAAAATCTTCCAACAAACAAAAGCCCAGGACCAGATGGCTTCAGAGGTGAATTCTATCAAACATTTAGAGAAGAGCTAACACCTATCCTTCTCAAATCTGCCAAAATACAGCAGAGGGAGGAACACTCCCAAACTCATTCCACGAGGCCACCATCACCCTGATATCAAAACCAGACAAAGATGTCACAAATAAAGAAAACTACAGGCCAAACAATATCTCTGATGAACATAGATGTAAAAATCCTCAACAAAATACTAGCAAACAGAATCTAACAGCACATTGAAGGATCATACACCATGATCAAAGGGGGGTTTATCTGAGGAATGCAAGGATTCTTCAATATATGCAAATCAATCAATGTGATATACCATATTAACAAACTGAAAGGTAAAAACCATATGATCATTTCAATAGATGCAGAAAAAGCTTTCAAGAAAATTCAACACCCATTTGTGATAAAAACTCTCCAGAAAGTAGGTATAGAGGGAACCTACCTCAACATAATAAAGGCCATATATCACAAACCCACAGCTAACATTGTTCTCAATGGTGAAAAACTGAAACAATTTCCTCTAAGATCAGGAACAAGACAAGGTTGCCCACTCTCACCACTACTATTCAACATAGTTTTGGAAGTTTTAGCCACAGCAATCAAAGAAGAAAAAGAAATAAAAGGAATCCAAACTGGAAACGAAGAAGTAAAGCTGTCACTGTTTGTAGATGATATGATTCTGTACATAGAGAATCCTAAGGATGCTATCAGTAAACTACTAGAGGTAATCAATGAATTTGGTAGAGTAGCAGGATACAAAATTAATGCACAGAAATGTCTTGCATTCCTATATACAAATGACGATGAAAAATCTGAAACAGAAATTAAGGAAACACTCCCATTTACCATTGCAACAAAAGGAATAAAATGCCTAGGAATAAACCCACCTAAGGAGACAAAAGACCTGTATGCAGAAAACTACAAGACACTGATGAAAAAAATTAAAGATGATACAAACAGATGGAGAGATACACTATGTTCTTGGATCGTTAGAATCAATACTGTGAAAATGACCATACTATACAAAGCAATCTACAGATTCAATACAATCCCTATCAAACTACAAATAGCATTTTTCACAGAACTAGAACAAAAAATTGCACAATTTGTATGGAAACACAAAGGACCCAGAACAGCCAAAAAAATCTTGAGAAAGAAAAATGGAGCTGGAGGAAAGAGGCTCCCTGACTTCAGACTGTACTACAAAGCTACAGTAATCAAGACAGTATGGTACTCACACAAAAATAGAAATATAGATCAATGGAACACGATAGAAAGCCCAGAGATAAACCCATGTACATATGATTACCTAATCTTTGATAAAAAGAGGCAAGAATATACAATGGAGAAAAGACTGCCTCTTCAATAAGTGGTGCTGGGAAAAGTGGATAGCTACATGTAAAAGAATGAAATTAGAACACTCCCTAACACCATACACAAAAATAAACTCAAAATGGATTAAAGACCTAAATGTAAGGCCAGTCACTATCAAACTCTTAGAGGAAATCATAGGCATAACACTCTATGACATAAATCACAGCAAGATTCTTTTTGACCCACCTCCTAGAGAAATGGAAATAAAAACAAAAATAAACAAATAGGACCTAATGAAACTTCAAAGCTTTTGCACAGCAAAAGAAACCATAAATAAGACCAAAAGACAACCCTCAGAATGGGAGAAAATATTTGCAAATGAAGCAGCTGACAAAGGATTAATCTCCAAAAATATACAAGCTCATGCTGCTCAATATCAATAAAACAAACAACCCAATCCAGAAATGGGCAGTAGACCTATATAGACATTTCTCCAAAGAAGATACACAGATTGCCAACAAACACATGAAAGGATGCTCAACATCACTAATCATTAGGGAAATGCAAATCGAAACTACAATGATGTATCTCCTCACACTGGTCAGAATTGCCATCATCAAAAAATCTACAAACAATAAATGCTGGAGAGGGTGTGGAGAAAAGGGAACACTCTTGCACTGTTGGTGGGAATGTAAATTGATACAGCCACTATGGAGAACAGTTTGGAGGTTCCTTAAAAAACTAAAAATAGGGCTTCCCTGGTGGCGCACTGGTTGAGAGTCCGCCTGCCGATGCAGGGGACGCGGATTCGTGCCCCGGTCTGGGAGGATCCCACGTGCTGCGGAGCGGCTGGGCCCGTGAGCCATGGCCGCTGGGCCTGCGCGTCCGGAGCCTGTGCTTCGCAGCGGGAGAGGCCACAACAGTGAGAGGCCCGCGTACAGCACAAAAAAAAAAAAAAAAAAAAAAAAAACCCCAAAAAACTAAAAATAGAACCAGCATATGACCCAGCAATCCCTCTATACCCTGGGCATATACCCTGAGAAAACCATAATTCAAAAAGAGTCATATATCACAATGTTCATTGCAGCACTATTTAATGATAGCCAGGACATGGAAGAAACCTAAGTGTCCATCAACAGATGAATGGATAAAGATGTGGCACATATATACAATGGAATATTACTCAGCCATAAGAAGAAACAAAATTGAGTTATTTGTAGTGAGGTGAATGGACCTAGAGTCTGTCATACAGAGTGAAGTAAGTCAGAAGGAGAAAAACAAATACTGTATGCTAACACATATAGATGGAATAAAAAAAAAATGGTTCTGAAGAACCTAGGGGCAGGACAGTAATAAAGACGCAGACGTAGAGAATGGATTTGAGGACATGGGGAGGGGGAAGGGTAAGCTGGGACCAAGTGAGAGAGTGTTATGGACATATATACACTACCAAACGTAAAATAGATAGCTAGTGGGAAACAGCTGCATGACACAGGGAGAGCAGCTCTGTGCTTTGCGACCACCTAGAGGGGTGGGATAGGGAGGGTGGGAGGCAGACACAAGAGCGAGGGGATATGGGGATATACGTATGCATATAGCCGATTCACTTTGTTATACAGCAGAAATAATACAATACTCTAAAGCAATCATACTCCAACAAAGATGTTTAAAAATAAAAAAGTTAACTATAAAAAAAAAAAGAAACTTCATGCCCAGCTATAGTTCTTCCTTTTTCCCATCCTGAACCCCAGGCAATCACCAAACTACTTTCTGCCTCTATAGACTTGCCTTTTCTGAACATTTCATATAGAGGCAATCCTATAACATGTGGGCTCTTTGCAGGACTATTGATGACAAATGCACCATGCCAATGAGTTCTATTACTCACAAGTTTAAAGGTTACAAATTCGGATGGCCATCCTGGTGCCAAATAATGATTTGCAAGTCTCTTTAAGAGGGGGTCTGTTAACATATGTTGTTAACAAAGATGGTAACACATGTTCTCCAAAGTTGGAGAGCCATCCTCTTTTCCTGACATTCCTGATGTTTTTACTATTCTGCCCTACTATTTCTAGTTTTACTATTAACCCTTTTCATTTTCTTTTTTAAGGACTTAGAGATTGTGTGATTATACAGAAGAATTTCTTCCCACTTCTTTTTCACAAATTTGAACTCTATTCATATAAATCTAAGCTTGATTTTTAAAAGTGGTAGTACTAATCATATTCTATCAAAAGAAACAATGAAACTCATTAAAATCTATAATTTAGTTCTTCTCAAAATTGTGGCCAGTTCTTAAAATAGGGACCAGATGACACTGTTCCCGTGTCTTGTGGACCTGGGACCCTAGGCAGCCTTTATTACCTCCTGGTCATCTGTGCTCATTTTCACAAACCATTGAAAACATCAAGTCTACTCAGTGGCTCCACTCATCCCCCACTGAGGACAATACTGCCTGGAGCCGTCATTGCAAGCCAGGAAGAGCAGCAATGCTGTGACAGGCAGCCAGAGAATGTTGTGTCTCAAATGCACTCAGTTCAGCCTCTGCACCTCTAACTTGTCATGGCAAAACTGCTACGGGAGTGAGTCAGGATGAGAAGGAAATAATGTAACAACCATCACTAGGTGCCAAGGCTGACCTGTAGGCTGCTTACTTTTATCTATATTATCTCCTACAAGTCTCACAACAGTTCTGTACATAGGTATGATTGCTCTTCCTCTTTTACAGAGAGGTTAAGCAACTTGTGTGAAGTCACACAGCTAGTAAATGGCAGAGTGAGGATTTGAACCAGGATGGGCTGTCTCCAAAGCCCATGTTCTTCACTATTAAATTACACTGTGGGGCTGTGTGCTGACTTAAAAAAATGAAATATAGATAGGTAAGTGAAATAAAAGATAACCCCACACACATACCCACACACACACACACAAGAGAGATACCCTGGACCTTGAGAAAAGGTCTGGCAATACATCAATTCACAACATTTATCACCTACCATGTACCTTGCACTGTCTGCTGAGGCAATCAGACCTTGTCCTCAAAGAATTCCAGATGTCTGTGCTAGAGCAGAGGACAGACAGACACAGCCTGGGTTCACTGTCGACTGAAGAGGCTAGCCTGAGTACAGGCCATCGTGAATTAAGAATTGCACTGGCTCCATGTGATTCCTTAGGCAAGTCCCTTCCCTTTCTAGGCCTCAGCTTTCTTGCCTGTGAAATGAATGGGCTGGGTGTGCCGGTCTCTGAGCCCCTATGATTCTGCACTCACTGCAGCCTGTGGTCTTTGCTTCCTGTGTTAACACCATTTCTGCACATCAAACCCTGACTGCAGAACTTCTGCTGATTTCCACAGCTTCGAGAACAACAAAGCCTCCCATATTTCTTAAACACCCAGCTATATTACGTAGCATAGCTTTCTCTTAAAAATGGGCCTAGATAAAGATGAATTTTCCTTGGTATTGCTATTCACTTTTATCACACGCTGCCCTCCCCTCTCTCGCTTGATCTCAGCCTCCCTGTGGTTTCTCCAAGTTTGATCTCAACTTCACCGCACTGGGCGCCTCATTCACCACAAACTGCCGTATTTCTTTAAAAAAATTTTTTTTAACATCTTTATTGGAGTATAATTGCTTTACAATGGTGTGTTAGTTTCTGCTTTATAACAAAGTGAATCAGGTATACGTATACACACATCCCCATATCTCCTCCTCCTTGCGTCTCCCTCCCACCCTCCCTATCCCACCCCTCCACGTGGTCACAAAGCACAGAGCTGATCTCCCTGTGCTATGTGGCTGCTTCCCACTAGCTATCTATTTTGCATTTGGTAGTGTATACATGTCTCAATAGTGCAAATGTATATTCAGGGTTGGCATATTTTCATTATAGAAAAGCCAACCTCTCAAACATATGCTGCCCATAGAGATCAATGAGGGGAATGGTTATTTATTCTGCCACTTGACATTTTGTGCGTGCAGAGGAATTCTGAGTTGTTTTATACTTTAACAAATAGTTCGCCAAAAAAGGATCTTAGCACTTTGCATGAGCACCAAGCCAGGATTTAGGGGCTGCCCAACATTAACTGATAGAAATGAAGCCACATTCCAGAATCACATTGAGTGTAATGACACTACTTAATGTCACAGCCAGCTGGCCATCCATTCCTGACACCAGACAGTCCCTCCTCACCTGAAACCAACTGTACCAGTCACTCGGAGGGGAACTCTAGAGACACCCTGAAACTGTTTCCACCTCAATGTAAAATGTCTGGCTTGTGTATGGCCTGGGTTCAAACACCTCTGTTAACATGAAAATATCCTGGGCCGCTTTTGATCAGAAGTCCAGAGTTCCCTTTTGCTATGTAAATAATATATATATTCCACAACTTCTCTTCAATGTACTAACACATATGGGTCCTGACTTCCTTTACCATCTTAATCCTTCCCCTCAACATGCTTTACCTGTATCCTACAGTAGTTTTCTTTGTTTCTGGAATATCCTCACTTCTTACCATCTTTGTGCTTAACTGAAGCCCATGCCTCATCCCTGACATCTTTCAGGTGATGGTCTAACCACCTGTTATGGTTCCCCTCAACCATCAGAAGGTGCCAATTCTCTATTGCTCCACAAAAACATAGCCCTGGGCCTTTTGGCTGCTGCATGCTTAGGGACCATTTTCTGAACTGAATATAGTAAATATCAAGTTTATTTTTAAGTGGTTTGCACAGAACAGGGTATAGTACATGTTGCTCAATACAAACATCTTGAAAGAACAAAGAAATTGTAATAAACCAGGGCCCATCATGGACTAAACATCTGGTAATATTCCAAGGCTCAGAGAAATCACTGCAAATTCATCCATTCAACAAATATTTCTTGTGCTCCTATTTTGTACTGTATTAGTTGATAGGTTCTTTTTTTCCACCCTAGGATCTATGACACTCAGAGCAGAGGGAATGTCCACACTCTGGGGCCACATCTGCAGGACTGCAGTCTAGATCTAAGATACTCAGTGTACTGTTGCCTCTACTCTATGGCTTCTGACCTGCGGCCTTCTTGTTTGTGCTTCCCTGACATATTTGGGCCTGACCCTGCTGAGACAGAAGGAAAATTTTCAGCGGGTATGACCCCAAAAGGCCACCTACTTCAAGTTGGCTGTCAGGCTATCTTGGGTCAGGACACTTTGGGGAAGCCAGGGTGAAGCTTGGGCTCTTTTGGACAAAATACCTACAGGCCACCCAAGGCATTTGAACGTGCCTACCACCCCATCTCCCGAGCCTATGAGCAAGTGAATTGTCCAAACTATCCTCTGAGTGCTGGGGCCAGCACTGTCACTAGTTCCAGGATGCTCGATGAGGAGTATGGATACTGATAGGAGGGGTTAGAATAAAATTCAAGTGATCTCAACGTTTGGCAATAGAGCTGACAAGGTGTTCAGAGAAATTACTCCTGATACAGTATTTCCCAAACTATTGAATAAAATTCATTTACCTTCCTGATAGCTCAGCCATCAAGCCATCCTTGATCAGTTATTGATCAATACACTAATTCCTTAATTGGCAGGAAAAAACAAAAACAAAAAAGCAAAAATCTACAGGTTTAACTTAATATTAGAGCTAGCTTTTGCTTACCTTTTGGCGGTCTCTAGCTGTGTTTTAATAGTTCATAGGTACAGGAGATACAAGACAAAGACTAGGCCTCAGCAGGATGGGATTAAGCTCAGAAACACCAGGGAAGCCAAGACCTTTAAAAGGCAATGACCTCAGGGATTAATTTGTTTTTTAAAAATTAGGAAATTAAGGGAGGAAGCTAAGCATCCAAGTCTTAGCCTTGGCTCACTTTAGAGCAGAATGAGAAAGAAAGAAAACATTCCCATGAGAATACCTAACACAATCTGAATTCACATGGGTTTGAGGGTAGAATTCATCTCTCTTATGTGGTCCGAAATCCCAAGATGTAAATCAAATTTATTGTGCCCCAAGCAGAAGCAAATATAAATCATCTTTGGGGGATAATTGGCAAAATGACCCCAAATATAATAAAGATAACAAAGACATATAAATTATGGGTAAATAGTTAAAAATAAGGACTATGAAGTAAGAGGGTCCAATGTAAGTCTAATGAAGTTCCAGAAGAATACAGTAGAGGAAAATGGGTAAAAAAAATACTTAAAGAGGTAATGGGTTACAGTCTTCTGGTATTAATTGAAGCCACAAATCCTTAGATTCAGGAAGCCCAAGAAATCTTAACCAAAATAAATTTTTAGAAATTCCTATACTCATCATAATCTATAGAACACCAAAGACAAATAAAAAATCTTAAAAGCAGCCAGAAATAAAAGATTACTTTTCCCATTCAAAGGAATAACGTTATATCAACGGCTCTCAAACATCAGGATACATCAGAATCACCTGGAGGATTTTTTAAAACACATATTCCTATGTTCCAACCACAGGGTGTGGATTCAGTAGGTCTGGAATAGTTTGAAAAAAATGCATCTCTAATAAGCTCTAAGGTGATACAAATGCTACTGGTGTAGGAGCCACCCTTTGAAAACCACTGAATTAGACTGATACTTGCATTATAAAGAGCAAAAGCGTCAGATAAAAGAAAATAGAACGACATCTGTAAAGCACCAAGAGAAACATCATTGTTAACCTAGAATTGGAAAATTATCCTTCAAGAGCAAGTGCAAAATAAAGATATTGTTAGACAAACAAAAACTGACAGTTTATTACCAATAGACTTTCACTGAAATGACTTCTAAAATATGTGATTTTAGAAGAAAAATTATCCTGGAAGTAAGGTCTGAGATGGAAGAAAGAGTGTGGAAGTACAGAAAGTGGTAAATGTGTACCAACATTAATTTAAGCCAACATTAATTGTGCAAAACAAAAATATTACTCTCTAGTCTGTAGGGCTACAAAAGTTAATTTAGAAGTAGTATCCAAGAATAAAAAAGCATACAAAATTGGAATGATCAGATTTAAAACATTCTAAGATCCTAATTTTTAATTGTTTTTATACAGCAGGTTCTTATCAGTTATCTATTTTTATACATATTAGTGTATATATGTCAATCCCAATCTCCCAATTCATCCCACCCCCGCCTTCCCCCTTGGTATCCATTCGTTTGTTCTCTACATCAGTGGCTCTATTTCTGCCTTGCAAACCGGTTCATGTGCACCATTTTTCTGGTTCCACATATATGTGTTAATATACAATATTTGTTTTTCCCTTTCTGACTTACTTCTCTCTGTATGACAGTCTCTAGGTCCATCCACATCTCTACAAATGACCCAATTTCATTCCTTCTTATGGCTGAGTAATATTCCATTGTATATATGTACCACATCTTCTTAATCCATTTCTCTGCCAAAGGGCATTTAGGTTGCTTCCATGACCTGGCTATTGTAAATAGTGCTGCAATGAACATTGGGGTGCATGTGTCTTTTTGATTTATGGTTTTCTCAGGGTATATGCCCAGTAGTGGGATTGCTGGATCATATGGTAATTCTATTTTAAGTTTTTTAAGGAACCTCCATACTGTTCTCCATAGTGGCTGTACCAATTTACATTCCCACCAACAGTGCAAGAGGGTTCCCTTTTCTTCACACCCTCTCCAGCATTTGTTGTTTGTAGATTTTCTGATGATGCCCATTCTAACTGGTGTGAGGTGATACCTTATTGTAGCTTTGATTTGCATTTCTCTAATAATTAGTGATGTTGAGCAGCTTTTCACGTGCCTCTTGGCCATCTGTATGTGTTCTTTGGAGAAATGTCTATTCAGGTCTTCTGCCCATTTGTTGATTGGGTTGTTTTTTTTTTTAATATTGAGCTGCATGAGCTATTTATATATTTGGAGATTAATCTTTCATCCATTGATTCCTTTGCAAATATTTTCTCCCATTCTGAGGGTTGTCTTTTTGTCTTGTTTATGGTTTCCTTTGCTGTACAAAAGCTTTTAAGTTTCATTAGGTCCCATCTGTTTATTTTTGTTTTTATTTCCATTACTCTAGGAGGTGGATCAAAAAAGATCTTGCTGTGATTTATGTCAAAGAGTGTTCTTCCTATGTTTTCCTCTAAGAGTTTTATAGTGTCCTGTCTTACATTTAGGTCTCTAATCCATTTTGAGTTTATTTTTGTGTAAGGTGTTAGGGAGTGTTCTAATTTCATTCTTTTACATGTAGCTGTCCAGTCTTCCCAGCACCACCTACTGAAGAGGCTGTCTTTTCTCCATTGTATATTCTTGCCTCCTTTATAGGTCCATGGGTTTATCTCTGGGCTTTCTATCCTGTTCCATTGATTTATATGTCTGTTTTTGTGCCAGTACCATATTGTCTTGATGACTGTGGCTTTCTAGCATTGTCTGAAGTCAGGGAGTCTGATTCCTCCAGCTCCATTTTTTCCCCTCAAGATTGCTTTGGCTATTTGGGGTCTTTTGTGTCTCCATATAAATTTTAAGATTTTTTGTTCTTGTTCTGTAAAAAATGCCCTTAGTAATTTGATAGGGGTTGCATTGAATACATAGATTGCTTTGGGAATCATAGTCATTTTCACAATTTTAATTCTTCCAATCCAAGAAGACAATATATCTCTCCATCTGTTTGTCATCTTTGATTTCTTTCATCAGTGTCTTAAAGTTTTCTGAGTACAGGTCTTTTACCTCCTTAGGTAGGTCTATTCCTAGGTTATTGTTCTTTTAGTTTCAGTGGTGAATGGGACTGTTTCCTTAATTTCTCTTTTGATCTTTCATTGTTAGTGTTAGTTAGTGTATAGATTTATGAAAGATCTAGATTTCTGTGCATTAATTTTATATCCTGCAACCTTACCAAAGTCATTGATTAACTCTAGTAGTTTTCTGGTGGCATCTTTAGGATTCTCTATGTATAGTATCATGTCATCTGTAAACAGTGACAGTTTTACTTCTTCTTTTCCAATTTGGATTTCTTTTATTTCTTTTTCTTCTCTAATTGCCATGGCAGGGACTTCCAAAACTATGTTGAATAATAGTGTGAGAGTGGACATCCTTGTCTTGTTCCTGATCTTAGAGGAGATGCTTTCAGTTTTTCACCATTGGGAATGATGTTTACTGTGGGTCTGTCATATATGGCCTTTATTATGTTGAGGTAGTTTCCCTCTATGCTGACTTTCTGGAGAGTTTTTATCATAAATGGCTGTTGAATTTTGTCAAAAGCTTTTTCTGCATCTATTGAGATGATCATATGGTTTTTATTCTTCAATTTCTTAATATGCTGTATTACATTGATTGATTTGCATATATTGAAGAATCCTTGCATCCCTGGGATAAATCCCACTTGATCATGGTGTATGATCCTTTTAATGTGGTGTTGGATTCTGTTTGCTAGTATTTTGCTGAGGATTTTTGCATCTAAGTTCATCAGTGATATTGCCCTGTAGTTTTCTTTCTTTGTGACATCTTTGTCTGGTTTTGGTATCAGGGTGATGGTGGCATCATAGAATGAGTCTGGAAGTGTTCATTCCTCTGCAATTTTTTGGAAGAGTTTGAGAAGGATGGCTGTTACCTCTTCTCTAAATGTTTGATAGAATTCACCTGTGAAACCATCTGGTCCTGGACATTTGTTGGAAGATTTTTTTTTTTTTTTTTCTTTTTGCGGTATGCGGGCCTCTCACTGTTGTGGCCTCTCCCGTTGCGGAGCACAGGCTCCGGACGCGCCGGCCCAGCGGCCGTGGCTCACGGGCCCAGCCGCTCCGCGGCACATGGGATCCTCCCAGACCGGGGCACGAACCCGCACCCCCTGCATCGGCAGGCGGACTCTCAACCACTGCGCCACCAGGGAGGCCCTGTTGGAAGATTTTTAATCACAGTTTCAATTTCATTACTTGTGATTGTTCTGTTCATATTTTCTGTTTCTTCCTGGTTCAGTCTTGGAAGGCTACATCTTTCAAAGAATTCATTCATTCCTTCCAGGTTGTCTATTTTATTGGCATAGAGTTGCTTGTAGTAGCCTCTTATGGTGTTTTAGTGTCCATTGTAACTTCTCCTTTTCATTTCTAATTTTTTGAGTTGAGTCCTCTCCCTCTTTTTCTTGATGAGTCCGGCTAAAGGTTTATCAATTTTGTTTATCTTCTCAAAGAACCAGCTTTTAGTTTTATTGATCTTTGCTATTATTTTCTTTGTTTCTATTTCATTTATTTCTCCTCTGATCTTTATTTCTTTCCTTCTACTAACTTTGAGTTTTGTTTGTTCTTCTTCCTCTAGTTCCTTTAGGTGTAAGGTTCGATTGCTTATTTGAGATTTTTCTTGTTTCTTGAGGTAGGATTGTATTGCTGTAAACTTCCCTCTTAGAACTGCTTTTGGTACATCTCATAGGTTTTTGATCATCCTGTTTTGTCATTTTTCTCTAGTTATTTTTTAATTTCTTCTTTGATTTCATCAGTGATCTCTTGGTTATTTAGTAATATATTGTTTGGCCTCCATATGTTTGTGTTTTATACATTTTCCCCCCTGTGATTTATTTCTAACCTCATAGCGTTACAGTTGGAAAAGATGCTTGATATGACTTCAGTTTTCTTAAATTTACTGAGGCTTGATTTGTGACTCAAGATGTGATCTATCCTGGAGAATGTTCCATGTGCACTTGAGAAGAAAATGTAGTCTGCTGAGTTTCGATGGAATGTCCTACAAATATCAATTAAATCTATCCATTCTATTGTGCCATTTAAAACTTCTGTTTCCTTATTAATGTTCTGTCTGTGATCTGTCCATTGGTGTAAGTGAGGTGTTAAAGTCCCCCACTATTACTGTGTTATTGTAGATTTCCTCCTTTATAGTTGTTAGCTGTTGCCTTATGTATTGAGGTGCTCCTATGTTGGGTATATGTATATTTATAATTGTTATATCTTCTACTTGGATTGATCCCTTAATCATTTTGTAGCGTCCTTCCTTGTCTCTTATAACATTCTTTATTTTAAAGTCTATTTTATCTGATAAGAGTATTGCTAATCCAGCTTTCTCTTGATTTCCATTTGCATGGAAAATCTTTTTCCATCCCCTCACTTTCAGTCTGTATGTGTCCCTAGGTCTGAAGTGCATTTCTTGTAGACAGCATATATATGGGTCTTGTTTTTGTATCCATTCAGCGAGCCTGTGTCTTTTGGTTGGAGCATTTAATCCATTCACGTTTAAGGTGATTATTGATATGCATGTTCCTAT
Source organism: Mesoplodon mirus (assembly GCF_964341445.2). Taxonomy (NCBI): domain Eukaryota; kingdom Metazoa; phylum Chordata; class Mammalia; order Artiodactyla; family Ziphiidae; genus Mesoplodon; species Mesoplodon mirus. The sequence continues at coordinate 70,007,902 of NC_138980.1, forward strand.
TACCATTTTCTTAATTGTTTTGGGTTTGTTTTTGTAGGTCTTTTCCTTCTCTTGTGTTTCTTGCCTAGAGAAGTTCCTTTAGCATTTGTTGTAAAGCTGGTTTGGTGGTGCTGAATTCTCTTAGCTTTTGCTTGTAACACTTTTGATTTCTCCATCGAATCTGAATGAGATCCTTGCTGGCTAGAGTAATCTTGGCTGTAGATTCTTCTCTTTCATCATTTTAAATATATCATGCCACTCCCTTGTGGCTTGTATGGTTTCTGCTGAGAAATCAGCTGTTAACCTTATGGGAGTTCCCTTGTATATTATTTGTCATTTTTCCCTTATTGCTTTTAATAATTTTTCTTTGTCTTTAATTTTTGCCCATTTGGTTACTATGTGTTTTGGTGTGTTTCTCCTTGGGTTTATCCTGCCTGGGACTTTCTGTGCTTCCTGGACTTAGGTGGCTATTTCCTATCCCATGTTAGGGAACTTTTCGACTATAATCTCTTCAAATATTTTTTCAGGTCCTTTCTCTCTCTCTTTTCCTTCTGGGACCCCAATAATGCGAATGTTGTTGTGTTTAATGTTGTCCCAGAGGTCTCTTAGGCTGTTCATTTCTTTTCATTCTTTTTTCTTTACTAGGTTCTGTGGCAATGATTTCCACCATTCTGTCTTCCAGGTCACTTATCTGTTCTTCTGCCTCAGTTATTCTGTTGTTGATTCCTTCTAGTGTATTTCTCATTTCATTATTGTATTGTTCATTTTTGTTTGTTTGTTCTTTAATTCTTCTAGGTGTTTGTGAAACATTTCTTACATATTCTTGATCTTTGCCTCCATTCTTTTTCTGAGGTCCTGGATCATCTTCACTATCCTTATTCTGAATTTTTTTTCTGGAATGTTGCCTATCTCCACTTCATTTAGTTGTTTTTCTGGGGTTTTTCTTGTTCCTTCATCTGGTATATAGTCCTCTGCCTTTTCATTTTGTCTGTCTTTCTGTGAATGTGGTTTTCATTCCACAGGCTGCAGGACTATAGTTCTTTCTGCTTCTGCTGTCTGCCCTCTGGTAGATGAGGCTATCTCTAATATCATTATTTTATTTGAGGATAAATAATACATTTTTATTAAATTTAGACTTAAAAATTTAAATATAAATTTAAAATGTCCAGTATATTCACTATAAAAAGAGTAACAGAATATATACTAACAAAATCAGTAGAAGGGAAAGTATAGAATTAAATGAAAAGAAAAAATATAATCCAAGGGTATTTACAAAAATGAAAATAATTAGTAGAAAAGAATGCAAACATATCAATAATCATAGTCAGTATACATGGACTAAACTCTCCAGTTAAAATATAGACTGTCTGATTGGATAAAAATTAAGACTCAGGCACCTACTGTATACTAGATATAGCTAAAACACAAGGATGTAGAATAGTTGAAAGGAGAATGAGAGTAAAAACTGTATGAAACAAATACAAACCAAAATTTTGTTACTAAAAACTTCATTACTGGGCTTCCCTGGTGGCACAGTGGTTAGGAATCCACCTGCCAATGCAGGGGACATGGGTTTGAGTCCTGGTCCAGGAAGATCCCACATGCCACGGAACCACTAAGCCCATGCACCACAACTACTGAGCCTATGCTCTAGAGTCCGTGTGCCACAACTACTGAAGCCCACCTGTCTAGAGCCTGTGCTCCGCAACAAGAGAAGCCACCGCAGTGAGAAGCTTGTGTACTGCAATGAAGACTAGACCCCTCTCACCTCCACTAGAGAAAGCCCACGTGCAGAAACGAAGACCCAACACAGCCAAAAATAAAATAAATAAAATAAATTATAAAAAAAAAACTTCATTACTTTCAGACCAAATATACTTTACAAAAAAGAAATTACTGAGTTTTATAGGATCATAGATAGAGAGATAGATAGATAGATAAAAATATCAGTTTATCCACTCAATAAACGTTTTTTAGAGTTTACTATGTGCTAAGCACTATTTTAGCCACTAGGTATACAGCAGTAAACAAAATTAAGAAACTCACAAGAAGTGGACTTAAAATTCTAGGTTTGTATATAGCTAATGACATACTTCTAACCCTAAAAAAGCAAAAGAAAAAAAAATCAATGAACTACAAGATAAAATTCACAAATTCACCATAATAATATGAGAGTTAAAAAAACACACCTCTCTGATAAATCAAACATGGGGGAAAAGGGTTAGACTATAAAAGAATTGTATGCTATAATCAACAGCTGGTTTAATAGATAGGTATATAACTAAATCCTGCGTGAGAAAAAAAAATACATAAGCCAGGACATAAAGGAGAGCTCAATAAATTTCAAGCAGCTGCCCCCACCTCATTGGAAGTGAGCGCAGCCAGCTGCCACTGCCGCCGAGGGTCCCTTAACTGGGAGCCAACTGCTGCCCCTGCCTTCCTGGGAGCATGTGTGGGCTGTGCACCTGCATACCCCCTATCAAGGGCATAACTGCCAGCACATACTGAGGAAAGAGATGGAAAGCGTGCAAACCTAAAACAAGCCCTCACACCAAAAAAAAATTAAACCACACAAGCTATGCAGCGATGCTCCCACATATAAACAGCCCTCCAAGACTACAGTAGATAACTGTCTCTCCTACACACACAGAGTAAGAGAAGTATAAGCAAAATGAAGAAGCAGAGGAACCACTCCCAGTTAAAAGACCGAGAGAATTCTCCTGAAGAAACAAACAATGAAACAGACCTCTTCAGTCTAACAGACACCAATTTCAAAATGGAGGTAATGAAAATACTGAAGGAATTAAGAAAGGCAATTAACAGAAATGCAGATTACTGTAAAAAGGAACTAGAAACCATAAGGAAGAGCCAAAAAACTTAGAAAATTCATTTGCTGAGATGAAAGCTGAGATAAAGGTAATGAATAGCAGAATGAATAACGCAGAAGAAAGAATAAGTAATCTGAAAGATAGAATAATGGAAATTACCCAATCAAAACAACAGACAGAAAGCCAAATGAAAGCAATATAAGAGATCTACGGGATAATATAAAGCATGCCAGTCTATACATAATAGGGATTCCAGAAGGAAAAGAAAGAGAAAAGGGGATTGAAAATGTATTTGAAGAAATTATGGCTGAAAATTTCCCAAACCTAAAGAAGGAAACAGGTATCCAGGTACAGGAAGCACAGAGGGTCCCAAACAAGATGAACACAAACAGACCTACACCAAGACATATTATAATAAAAATGGCAAAATTTAAAGATAAAGAGAGGATTCTAAAGGCAGCAAGAGAAAAAGAAAGAGTTAATGAAAAGGGAACCCCCATAAAGCTGTCAGCTGATTTCTCTACAGAAACACTACAGGCCAGGGGACTTCCCTGGTGGTCCAGTGGTAAAGAATCCACCTTCCAATTCAGGGGATGTGGGTTCTATCCCTGGTCAGGGAACTAAGATCCCACATGCCGTGGGGCAACTAAGCCCTTGTGCCACAACTACCAAGCTTGCACACCTCAATGAGAGAGCCTGCATCCTGCAAACTACAGAGCCCATGTGCTCTAGAGCCTGCATGCCACAACTAGAGAGAAGCCTGTGCACCACAACGAAGAGCGCACATGCTGCAATGAAGAGCCCATGCCACAACGAAAGATCCTGCGTGCAGCAACTAAGACCCGATGCAGCCAAAAAAATAAATAAATAAAATAAAATAAATAAATATTAAAAGAAAAAAACCCAAACACCACAGGCCAGAAGGGGGTGACAAAATAAATTCAAAGTCTTGAAAGGGAAAAATCTGCAACTTAGAATACACTACCCAGCAAGATTACCATTTAGAATAGGAGGAGAATTAAAAAATTTCTTAGACAAGCAAAAACTAAAAGAATACAGCAATACTATACCTATCCTAAAAGAAATAGTGAAATGCCTCTCGAAATAGAAAAGAAGCAAGAAGATAAAGGAAAAAGGAAATCACATTTTGAAAGTAAATCACTTAAATTAGCCAGTATACAGATAAAAACAAACAAACAAACAAAAAACCTATTTGTGAAAGCAATGATCAACATAAAGAACAGGGCTTCCCTGGTGGCGCAGTGGTTGAGAGTCCACCTGCCGACGCAGGGGACACGGGTTCATGCCCCGGTCTGGGAAGATCCCACATGCCACGGAGTGGCTGGGCCTCTGAGCCATGGACACTGAGCCTGCGCGTCCAGAGCCTGTGCTCTGCAACGGGAGAGGCCACAACAGTGAGAGGCCCGTGTACCGCAAAAAAAAAACCAAAACCAAAACAAAACAAAACAAAAACAAAAAAAACCCATAAAGGACAGCTAAAGGATAAATACGAAGATGTTAAAAAAGGACATCAAATCACATATATGGGGAAGGAGAGTAAGAATATGTAGCTTTTTTTTTTTTTTTTTAGAATGTGTTTGAGCCTAAATGACTCTTAGTCTAAAGCAAGCAGATCCAGGAAGGGGTTAACATACAGGGCAACATCAAATCAAAAACATACAATAGATTCACAAAAACCAAAAAGAAGAGAACACAAGCATAAAATAAAAGGAAATCATCAAACCACAAAAAGAAAAAGAAAAAGGAACAAAGAAGAAACAAATAATCAACTGGAAAACAAGGTTTAAAATGGCAATAAATACATATGTATTAGTAATTACCTTAAATGTTAATGGACTGAATGCTCCAATAAAAAAACACAGAGTGGCAGACTGGATAAAAAAAAAAAAGAGCCTACAATACGCTGCCTACAAGAAACCCACCTTAGGGCAAAGGGCACATATAGATTGAAAGTGAGAGAATGGAAAAAGATATTTCATGAGAACAGAAATGACAAGAAAGCAGGAGTTGCAATACTCATATCAGACAAAATAGACTTTAAAGCAAAGGCTATAAAGAAAGATAAAAAAGGACACTATATAATGACAAAAGGATCAATAAAATAAGAGGATTTTACACTTGTCAACATACATGCACCTAATATAGGAGCACCCAAATACATAAAACAAATACTAACAGACATAAAGGGAGAAATTGATGAGAGTACAATAATAGTAGGAGACTTTAACACCCTACTCACATCAATAGACAGATAGATCTTCAAGACAGAAAATCAGTAAGGCAACAGAGATCCTAAATGATACAATAGAATAGTTAGACTTAATTGATATTTTCAGGACATTATATCCAAGAAAACCCAGAATACACATTCTTTTCAAGTGCACATGGAACATTCTCTAGGACTGACCACATACGAGGGCACAAAACTAACCTCAACAAACTTAAGAGTGTAGAAATTATTTCAAGCATCTTCTCTGACCACAACGGCATGAAACTAGAAATCAACCCGAGGAAAAGAAATGAGAAAAAAAAAAAAAGATTACATGGAGACTAAACAACATACTACTAAAAAACCAATGGTTCAATGAGGAAATCAAAAAGGAAATTAAAAATACCTTGAGACAAATGACAATGAAAAACACAACCATACAAAATCTATGGGATTCAGCAAGAGCAGATCTTAGAGGGAAGTTCATAGTGATACAGGCCTTCCTCAAAAAACAAGAAAAATCTCAAATAAACAACCTAACCTACCACCTAAAAAATTTAGGAAAAGAAGACCAAACAAAACCTAGAGTCAGCAGAAGGAAGGAAATACTAAAGATCAGGGAGGAAATAAATAAAATAGAGATTAAAAAAATAGAAAAAATCAATAAAACCGAGAGCTGGTTCTTTGAACAGGTAAACAAAATTGACAAACCTCTGGCCAGGCTCACCAAGAAGAAAAGAGAGAGAACCCAAATAAACAAAATAAAAAATGAGAAGGAGAGATCTCAACTGATACTGCAGAAATACAAAAATCCGTAAGAGAAAACTATGAACAATTATAGGCCAACAAATTTGACAACTTAGAAGAAATGGACAACTTTCTAGAAACACACAGCCCACCAAAATTGAATCAAGAAGAAGTAGATAATTTGAACAGACTGATCAATAGAAGTGAAATAGAATCCATAATTAAAAAAAAAAAACTTCCGGGCCTCCCTGGTGGCGCAGTGGTTGAGAGTCCGCCTGCCGATGCAGGGGATACGGGTTCGTGCCCCGGTCTGGGAGGATCCCATATGCCGCGGAGCGGCTGGGCCCGTGAGCCATGGCCGCTGGGCCTGTGCGTCCGGAGCCTGTGCTCCGCAACGGGAGAGGCCACAACAGTGAGAGGCCCGTGTACTGCAAAAAAAAAAAAAAAAAAAAACTTCCTACAAACCAAAGTCCAGGACCAGATGTCTTCACAGGTGAATCCTACCAAACATACAAAGAATAACTTATAGTGATTCTCCTCAAACTCTTCCAAAGGACTGCAGAGGAGGGAACACTCCCAAAGAAATTCAGTGAAGCCACTATCACTCTGATACCAAAACTAGACAAAGACACCACCAACAAAGAAAATTACAGGCCAATATCTTTGATGAATATATAATAGATGCAAAAACCCACAGCCGATATAATATGCAACAGTGAAAAGCTGAAAGCCTTCCCACGAAAATCTGGAACAAGACAATGATGCCCACTCTCACCACTTCTATTCAACATAGTATTGAAGTCCTAGCCACAGCAAGCAGACAAGAGAAAGAAATAAAAGGTATCCCAATTGGAAGGGAAGAGGTAAAATTTTCACTATATGCAGATGACATGATACTATATGTAGAAAACTCTAAGGACTCTACACAAAAACTACTAGGTCTAATAAATGAATTCAGCAAAGTAGCAGGATACAAGATTAACATTCAGAAACCGGTTGCAGTTCTTTACCCTAACAATGAAATATCAGAAAGATAATGTAAAAAAAAATATTTTAAAATCACACCCCCCCAAAAAATACCTAGGAATAAACCTGACCAAGGAGGTGAAAAACTTATACACTGAGAACTATAAAACATTAATAAAGGAAATTAAAGAGGATTCAAAGAAATGGAAAGATATCCCATGTTCTTGGACTGGAAGAATTAATATTGTTAAAATGCCAATACTACCCAAAGCAACCTACACTTTTAATGTGATCCCTATCAAATTACCAATGACACTTTTCACAGAATTAGAACAAATAATCCAAAATTTTATATGGAACCATAAAAGAACCAGAATTGCCAAAGCAATCCTGAAGGGGAGAAAAATAAAAAGCAGGAGTCATAACTCTCCCAGACTTCAGACAATACAAACAAAGCTAGAGTAATCAAAACACTGTGATATTGGTACAAAAACAGATATATGATATATGGATCAATGGAACAGAATAGAGAGCCCAGGAATAAACCCACACACCTACAGTCAATTAATCTTTGACAAAGGAGACAAGAATATAAAATGGGAAAAAGTCTTCAGCAAATGGTACTGGGTAAGTTGGACAGCTGCATGTAAATCAATGAAGTTAGAGCACACCCTCACACCACGCACAAAAATAAACTCAAAATGGCTTAAATACTTAAACATAAGACACAACACCATAAAACTCCTAGAAAAGAGCATAGGAAAAACATTCCCTGACATAAATCGTACCAATGTTTTCTTAGGTCAGTCTCTCAAGGCAATAGAAATAAAAGCAAAAATAAACAAATGGGACCTAATCAAACATATAAGCTTCTGCACAGCAAAGGAAACCACACACACACACACAAAAGCAAGACAACCTGTGAAATGGGAGAAAATATTTGCTAATGATGCGACCGACAAGGGCTTAATCTCTAAAATATACAAACAGCTCATACAACTCAACAACAAAAAAAGAAAAAACCCAATTGAAAAATGGGCATAAGACCTTAAAAGACATTCCTCCAAAGAAGACATATAGATGGCCAGTAGGCACATGAAAAGATGCTCAATGTCACTAATTATTAGAGAAATGCAAATCAAAACTACAATGAGGTACCACTTCACACTGGTCAGAATGGCCATCATTAAAAAGTCTACAAATAACATATACTGGAGAGGGTGTGGAGAAAAGGGAACCCTCCTACACTGTTGGTAGGAATGTAAGTTGGTACAGCCACTATGGAAAAGAGTATGGAGGTTCCTCAGAAAACTAAAAACAGAATTACCATATGACCCATCAATCCCACTCCTGGGCATATACCCAGACAAAACTCTAATTCAAAAAGATATACGCACCCCTATGTTCACAGCAGCACTATTCACAATAGCCAAAACAGGGAAACAACTTAAATGTTTGTTTAGGTTAACAGATGAATGGATAAAGAAGATGTGGTACATATATACAATGGAATACTACTCAGCCATAAGAAAGAAATAATGCCATTTGCAGCCATAAAAAAAGGAATAATGCATTTGCAGCAACATAACTAGAGATTATCATATTAAATGAAGTCAGTCAGAAAGAGAACAACAAATACCATATGATATCACTTATATGTGGAATCTAAAATAGGGCACAAATGAACCTATCTGCAAAACAGAAACAGACTCACAGACGTAGAGATTAGACTTGTGGTTGCCAAGGGGGAAGGAGACAGGGAGAGGGATGAACTGGGAGTTTGGGGTTGGTAGATGCAAACTATTTCATTTAGAATGGATAAACAACAAGGTCCTGCTGTATAGCGCAGGGAACTATATCCAATCTCCTGGGATAAACCATAATGGAAAAGAATATTAAAAAAGAATATGTGTATAACTGAGTCACTTTGCTATATAGCAGAGACTGGCACAACATTGTAAATCAACTATGCTTCAATTTTAAAATATTTAAATATAAAAAACAAAAATAAATTTCAAGCAATAATTATCAGACAGACTTCATTCTCTGAGCTCAAAGTTAGAAATCAATAACTAAAAAGTAAATAGAAAAAAATTCATTTGTTTGGAATTTAGGAATAATAGAGAAAAAAGATACAACAGAAAATGTGAAACTGAATAAAGATGAATTAATAGTGGTTCTTTTAAAATATATAAATTTGACAAATTAGTAAGGACAAAGGAAGAAGGAAAAATTACAAACACATACTATTTGGAATGAAAATGGGACATAACCACTGATGGAGCAGAGATTTAAAAGCTCCTATATAAGCAATAAAAATAATTATGAACCTTATGCCAACTAATTTTACAACCTAAATGAAAAGGAACACTACTTGGAAAAAATATAAACTACAATAGTTGACTCAAAACTTTAAAACTATTTTTAAAAATTGAATAATTAACTTTAAAAATAACAAATTCCTTTAAGAATACCCAGGCTCACATGATTTTATACAAGCATTCTATGAAACACTGAAGAAACGAGTATAATGTTAGGCAAATTTTTTCAAGACTAGGAAAGAAGACTTCTTCCCAATCCTTTTTATCAAGTTAGCAAAATCTTGACACCAAACCTAGGGAAGGATATTACAGGAAATAAAAAATTGAAGATCAACTTTACACAAGAAGTAGACATAAAATTCATTTTTGAAAAATGCTAGCAAACCAAATAAAGCAATATAAGAAAATAATATGACACCAAGTATCAAAACTCAGATTTACCTCAAGTAACCAAAGCAGGACCAAGATTGGTTTAATACTAGAAATTGTTAATCCACTTCACCATACTAATTAATTAGAGATGAAAACCCATAGGACTTTATCAATAGATACAAATAAAACGTCAATAAATTAATATCCAGTTTTGTTCATATATATTTTTAATTAGCAAACTGGGAGTAAAAAGAAATTTTCTTAAGCTGATAAAGAAAATCTCCCCCTCATAAAAAATGCACGTGTACACACATCATATGTAACAGAGAAATACTAGAAGTTTTATTTTAAAATCTGTAGCAAGAAAAGAATACCACCCTCACCAATGTCATCAATTCTATCCAATGTTATATGAAGGGAAGTAACCTGAGCAACTAAACAACAAAAAAAGACATGGGCCAAAAGGAAGAAATTAAATGGTCATTAGTTGCATATGATATAATTGAACTGCACAGTGTCCCCCCAAAATATGTACAATAAATTATTAAAATTAGTAAGAGCTCATCCACTTATTTAACAAATATTTATTGAATACCTACTATAAGCAGAATACTACTCTTGATACTGGAGGAAAAGTAGTATACAAAATAGAAAAACTACCTGCCCCAATGCAGCTTACATTCTGGTGAAGGAAAATGTACAATAAACAAAATGAGGAAGAAAATTATACAGTATATTAGAAAATAACTACAGAAAAAGCTCAAGTAGGAAAAAGGATAAGCACTCGGGATAATGTGAAAAGAGAATGGTTTAGCAACCTAATTGCATTTCTATATACCAGCAACTTCTTAAAAGATGTAATAAAGAAAGACATCATTTGTAATAGCAACCAAATATATGTTTCTTATATAAAAGTAAATAAAAGGTGTGCAAGACTTTTTTGGAGTACATTAGAAAACTCTGTTGAAAGACAGTCAGAGAGGATCTAATACATGGAATGATTCCACATGTAGAGGTTGAAAAACTATAACCATAATGATGCATTTCTCCTTAGATTGTTCTATGGTTTCAATTTAACTCCAATCCTTCCAAACTTTGATGAAATTTGACAAGTCATTTCAAAATGTTTACACAGAAGAGCAAAGGGGGAAGAATGGACAAACACTCCTGGGAATAAAGAACCAGGCTGGGGGCAGGAGGGTAGACTTACTCAACCAGGTATCAAAATTTAGAATACAATTATAGTAATACTATATGGAAGGCACTGTGTAATTAGTACAGTGATTGATAACAGAACAGAGAGCCCTAAAGCAGAGCCACACTTAAATGGACACATGACAAAACTGACCTATGACAAAACTGACATTTCAAGTGATTGGGAATGGAGTATGGAATGCAGGAAAGTATACGGGAACAGCCGGGACAAAAGTGAATTTGGATGCCCACCTCACACTATGCTTTAAAATAAATTCCAAGTGGATTAAATAGAGGAGATAAGCCTATAAAACTTTTAGAATATAGGAAAACATACACAAGAGCATCAACTATAAAAGAAAATATTTATATATTTGACTGTATTAAAATTAATAATTTTATTCCTAAAAAGGTTTCAGAAAGGCCATGAAAAACCAAACCACAAACATGAGATGTTTGTAATGTTTATATCTGACAAAATTATAGTATCCTGGCTGTAAGAATCACTAGGCAGAGGACAAGCAACCCAAGAGAAACAAGGATAAGGGAGTAGGACAGGATTATCATTGAAGAGGAAAACTAAATGGTAATAAACATAAGAAAAATGTTTAGGGAAGTGTGAATTAACCCCACAAGATAACCTATACTTCCCCCAAACAGAGGAAATGAAAATGTTAGACATTATGCAGTGTCACTGAGGACATGGAGTAAACAGAGCTTGTATATACTGAAGAATACATCAGTGCACGCACTTTAGAAAACAAACCCATCCTTGGGTGTATATCTAGGATGTATTCAGGTGTGTACACAAAATGGACATATAAAAATGTTAACAGACAGGAATGTAGAATGACACAGCCACTCTGGAAAACAGTTTGGCAGTTTCCTACAAAACTCAACATGTGCTTACCATACAACCCAGCTATCACACTCTTAGGCATTTATCGCAGAGAAATAAAAACTACGTTCACACAAAGTCCGATACACAAATGTTCATAGCAGCTTTGTGAACTAGCCTCATCCTGGAAACAACCCCAATGTACTTCACAGGTGAATGTTAAACTGTGGTACATCTATGCCATGGAATACTACTCAGTTAAAAAGGAACAAACTGTTGGTGCATGCAACAGCTTGGATGGATCTCAAGGAAATATGATGCCTGAAAAAAAAAAAGCCATTTCAAAAGGTTGCATACTGTGAGTTCCCATTCATATAGCAGGTTTCAAATGACAGAATTATGGGGATGGAGAACAAATTGGTCGCCAGGGGTGAGGGAAGAAGAAAGAGAGGAAGGTGGCTATGGCCATCAAAGAGTAGCATAAAAGAATATTATAATGGAACTTTTCGGTATATTGACTGTGTAATGAAATTTCATGGAACTAAACACACACGCACACATACACACATGTGTTCATGAGAACTAGTCAAATCTGAATAAGGTAAATGGACTGTATTAATGTCAGTTTCCTGGCTGTGATATTGTGCTATAGTTATGCAAGATGTTGCTATTGGGAGAAGCTGGAAGAAGTCCATAGAGATCTCTTCATATGATTTCTTACAACTGCATGTGAATGTAAAATAATCTCAAAAAGTTTTTAAAATGTTCATAGAAAAAAGTTCTTTTTTTCTTTTTTTTGGCCACACTCCGTGGCAAGTGGGATCTTAGTTTCCTGACCAGGGATTGAACCCGTGCGCCCTGCAGTGGAAGCACGGAGTCTTAACCAATGGACTACCAGGGAAGTCTCAGAAAAAATTTTTTAATAGTGAAAAAATCTCGTGTACAATCTAGATGTCATTTTGGTAGGAGAATGAATTAATAGATCATGATATATTTAGGCACCAGAAAACTACAGCAGGAAAATGAAAAAGTTACAGCTGCACATATCAACATAGATCAATCTCCAAAAAATTCTAATTGTGGGAAAAAATTTGCAGAAAAATTAATATAATGTATTCTATGTATGGTTCATATGGGTCAAACTTCAGGAAATATTTTGGTTAAGAATTCATCCATATGTGGTAAAATTATGAAGAGAAGCAAGAAAATGATAAATACTATATTCAGGAAAGTAGTTACCTCAGGGTGGTAGAAGGTGGGACACAGATCAGAAAATAGACTTAGGAGACTGATACTCTTTGATGTTTGTGTACCTACCATCCAGTTTAACTATTTTTTACTTTATGTTTATGATACAGTCTTTGTATGTATTTGATATCTAATTAAAACAACATAAACAGCTTATAGGGAAAGAAAGCTTCTGGGGAAAAAAGAGGGCATGTGAAAGACTATGGAATCTATGAAAATATGATATTAGTGAAATTAAGTTCCAATTCCAAAGTCCCCTACAGGAAGGCATTAATAACACAGCAATAAACAATTTCTATTCACTTTACAATGGGGATAGACTAATGTGTGCGCACACACACCATAAACACCTGCCCTACTTTGGCAAGAGAACACTTATAGTTTCTCTGTGATACAATCAGTTAAATAAAAATAAACACTTGCAGATAATAGAGAGATGGCTGCAATACAGAAAAACAGTCTGCATGGTGGTTCTGTACACAGCTCTGCAGTCAGACTCCATGGGTGTGGCTCTTAGTGCCATGGTCCTCTAGGTGAGACCCTGGGGCAAGAAATCTCACGTGAAATGGGACTAATATAGCAGTTCTCAAATGTTTTAATCTCAAGACCCTTTTATTACTAAGGACCTCAAAGATGTACTGTTTATATAGGTCATTATATCTATCAATATTTTCTGTTTCTTCATTAATCAAATAACAATAAGAAACCTATTGCATGTTGATATCAATAATATATTTTATGAAAAACATATATTCTGGGACTTCCCTGGTGGTGCAGTAGATAAGATTCCGTGCTCCCAATGCAGGGGTCCCAGGTTCGATCCCTGGTCAGGGAACTAGATCCCACATGCATGTTGCAACTAAGAGTTCGCATGCCATGGCTAAGGAACCTGCATGCTGCAACTACGGAGCTGGCAAGCCACAACTAAGGAGCCCTGGAGCTGCAATTGGGGAGCTTGCCTGCTGCAACTAAGGAGCCCGCCTCCCGCAACTAAGACCCAGTGCAACCAAATAAATAAATATTAAAAAAAGAAAAAAATATAATCTAAAACAAAAAATAATTAATGAGAAGAGTAGCACTATTCCACATTTATGCAAATCTCTTTAATATCTGACTTAGAAGACAGCTGAATTCTCATAGCTGCTTCAGCATTCAATCTATTGCAATATGTTGTTTTGGTTGAACTATGTGAAGAGAATCCAGCTTCACACAAAAACAAAGCTGGAAAAGGAAGGGCTCTGTGGAATCCAGAAAAGGTCTCAGGGACCCCCCAACCCAGGATCATTGGACCATACTTTAACAAGCCCTAGACTAAAAAGTTTCCAGTTTCGAGATTGCAAAGTGAACACATGTTGCGATCTTCTGTTTCCTACACCAAACTGAATTACAGAAAATATGTTAAAATAAAAAATGTATGGCTGGGCTTAAAAAACAGAACATGACAGAACTGGGGGTAGGGATAAATTGGAAGTTTGGGATTGACATATACACACTACTATATATAAAACAGATAACTAATAAGGACCTACTGTATAGCACAGGGAACTCTACTCAAGACTCTGTAATGGCCTACGTGGGAAAAGAACCTAAAAAAGAGTGGATATATGTATATGTATAACAGATTCACTTTACTGTACACCTAAAACTAACACAACATTGTAAATCAACCATACCCCAATAAAAATTAAAAGAACGGGGTGGGGGGGATTCATTGAAGGAGCATTCAAGCATTAAAAGGTCCATGCATTGACATGATGGAATTCAAAAGCTGAAGGTGACCCAGAAACAATTAACTGGGTGCTAGCTAAGTTGAGGCACTCCAGGCAGATAAAACCTTGTACATCATTCCTGTCTTCTTCAGAGACCAGGCAGCAGCAACGAGGGGTATCTGCCTATATATGGGAGCCAGGATCAGAGAGGCTAGACAGAACTTCTGATGCCAGGAGAAACAAGCTGCTCAAGCACAGAATGACAAATACTCCACCCAGCCATCAAGCCACACTTACCCATTCTCACCATACACAGTTCATTCAAAACAGTACACTTGGTAAGGCCCCATAGCACAGAGAAAACAGATAATTTAACAGGAAATGTCAATCACTGAGATAAACACAACCAAAAATCATCCAATACTGGAGGAAATTCAGGAAAATCACCCTAAATTGAAAGAGGCAACAAACTCAACCAATGGCAGAATTTATATCTGAGGACAAAGAATTAATATTGCATTCAGAAGAGGACTTTTTAAGAAAAGATAATTACTGTACTCAGAAACTTCAAAACAAAACACATTGTTTACTAACTCTTTCAAGTGACAAGTATAATTGATAGGGTTCCGGAATATTAACAACAGATGGATTCAAAAGCCAAATAAACACATAGAAAGAATTAGTGAGCTGGAAGACTGAGTTAAAGAATTCTTTCAGAATGAAGCCAAAGGGATAAGATGACAAAGAGCACAGGTAAGTTAAAAAATGTGAAAGACAAATCCAGAAACCAAAAAGTTTCTAAGGGAAATTCTGGGAGAATGAGAACTGATAATGGAGAGATAGCAATAAGAGAAGGAAGAATAGCCCAAAACTGAAGATGGACACTGATGAGTCCTCCGTGTGAAAGAAACCACTGAGTGTCAAGCAAGATAATATCAAGCACGCGTGTAAAACTCTAAAATCTGCTAGGAAACTCAGAATAAATACCTATACGTAAATAAACAGATTGACGTGGGAGACTGAATATACAGACAGTACTGGGCAGACTATACATAACTACAACTCTCGCCCGCAATCTGCAGCAACCAGCCCAGGAAGCCAATCCATGATCTACAGTATGTACGCTAGGAAGGCAGACTGCTTTCTGTACGTTAGACTTGTGGGAAGCCAAACAATAACTTTTGTCATAGTCATCCCCAAACGACCAGGACTTTATTAACAACTGATAGCTTCCCTAATTTTGTCCCTGTTTCCAACTAAGAACCAACCAGAGAAAGCAAAATATGTACCCCTAACCAACCACATAGGATGTCCCACTTCTAGTTAGCCTGCCTACAACTTCCCTGCACCAGCAGCTTCCTATCAGGGCATAGAAGCCTTCCCCTTTTTTCCACTATAAAGCTTTCTCACTCCTCTGTCTGCCTCTACAGCAACCTCTGAATAAATAACGTTAGCTTATTCTCATTTGGTTGTATTTCCATAGTTACCTTCAATCATGTGTGGTACCCATAGGGTCCCCTTGTGCTTTGCTGCTGGTCTAGTCTATGACCCATCACCAGGTCTGAACGCTTCTCTCTTTGTGTTGAGTTGCTCAGCTATTTATTCTCTGTGTGGTACATAGGCTTTGTTATGGGTTTACATTTGTTGGCCTCCTTGGTTGAAAGAGACCATTCTTTTTCATCTCTTTTTGCTTTCTTTTGTGTTACTGTTTGGTGTTGTGTTGTCTAAAAGTGTTTTTTGTCCTATGAAGGAGACTCATAGAGCAGAATGCCTGTTATTTGAGCTGGCATCACAGACCTTTGAGTTTTCAGTTCTCACCAGATTGGCATCCACTGAATAAACTTTGCTGTGGGTCACCAACAGAACCAGACAATATTATGTCCTAAAAGGTTGGCTTTGATCTAAAGAGAGTATTCTCTTTGGTTTTCCACCTGCCAGGGGCACAGATTATTGGGTCTGCATTAGGAGGTGGCCAGCTCTCAGGTTGGTGCCCAAGACACAAGGAATATAAGTATTACATTCCTGCCAACCATCTCCGGCTCTCCTGGGGTCATCTAAGTCTAAATCCTCTCTACTACCTAGAAAAACTACTGATTCTTATATGTCCTCTGATTAATATCCTAATTCTTGTGTCTAACTTTCTAAGTGGCATAGCCTCACGAAGGATGATTTGGGCCTTCAGTGGCGTCTCTTGGGAACATTTGATTTGAGCAAAACTGTTCATTTGAGAGGTGCCTTAGAAAAGAAAAGGAATAAGATTTCACAATCCCATTGAGCATCAATTTTTGATTGGTATGCAGAGGCCTCCAAATGAAATTCTGAATAAGCAACTACTTCACTAAAAGATTCTTTGCCCAAAGCTAAGGAAAATTTGACAA
Organism: Mesoplodon mirus; assembly: GCF_964341445.2. Classification (NCBI taxonomy): domain Eukaryota; kingdom Metazoa; phylum Chordata; class Mammalia; order Artiodactyla; family Ziphiidae; genus Mesoplodon; species Mesoplodon mirus. Next base: position 70,024,712 of record NC_138980.1, read on the forward strand.
ACTTGCAAGAACGAAGGAGAATTCGTTCCCTAATAAATCCTCCCCTCTTTGTCCCCTGGCCACCTCTCTCCATTCAGCCCTCCCTCTTCCTTCTGTCCTTCTGCCCTCTCTCCTTCCACACTTCCTCCTCCCCTTGTCCAGACACCCTACCTTTTCCCAACCACTTACCTAAAACCTCAAGATACCAGTTGCCTGTAAGGATCCATCCCTCCCATGAGCCAGGTGTACAAGCAACTATAGAATTTAAGCTTTGGACCTGAGCTGAATTAAGAGCTATAATTAAAGATTTCCTTAAATCCAAACAAGATCACAAATATTCGCAGAAGAATTTAAAATTCTTTGGGTACATATGACCTAGGATTACCTGACATGTCAACTTGTACACATGTTGGGTGGAACTTCAGATGTTAAATCCTGGGTGGCAAAAGCTGATTGGATTTATCTGGAAAGGGACCTACAGGCCCCGTTTTCCAAAATAAACCACAATAAACTTAAAAAGAAAATATAGTGCCAGAAAAGAAATTCATCTCCTAAAAGCCATACCTGAAGCATTTCCCCCTCCAAAGTTGACTGAACCATAATTCAGGTATGCAAACAAGACGAAACTATAGGAGATTTTCAGGGTTGACTAGAAAATAACTCCTGACAACACTTGTGCGTTAAAGAAGGTGCTTGATGTAACAGCAGCTCTCCCATCTCATTTTGATGATGGAGTTAAACATGAAATTGGAGATCTAATTCAAAAACAGAAAACAGAATGGAAAATAGGTACTTGAGCTAAACTGTAACACCTAGCAGAATATTTTGATAGGGCTTTAGAACAAAAATGAAACAAGACTAACAAAGTAAACTTAGCCCTGCAGATCAAACACCTAGGTGGCTCACAACCCAACCAACCACCTACTGACAAGGACATTTGTAGATATTGTTTACAGAAGAACATGGAGGAAAGATTGCTCCAGCTTATGAAAGAAAACCAAGACAAAGGAAGATCCCTCGTTTAGGATCACTGAGGGAGTCTTCTTCCCCATGGAGTTATAAGGTCAAGGCCCTGGGAGGTGGGGGAATCATATCAGGAAGTTACCTTGACTTGTGCCCCTGCAGGCTATCATCTCGGGCATGCACTCCAGGGAGGGGATAGTGTCAGTTCAAGGCCCCTGCAGGCCACTTGGCCACACAAAACAATGCCGAGGCAGCAATATTATGCAGTGGTTTTGTTAAATGCTGGACACATCTCCTTAAACACTCAAGGTGAATTAACTATAAATACAAAGTCTTTCTCACCAATTCCTGCCACTCATATTCAAGGAGATATGGGTGTCACTCTTTCTACACTAAATCCTGCCACTTTTGCTCAGCCTCTTCCTCAGAGTAACATATCACACGGATGGTACGTATTTCAAATAAGCCAACAGATTTCCCATATGAGCAAGCCCTTAACTGATAAAAACGTCTTCCTGTTCTGTGATATCACCCTTTCAAATTTAATAAGGAGACACTTACTTTGCCAATGGAATTGTAAAATCAAATGTACACCAGAAGGACTATTTCTTGAGGTTCTAGAGGACTTGTCTATTCATAATTAAGTTGTGTCTGCTCTGATACCTTTGCTTCCTTCATTATATTTAGTGCATACTACAAACAGGGATTTTGACATTGTACCTGACACTCTATGGGCTAAAAATTTCACATACATAGGCAAAATAATTGGAATAGAATCTCTGAAAGTTCAGATATATACAACCACACCATCATCTAAACTTCCACAATATTCCTTGACACCAGAAGCAAAGAAGAGGCATCAAATCTATTTGGAAGCCTTATATCTGAAGGTCTTCTCATACCCTACATTGGTCCTTGTAACACTTCCATCCTGCCAGCAAGGAAACTAAGTGGATGGCAATATCCATTTGTTCAAGACCTCAGGGCCCTCAGCAAAATTATTATCTCTTGCTTCCCTATAGCACCTAGGCCAAATACAATCCTGTCATCAATTCTTCCTGAAGCCACTTGCTTCACCATAGTGGATCTTTGCTCTGTTTCAGGATACCTCCAGACCAGGACTATCAATTCCTCTCTTTGTCTTCATCTGCGGAGCACAATAGTTTATCTGGACAGTCATGACCCCGGGGTTCACTGAAGCCCCCCGCCTACATTTCCCAGGTCCTCAATCATGACTTAAAAGACCTAAATTCCCCCATGTTTTTCAGTTCTGATACAATATGTAAATGATCTACTTTATTCAGAGAACAAAGAAGCTTAAGAAAAGGATGCCATATACTCATTCTCAGTCTTAGCAGAAAAGGGACATAAAGGTTCAAAAAAACATTTAAATTCTGCCAAACAGTTTATTAGTTAGGGCATGACCTATTTAAAAGGGAAAATCACTCTCTCCTAATGGACTGAAGGCTGTTCGAATATATCTTAGACCTTAACAAACAACAATTGAGGTTTCACTGGATACTGCAAACAAGGGGTGCCAGATTTTTCTGAAATTGCAACGTTTTTTATGAATTGACCAAGTCCTTGGTAAGAAGCTCTCTGCTCTGAGAGCTCAAACAAGAACCAGCTGTATATGATCTGGAGGAGGCTCTTCAACAACCTCCTTCCCCAGGCATCCCTAACCACAAAAAGCTGTTTCATCCATTTGTGTGTGAGCCATCTAAACAAGCTCTTGGGGTTTTAACTGAGCTCCATGGGAAACATCGAAAACCCATCTCTTAATATAGCCTTATCCCTGACCCAGCTGCAAAGACTTATCCCCCTTGTCTTAGGGTAACAGCTGCCACATCACAATCATGTTTCTGCCGGAACCAGTTCTAGGCTCCCTGCTTGACCTCATGGGTCCACATGCAGTATACAGACATTACTGCTGACTGAGAACCCACGACACTTTTCAGCCAACTGATTAACCTCTTAGGAAATTCTATTACTCTCTCCCTCTCACTTTACCATTCACCACTGCAACACCCTGAATCCTGCCCCTATGAGAGGGGAGCCTCAACACTGTTGTACCTCCATTAGGAAACTCTCTGTACCTTGCTTAGATTTAGTAAAGACTTCTATTGAGGACCTCAGCCTAATGTTATTTGCTGATGGACCAGACCTCAAAAGTGAAACTGGAGGATATCCAGCAGGATATGCTACCACTAATCCAAGCTTTCCCTTAGAATACTGTACAGTCCTCTACCTGAGGTAAAACCAGCCCAGATGGCAGAACTTACTGTGCTCACAAGAGCTTGTCAACTAGCGAAAGACCAGAGAGTAAGCATATGTACACATAGTAGGTATGCCTTTGGAGTAGTACATGGCTTTGGGATGCTTTGGAAACAAAAGGGGTTTCTCACCTCTGCTGGAACCCCCATCAAACATGAACAGCAAGTTAAGGAACTTTTAGGTGCACGCCTACTTTCTAGAGAGGTGGCTATCATAAGGGTTGAGCCCATGTAAAAAGAGCTAAAAGATAAAGCAAATGCTCTACAATCATTATGCCAAACAACTTATTTAACCAAGGTTAGGATCCCATCTAAGCCCTCAAAGGATACACCTCTCTGGAGAGAATCAAAAAGGCCATTATAAAATATCAACACAACAAATACCAATAAGGATCAACAAAAGCAGAGATGTGCTTTGACAAGAACACCTGAAATAAAGTGACATAGGAAGATTGAAAATAAAGGAATGAAAAAACATGAAAGTGAGTATTAATAACCAGAAAGTCAATTGTTAATATATGATGAGGTAGAAAAGAAGGCAAAAAAGGATGAAATATTTTATGCTGATTAAAGAAAAAACAACTACAAACCCATTTCATTCATAAGTAGTCCTACCTTGTTTTGGGGTGTGTTTCTCAGAGTCTGCTCCCTGCTTGGTATTTCATCTTCCCAGTCTTCCCTTTGCCCTGCTTCCCAGAGAAAATCTCTCTCCTGCGCTTCTTGCGTGCATATTCCACTGCTATTTTTCCTTGATACTCACTAGTGTGGTGCTGAGAGATGCAGGGACAGAGATGTCTTCTGACCCTCTGACCCTCGACTGACTGAGGCTCAGCCATGGGCTGTACCCCTCGGGCTGGGGACATGGTCTCACGAGTGATCTTGCCCCTCCTCCAGACCTAGTGCTGGGCTTTACACTATGCCTGCCCCTCTCCCTGGAGTACAGCTTTTTCTCTTCCTTTCCCCATATCCAGCTGCAAAGGACTGGCTCCAGCCTCCTGTTCCTCAGCAAGATTAAGGCATTTGTTTCATGGGGAGATAGGTCTCAGTGGAGTTTCAGCAGGGCTGCCATCCACCTCCCCCAGCCAGCACTGAGCTGAACGCCTGGTGCAGTCCTTGAGAGAAACACACCTGTAAGACTTTGCAAACCTCCCTATGTCTGGGATTCACACTCTTGAACATAGCCCACCACCAGCTTTTAGGAATTTTTTTAAGTTTCTGCCTGGATCTCCTGTGCACTTCTCTGGTAGCTGGTAGTCTGTCCCTGGAAAGCAGCTGCAGACTGTTAGACACCCTTAGCCACCTGTCGCTCCAGTGACAATGCTGAACTTTACCTCACCCTGTGCTCCCATCAAACAGTGACAGTAAGAAATCCCCCTACCAATCTTTGTTCCAGGAAATGGCTTACCACAAAGAACCACCCTTCCGCATATGACTCAGGTAAGACTTGCTGTTTACTCTTTGTCATGACTGGCATAACACTCAAGGTGACTCCCACGTTTACCTGACAGGGGCCCCTTTTGCCTGAACCTGCTGACAAAACCAGCCCTTCCCCTTTCACCTCAGGCTGACTCCCCGTTTTCTGTCTCATGAGGGAATAGCTAAAGTTAGAACTGTTAGTCCCCCGAAACCAGCCAGACACAGAAATAAACATTTCCACTTCAGCTGAGACTGTCCCTGACTGCAAAACAATCCCACCTCTAAATTCCCCACTTGTAACCTGTCTACTGCTCCCTATAAAAGTCTAAGGCAAAACCACCACTGAGAGGCCTTGATCTCTGAATCTGGGTGCGGCCCTATTGCAGTAGTCTGAATAAAATCATCTCCTTAATGGTCTGGTGCTTTATGTCTTTGACACCAGATTTCAGGTTAGTTATTCGCCCTGTGACCTCAGCTCACTATAAGTTCAAGAAAAGACACTCATTTGCATTTATCCAGGTTTTTCCTGCTGTAAGTGTGGGAACAGCACTGCTGCCAGCTCTCTAGATCTCTGAGGCAAAACAGGAAGTCATGATTCTTTTATTTACTACTTTCAGGTAACCAATCAGGACTTTTTAAAAACTACCATTATGAACTAATGGATTTTAAGACTTTCAGGTTTTCATGCTATTGCAATTATTCTTTTTATTCTTAAATTTCCACATCTTTGCCCAGTGGGAGCCCCTTAAAGTTGGCCTCTTAGACCTTTTGAAACAAGTCAAGTAGTGTTTGACAGCTTCCTTGTTCTCTGTTTGGCAAGATGTTCCCGCCTCATCCTGTGCACTTCCCACCCCAGATCTGGAATCAGCCACTTCTCTAGGAAACCTTGTTTCTTCTCCTGGGAAATTGTATTTTAAGACCATAATCTAGGCTCCAGTGGTACTTTAATGCTTTATATGAAAAATACATGCAGAGGAAGTGAGAGGGAAGGAGCAAGAGTCAGGAGTAGCATCCAGGTGAACAGCCACCAACGTGGATGAGGAGGTGGCTGTGCCACCAAGGGAAGCGGACAGTGTGGTGGAGTAGAGGGACGTGTGCTCATTCCCACTGGTGAGAGCACCGGCATCACAACTAACTGCTGAACAGTCATCGACAGGAAGACACTAGAACTCACCAAAAAAGATACCCCACATCCAAAGACAAAGGAGGGGCCGCAAGGGGGTGGTAGGAGGGGTGCAATCACAATAAAATCAAATCCCATAACTGCTGGGTTGGTGACCCACAAATTGGAGAACACTCATACCACAGAAGTCCACCCACTGGAGTGAGGTTCTGAGCCCCATGTCAGGCTTCCAGAGCTGGGGGTCCGGCAATGGGAGGAGGAATTCCTAGAGAATCAGCCTTTGAAGGCTAGCGGGATTTGACTGCAGGACTGCAGGGGTAAACAGAGACTCCACTCTTGGAGGGCACACACAAAGTAGTGTGCACATCAGGACTCAGGGGAAGGAGCAGTGACTCCATAGGAGATTGAACCAGACCTACCTGCTAGGGTTGGAGGGTCTCCTGCAGAGGTGGGGAGTCAGCTGAGCCTCACCATGGGCACAAGGACACTGGCAGCAGAAGTTCTGGGAAGGACTCCCTGGCGTCAGCCCTCCCAGAGTACGCCATTAGCTCCACCAAAGAGCCTGTAGGCACAGAGCTGGGTCACCTCAGGCCAAACAACCAAGAGGTAGGGAACTCAGCCCCACCATCAGCAGACAAGAGGATTAAAGTTTTACTGAGCTCTGCCCACCAGAGCAACACCCAGCTCTACTCACCACCAGTCCTGCCCATCAGGAAGCTTGCACAAGCATCTTAGATAGCCTCATTGACCAGAGGGAAGATAGCAGAAGCAAAAAGAACTAAAATCCTGCAGCCTGTAGAATGAAAACCACATTCACAGAAAGATAGACAAAATGAAACAGCAAAGGACTATGTACCAGACGAAGGAACAAGATAAAACCCCAGAAAAACAACAAATGAAGTGGAGATAAGCAACCTTCCAGAAAAAGAATTCAGGATAAGGATAGTGAAGATGATCCAGGACCTCTCAAAAAGAATGGAGGCAAAGATAGAGAAGATGCAAGAAATGTTTCACAAAGACCTAGAAGAATTAAAGAACAAACACCTAGAAGAATCAAAGAACAAACATATAAACAATACAGTAACTGAAATGAAAAATACACTAGAAGGAATCAGTAGCAGAATAACTGGGGTAGAAGAATGGATACGTTACTTGGAAGACAGAATGGTGGAAATCACTGCTGTGGAACAGAATAAGGAATAAAGAATGAAAAGAAATGAAGACAGCCTAAGAGACCTCTGGGACAACATTAAATGCACCAACATTCTCATTATTGGGGTCCCAGAAGAAGAAGGGAGAGAGAAAGGATCCGAGAAAATATTTGAAGAGATTATTTTCAAAAACTTCCCTAACATGGGAAAGGAAATAGCCACCCAAGTCCAGAAAGTACAGAGTCCCAGGCAGAATAATCCCAAGGAGAAACACCAAGACACATAGTAATCAAACTGACGAAAATCAAAGACAAAGAAAAATTATTAAAAGCCACAAGGGAAAAATGACAAATAACATACAAGGGAACTCCCATAAGGTTAACAGCTGATGCCTCAGCAGAGACTGTACAAGCCAGAAGGGAGTGGCATGATATATTTAAAGTGATAAACTGGAAGAAGCTACAACCAAGTTTACTCTACTCAGGAAGATTCCCATGCACATTCAAAGGAGAAATCAAAAGCTTTACAGACAAGCAAAAGCTAAGAGAATTCAGCACCACCAAACCAGCTTTACAACAAATGCTAAAGGAACTTCTCCAAGTGGGAAACACAAGAGAAGAAAAGGACCTACAAAAACAAACCCAAAACAATTAACAAAATGGTACTAGTGGGCTTCTCTGGTGGCGCAGTGGTTAAGAATCCACTTGCCAATGCGAGGGACACAGGTTCAAGCCCTGGTCCAGGAAGATTCCAAATGCTTGGAGCAACTAAGCCCATGTGCCACAACTACTAAGCCTGCGCTCTAGAGCCCGGGAGCCACAATGACTGAGCCCACATGCCACAACTACTGAAGCCTGCATGCCTAGAGCCTGAGCTCCACAGAAAGAGAAGCCACTGCAATGAGAAGCCCGTGCACAGCAACAAAGAGTAGTCCCCACTTGCCACAACTAGAGAAAATCCGTGTGCTGCAACGAAGATGCAATGCAGTCAAAAATAAAATAAATAAAAAATAAATTAAAAAAAAGAAAATGGTACTAGGAACATACATATCGATAATTACCTTAAATGTGAATGGATTAAATGCACCAACCAAAAGACAAAGGCTCACTGAATGGATACAAAAACAAGACCCATATATATGCTGTCTACAAGAGACTCACTTCAGACCTAGGGACAGAGACTGAAAGTGAGAGGATGGAAAAAAATATTTCAGGCAAATGGAAATCAAAAGAAAGCTGGAATAGCAATACTCTTATGAGATAAAATAGACTTTAAAATAAAGAATGTTACAAGGAAGGACACTACATAATGATCAAGGGATCAATCCAAGAAGAAGAGTTAACAATTATAAATATATATGCACTCAACATAGGAGCAGCACAATACATAAGGCAAATGCTAATAGCTATTAAAGAGGAAATCTACAACAACACAAAAATAGTGGGGGATTTAACACCTCACTTACACCAATGGACAGATCATCCAGACAGAAAATTAATAAGGAAGCACAAGCTTTAAATGACACAACAGGGCTTCCCTGGTGGTGCAGTGGTTGAGAATCTGCCTGCTACAAGGGACACGGGTTCGAGCCCTGGTCTGGGAGGATCCCACATGTCGCAGAGCAACTAGGCCCGTGAGCCACAACTACTGAGCCTGCACGTCTGGAGCCTGTGCTCCGCAAAAGGAGAGGCCGTGATAGTGAGAGGCCCGCGCACTGCGATGAAGAGTGACCCCCACTTGCCACAACTAGAGAAAGCCCTCGCACAGAAACGAAGACCCAACACAGCAAAAATAAATAAATTAATTAATAAACTCCTACCCCCAACATCTTAAAAAAAAAAATGACACAACAGACCAGAGAGATTTAATTGATATATATAGGACATTCCATCCAAACACAGCAGATTACAGTCTCTTCTCAAGTGCTCACAAATCAAGCCTCGGTAAATTTAAGAATACTAAAATCATATCAAGCATCTTTTCCAACCACAATGCTGTGAGATTAGAAATAAATCAGTGGGGAAAAAAAACGTAAAAAACACAAACGCATGGAGGCTAAACAATACGTTACTAAATAACCAAGAGGTCACTGAAGAAATCAAAGAGGAAATCAAAAAATACCTACAGATAAATGACAACGAAAACAGGATGATGCAAAACCTATGGGATGCAGCAAAAGCAGTTCTAAGAGGGAAGTTTACAGCAGTGCAATCCTACCTCAAGAAACAAGAAAAATCTCAAATAAGCAATCTAACTTACACCTAAAGGAACTAGAGAAAGAAGAACAAACAAAACCCAAAGCTAGTAGAAGGAAAGAAATCATAAAGATCAGAGGAGAAATAAATGAAATAGAAACAAAGAAAATAATAGCAAAGATCAGTGAAACCAGAAGTTGGTTCTTTGAGGATATAAACAGAATTGATATACATTTAGCCAGACTCATCAAGAAAAAAAGGGGGAGGACTGAAATCAGTAGAATTAGAAATGAAAAAGGAGAAGTTACAATGGACACTGCAGAAACACAAAGCATCCTAGAGACTACTACAAGCAACTCTATGCCAATAAAATGGACAACCTGGAAGAAATGGACAAATTCTCAGAAAGGTATAAACTTCCAAGACTGAACCAGGAAGAAACAGAAAACATGAACAGACTGATCACAAGTAATGAAACTGAAACTGTGATTAAAAATCTTTAAACAAACAAAAGTCCAGGACCAGATGGCTTCACAGGTGAATTCTATCAAACATTTAGAGAAGAGCTCACACCCATTCTTCTCAAACTCCTCCAAAAAACTGCAGAGGAAGGAACACTCCCAAACTCATTCTATGAGGCCACCATCACCCTGATACCAAAACCAGATAGAGATACTACAAAAAAAGAAAATTACAGACCAATATCACTGATGCAAAAATCCTCAACAAAATACTAGCAAACGGAATCCAACAACACATTAAAAGGATCATACACCATGATCAAGTGGGATTTATCCCAGGGATGCAAGGATTCTTCAATATGTGCAAATCAATCAATGTGATACACCATATTAACAAATTGAAGAATAAAAATCATATGATCATCTCAATAGATACTGAAAAAGCTTTTGACAAAATTCAAAACCACTTATGATAAAAACTCTCCAGAAAGTGGGAATAGAGGGAACCTACCTCAGCATAATAAAGGCCACATACGACAAACCCACAGCAAACATCATTCTCAATTGTGAAAAACTGAAAGCATTTCCTCTAAGATCAGGAACAAGACAAGGATGTCCACTCTCACCATTATTATTCAACATAGTTTTGGAAGTCCTAGCCATGGCAATCAGAGAAGAAAAAGAAATAAAAGGAATCCAAATTGGAAAAGAGGAAGTAAAACTGTCACTGTTTACAGATGACATGATACTATACATAGAGAATCCTAAAGATGCCACCAGAAAACTACTAGAGCTAATCAATCAATTTGGTAAAGTTGCAGGATACAAAATTAATGCACAGAAATCTCTTGCATTCCTATACACTAATGATGAAAAATCTGAAAGAGAAATTAAGGAAACACTCCCACTTACCACTGCAACAAAAAGAATAAAATACCTAGGAATAAACCTACCTAGGGAGACAAAAGACCTGTATGCAGAAAAGTAGAAGACACTGAAGAAAGAAACTAAAGATGATACTAACAGATGGAGAGATATACCATGTTCTTGGATTAGAAGAATCAATATTGTGAAAATGAATATACTACTGAAAGCAATCTACAGATTCAATGCAATTCTTATCTAATTACCAATGGCATTTTTTTTTTACAGAACTAAAACAAAAAATCTTAAAATTTACATGGAGACACAAAAGACGCCAAATAGCCAAAGCAATCTTGAGGGAAAAAAATGGAGCTGGAGGAATCAGACTCCCTGACTTCAAACTATACTAGAAAGCTACAGTTATCAAGACAATATGTTACTGGCACAAAAACAGAAATATAAATCAATGGAACAGGATAGAAAGTGCAGAGATAAACCCACACACCTTTGGTCCACTAATCTATGGCAAAGGAGGCAAGGATATACAATGGAGAAAAGACAGTCTCTTCAATAAGTGGTGCTAGGAAAACTGGACAGCTACATGTAAAAGAATGAAATTAGAACACTCCCTAACACCATACACAAAAATAAACTCAAAATGGATTAGAGACCTAAATGTAACACAGGACACTATAAAACTCTTAGAGGAAAACATAGGAAGAATACTCTTTGACATAAATCACAGCAAGATCTTTTTTCACCCACCTTCCAGAGTAATGGAAATAAGCAAAATAAACAAAATAAAAACAAAAGTAAACAAATGGGACCTAGAAACTTAAAAGCTTTTGCATAGCAAAGGAAATATAAACAAGACAAAAAGACAGCCCTCAGAATGGGAGAAAATATTTGCCAACAAATCAATGGACTAAGGATTAATCTCCAAAATATATAAACAGCTCTGCAGCTCAATATTAAAAAAACAAACAACCCAATCCATAAATGGGCAGAATACCTAAATAGACATTTCTCCAAAGAACACATACAGATGGCCAAGAAGCACATGAAAAGCTGCTCAACATCACTAATTATTAGAGAAATGCAAATCAAAACTACAATGAGGTATCACCTCACACCAGTTAGAATGGGCATCATCAGAAAATCTACAAACAACAAATGCTGGGGAGGGTGTGGAGAAAAGGAAACCTCTTGCATTGTTGGTGGGAATATAAATTGATACAGCCACTATGGAGAACAGTATGGAGGTTCCTTAAAAAACTAAAAATAGAATTACCATATGACTCAGCAATCGTACTACTGGGCATATACCCTGAGAAAGCCATAATTCAAAAAAACACATGCACCCCAATGTTCACTGCAGCACTATTTACAATAGCCAGGTCATGGAAGCAACCTAAAAGCCCATTGACAGATGAATGGATAAAGAAGTTGTAGTACATATATACAATGGAATATTACTCAGCCATAAAAAGGAACAAAATTGGGTCATTTGTAGAGACGTGGATGGACCTAGAGACTGTCATACAGAGTGACAGTAAGTCAGACTGAAGTAAGTCATAAAGAGAAAAACAAATATTAATGCATATATGTGGAATCCAGAAAAATGGTACAGTTGAACTGGTTTGCAAGGCAGAAATAGAGACACAGAGGTAGAGAACAAACGTATGGACACCAAGGGCGGAAAGCCGGAGGAGCAGTGGTGGTGGGATGAACTGGGAGATTGGGATTGACATATATACTCTAATATGTATAAAATAGATAACTAATAAGAACCTGCTGTATACAATAATAAATAAAATAAAATTCAATAAAAAAGAAAAATACATTCATTCATTCTTTTAAGTTAAAGATATGGGAATAATAAATTGTATTATTTATAGTATTATACTAATTAAATGAGATAAAAATATAATCAAGACTTAATAAAGATTAATAAATATTAAATAGAAGTTGATAAAGATCAATTGGTCAAAAAATATTTAATGAGAACATGCTTTGAGCCAGAATCGTTCCATGCACTGAAGTGTGGGGTAGTGGAAGAAAAAAAAAAAAAGACAGAATCATTTCCTGTATAGGATGTATATTCTAGTGAAGGAAGGTAAATAATAAATAATAAAATAAATGGTAAATATGATAAGTGTTACGGAGAAAACTAAGGCAAGGAAGGGGGTTTTACAGGAGTGCTACTGTTATTTGTAGTAATACTATTATTATTATTATATTTATGTGACCCACTCCAAGTACAGTCATTCTTTGGTATCATCAGGGGATTGGTTTCAGAACCATTTTGGATACCAAAATCCATGGATGCTCAAGTTCCTTATATAAAATGGCATAGTATTTGTATATTAACCTGTACATTTTCTCCCGTAAACTTTAAATCATCTCTAGATTACTTATAATACCTAATCCAATGGAAATGCTATGTAAATAGTTGCCTGCATACAGCAAATTCAAGTTTTGTTTTTTGGAACTTTCTGGATTGTTTTTTCAAATACTTTTTGATCTGCAGTTGGTCTGTGGATGGGGAACTGACTGTAATACAACTGGGCAGGCAGGCGTAACTTATGAATGCAAAAGTCTATTTTCAATGTCTTATCAAACCTCCTTATTTAAACAGATTATAGATGAATCATTTGGCAAAGTCTACATATCATCCTCCTCTTCAGCCACATCCAGTGGGTAAAAATACCACCATGGACTGAGTTTGCTTGAAGAAAGGGAAACCTTCATACTTTGGTGTCTGGAAAGAAGGACACGTGTGATCTGCAGGTCCCCTCTCCTGTGCTGCAGAGACACGAGGCACAGGGATATGGTGATCCCCCTCTGGACAGGTGAGGGTGCATCTTAATAAAATTCTATTATGCTCCCTCCTTCCCAATAAAGCTGAAGTGGCCAATAGCAAAGCCATCCTTTTAAGAGGTAATAACCCCCCAGCTCTGCCTCCTCATCCCCCTTGATGGGTCCTTAGAGACCCTCCAGCTCCGCTTGAAAACATTCTGAAGGGAGATATAGCACCTCAGTACAAGGAAGTTTTTAATTTAATGTCTATTGACGTATCATTGAAGAACCAAATAAAAACATTTTATTTGGTGATGCTTTCCTAAGGCAGCAACTATTTGTGGAAAACATTTAAGTGTCAGGGATGAATGACAGCCCTGTCCACATTTCCAGTGTATCCACATAAGAAATAGGAATATTGCTGCCTGAATGCTATAAAGTATTTTTATTGAGCTCTAAATTCTGTTGGTGTATAGTAAACCAGGCACTAGAGACAGATTTCCAAGACTGTGTATATATCAATATAATAGACAGTCCAATCTATTTCTAGGGTAATCGTTGTGTATATCTTAAAGATACATTTTTATTAAAAATGAGATTTATTCTATATGAACAGCATAGCAAAGTTGCTGCCCAATGGTATGGCATCAACTTTTTTGGAAAATTATGCATAGTTGGTACTACAGATTAATGTCTTCAGCCTGCTGTTTTGCATACCAGGTCACCCTAAAAATCCCCAAAGTTTTGGCCATTTGATGATTAGATCTCTTTTTAAAAATCCCCTTCAGGGCCCTTTAAAATGATAGAGACATAGGGGAACTGCAGTAGTGATGTTCTGGATTTAATTCTCTGCTTTCCCTCTTTGCCATGGCAAAACATGGCTCATATACTGAGAAGCCAAAATCCACAGGTGATGTTTCCATCTCCGAAATGTGTGAAGCGCGTGCCTGTTGTTTCCATCACTTACTCCTCTGTCTGCTAGACTGTGCAATTCTCAGTTTGAGCTGCACCTCACTTGTCTCTTCATCTCCAGTGCCAAGTTCCTGAGCCTGCCATACCATCATAGGGATCAAAAAGTAAACTGAATAAATGAATGGTGGTAATTTCATTAGTGTGTGCCTTTACTGAGATTCTTTTTTACAAATCCCACTATTTCCAAAGCATCTTTCTGCTTCAGAGAGACTGGTCACCTGCCTCTTCCTTGCACAAACCACGGTCTTTCCTACTGTCAAGCCTTTGCTCATGCCGTGAGCTCCAGTAGAATGCTCTTTCCTTGCATCCTCTAGGAAGTTTTCTCAGAGAGCATTTATCTTACAGGGTTGTTGAGAGGCTGGAATCAGGCAAAACATGTAACCACGTCTAACAGATGCTTGTCATGGTAAACATAAGTTTCCTTCTCACCAGCACAGACCCTAATCACCCTCTGAACTTCTGAGGACAGCACCTGGGCCACATAATTTAGCTCTTGAGTAACACTGTTCATATGGCTCAGGAATTGTCTCTTCTAGGTATTCCTGGTCTCCCCAACTAGGCCCTTAAGAGGATCATGGTTTATTCCCTAGGCATTCATCAGGGCGTCTAGAGTACATGTAAGATATCCCATAGGAACTCAACAAAAGCTGGCCAGCTGCATTCCACCTCTGTCCTCCTTCCTCTCCTTTTCCTGTGGTATACACTTTTGCAGGGGTTCGAGGGAGGCCTCTTTATCCCTAGCCCATTGCCTTGCTTACTAGCTTATTCTGTGATCACGCCTATCTGAGCCACAGCAACATGGACAAGGGTGGAATGCTCATCCAAGCTGGGTCAATCAGGTCCTCTCTCCTAGGGTTAAATGTAACTAAAAGATATTCCAAAAGTTTCTGGACATCTGAGATATGAATATATAACCTTGACTCTGTGAGGCAACCATATGCCACCTTGCAGACTGGGCGAAGCAACTGTCATATGGGAAGAGCAGGGAATGAAGCAGTTAAGCAATGAAGGGCAAAGAACAAGAGACAGAAGGCATTCTGTCCAGTTTCTAGATACTAGTTCTTCTAGTTCTCTTCCCAAGGCCCAGATACATTTCTGCTCTTGGGTTGTGTGGGACAGCACTCTTCTTTCATTAAATTTCTCCCCACCCCCTTCCCAAGTTAGCTTGCAACTCAAAGACTCTGATTTGATATCTTCTCTTTCTTTGGCTTCCCCCTCCTCCAATACATCAAAGAGTAACCTTGGGGAGCTCTGAGGGCATGGAGGGCTGGGATTTCTCTGTCCCCTTTGTCTAGTGGATCCAGGTCTGGTGTAAGGGAGACCAGGGAGGCGTGGGAAAGTAGAAGTTGACAGTAGCCAGGACATTTGGAAATCAACTTCATCTCTGCATTATACCTGTTCTTGGCCAGCGGTGGCTCCTCTGATTATTGGCTCTTAAGAGCACCACAAAGTGGGTACAGAACTGTGCCAAGAGCAATGGCTTCAAGGCCAGACACACCCCACATCTACTACTTGCAGGAGGTATGGCATGCGGACTCCTTTGTTGTGTTTCTCCTGATGCAGCGGATATGAGGATTAAAGAGGATAATCTTGGGCTGTGGTGCTTGGCCCAGTATCTGACACATAGTGTCCTCACTGTTTCTTCCATGCACCTTCATGTGAAGAGAGGAGAGGAGAGGAGGAGGAATGCAGAAAAGGGATATTGATTCTCAGACAACAATAATGTCTGTGGTCCCTAATGCAGGGAAATGTACACAAGCCCTTGGGGCCCTAGAAGCCAGTTCAAAGGACACAGGAAACAAGCATTCTTCCCTGAGTGGGACAAATGTCAAAAGCCGGAAAGAATGTTTAGATGGGATAAGGAAGATATGGGATGAGAGAGAGAGAGAGAGAGAGAGAGAGAGAGAGAGAGAGAGAGAGAGAGAGGGGGAGAGAGAGAGCTCTTCCTCTTTGTACAGGTTACCAGTTCTATTGGATTAGGACCCCACACTCATGACCTCATTTAACCTTAATTATCTTCTAAAAGCCATATCACCAAATACAGTCATATTGGGGGTTAGTGCTTCGACATATGAATTTTGTGGAGACACAATTCAGTCTACTGCACTGGGTGTTGCGAGACTGGGCGGGGGATGGCAGGCAAAGAACAAAATGAATGCGCCTATCCTCTTTGCCACAGTCATAAATAAACATTAGAAAGGAGCCAGATGCAAATTTAGGGAAGAGCAAGATATCATTGCTATCCCAGGAGGGAAGAGACTGTTACATTTCGAATCATTAAAGATTCAAGCACATGCACAGAATAAATGTATCTCATTTAGGTCTGGAAGTTTTCTGCCTTTATTCTTATTTAATTAGAGCATTTGCTATGTAAAGACCCATATTTTTGTGAGAAGCACCATCAGCAAATTTAACTCCAGAAGAAAAGTAATTAATTTAAAAAATGGAGGTTGTCAGTTACATGCTGGCATAAACCATGTCACTAGTGAGCAGCCACAGCCTTTGGGGGTTTGTTTCTGTTGCTTCTGTCAAAGTTGTTGGGCTGAACAGACTGCTCGGATTGGGCAGGAATGGTGCTTACATTGGTTTGAAGTCTTACGAATACTGATGTTACCTAAACTAACCTGGTAGAGATGGCCAGTTTACACCCCCTCTACACATACACACACGCTTTTTTTTTCTTTTGCTAGCTTTGAAGGTTTTCTGATTTGCATCATGATATTTGGTAGCATTAGAATTTCAGACACACCAACCACAGCAATGATTAGTAAAGGAAACCCTTATTCTGAATGTTGAATACAATGAAAGGATTTTTCTACTTGTGGGATATGAGGATACAGTCTTTCTCCTTTGACCAACTGATAGGATAAATGATATTAGCAGATTTCTTTGTATCAATCTATCTTTGGAGTTTGTCCCTTTTCAAATGCTGCTGGATTTAACTTGCTAGCATTTTATTTAAGGATTTTGTTTTTTCATCTGCTCGCCTGTAGGTTGGATGTTTGTTCCACACTCATCAGTTTTGATCAGATTAGAGCATCAGTTAGGGCAGCTTTGTAAAATGTATCAGGAAATTTGAAAAGTATCACGATGGATAAACAAAGTGTTTGACCAAGTCTCTCCTGATTCTGTGTTGGGGTGGGAACAGGAATAAGCCTGTGGACCTAGCCAGTCAGCTGCTCATTTGGCACTCCTCTGACTTCTTTATCTATGTAGCCCCTCTCCCTCATTTCCTCTCAGACCATGCAGCTTATTCCCCTGTGCAGCTCAGCACATTTGATAGCTATATAATAATTGGTTTGCCTACTTGTTTTACTGTCTCTCATTGAACTTTAAGCTCAATGAGGGCAAAACCATGACCATTTCTCTGCCGATGGACACTTAGGTTGCTTCTATGTCTTGGCTATTGTGAATAGGGCCACAATGAATATTGGGTGTGTGGATCTTTGCAAATTATGGTTTTCTCTGGATATACGCCCAGGAGTGGGATTGCGGGATCATATGGTAGCTCTATTTTTAGTTTTTTTAAGGAACCGCCATACTGTTCTCAAAGATGTGGTATATTTATACAATAAAATACTACTCAGCCATAAAAAAATGAAATAATGCCATTTGCAGCAATATGGAGGGACCTAGACATTATCATACTACATGAAGTAAGCCAGACAAAGACAAATATCATATGACAATCATCTATATGTGGAATCTTAAAAAAAAAGATACAAATGAACTTATATACAAAACAGATATAGACCCACAGATATAGAAAACAAACTTATGATTATCAAAGGGGAAAGGATGGAGAGGATAAATTAGGGGTTTGGGATTAACATATATACACACTATATATAAAACAGATAACCAACAAGGATCTACTGTATAACACAGGAAACTATACTCAATATTTTGTAATAACCTATAAGGGAAAATAATCTGAAAAAAATAGATATATATGTATATGTAACTGTCTCACTTTCCTGTATACCTGGAACTAACACATTATAAATGAATTATACTTCAATCTTTTAAAAATGCCCATTTTATTCACTCAAATATTATCCAGTACCAAGCACACTGCCTGAGCACAGTAGGGGCTTAAGAAATATTTATTGGATAAATTATGGATATTAGTCAACTTTCAATTTGACCCAAGGTAAGCTTTACTACTGAGCTAGAAGACAGAGAATTCGTATATTAGTAACTACTACTAATTACCATTTACTGAGTACTGACTATATACTAACTATACTATATATTGTAACTATATACCATAAACCACATACTAACAGCATTCTGTACTCATTAGTTGATATATGTTCTCTCATGTGATCTTTTCAAAAACCTTTAAAGTAGGCTCAGTAATAGTAAATAATTTTCTTAAAGTCACCCAGTTAGTAACCTAGGATTTGAACCCACATCTTTCTGACTTCAAAGGCTGTATTCTTTACAACTATGAGAAACTGTTTTCTCCCTAAAACATGTTGCAGCAGAGAGAAAACTGGGCTCAATAAGTTTTCACGAATGTGAGGCCATTTCTTGGTTTATTTATTCCAAATGTGAGGTTCTTGGGCCAATGTTACATTAACATTTAGAAGGATTTTCACTATATATAATGAAACTATTGTTGCATGTAGAATAAATGTGACTGTTTAAATGCCTAGGGAACATTGTTTAAAATGCAGCATTCATCACAAGAAAATAATCCTCCTTTCCCTTCTTTGTTCATGATAATGTACCCAGAGTGGGAGAGAGAAAGGGGTGGGGTCTTCCTCCCTCCCATCACCCAGCTCTAGGTAGGGAGTGTGGTGGGTAGGGGACCAGAGGCTACAGAACTGTGTTGCCAGCTGTGATGGGAGCTCAGAGGAGATGGGCTGGAGGACTTGAGTGTTTCCATATGATGGTGATTAGGGACCCACTCTTGCATTTCTCCCTCCTAAGCCAGCACCCACCCCCGACCACCACCACTTTGCGTTTCAATGATTAACTTGGGCCAGCTCAAGAAAGAAGCAATTCTGTGGCAGAAATATGAATGATTTTCACTCCTTTGGGAGTGGGGCCCAGAAAATGAGTACAGTCTACGTAGTCAGGCAGATTGTATGGAGCTGATTCGTGCAGTAAATATTTATTGAACAATTTGTAGATGCTTGAATACAGGCATACAATCAGGGATGAAACCCAATGAAGTATCCAAAAATTTTTATAAGCACACTTGTGTTACACACTAAGATGGAAAAATCATGGGTGCTCTGAGAAGGTAAGCTACTACACTTGGGCTGAAGACAGGTCTCTCTGGGGCAGTGACATTTAGAGTAAAGTCGGAAAGAAGGGTAGTAGGTGGCCAGTCATAGGGTTTGGGACACAGTAATAGCATCCTAGGCAGAAATAACCTTGTGAACAAATTTTCTGATGGAGGAAAGACATAAGGCCAAAATAAAGAAGAGAGGGGACTGGTGTTGGGAGAACAGGAAGTAAAAACAGGGTAAGTGGCAGGAGACACAGAGCCTTGTAGATTCTATGAAATCCTGTGACTGCCAGCATCAGCAGACATCTATGAGTGGGCTTGAACAATGAAGTGACATAGCCAGACATGCTACTCACTCCAGTCTGAATGCAGCCAAGAGAACCAACTGGAAGAAGTGCGGAGTGAGGGGTAATGTTTGAGACCAGTTGGCTATTCAGTGTAGACAGAGAGCTGGTGTCTGGTGGTTGACAGCAGAGATGGAGAGAAAAGAGAATGGTTACATTCTATCTTGAAGATGGAATTGTCACGTCCTGATGGCTGATTGGATGTAGGAGGTGAGAAATGGAGAGGTATAAAAGGTGATGTTCAACATTTTGAGCTGAACAACCAATCAGATTGCTGGAGATGCCACTGTTGAGAAGCAGGACATGGAGGGGAGGGAAAATGTGCAGAGCTAAATGAAAACCTTGTTTTGACTGTGTTTTGGCTGAAAAGCTTGAGACATCATGTGGACCATTGGATATATTTATCTGGAGCTTAGAAGTAAGGTCAGGGTTGGAAAGTGAAATTAAATTTCATGTGATAAACACTGAACACTTATTCTGAGCCAAGCATCATGCTAGGACCTTATCTTCCCAGAGAATCAGCCTCAAGCATAAGACCATATGTTGGAAATGTTGAGAGTAAAATACTCACGTATAATGGAAAGGACCCTAAAGCTCAAAACTATGGTAACCAGTGGTGAGGGAGAGGAGAGAGAAGGCATGAAGATGGGAAAGGAATCAAGAAAAGTTCTGTGGAAGGGGTAAGAGTCAGTCC
Organism: Mesoplodon mirus; assembly: GCF_964341445.2. NCBI lineage: Eukaryota > Metazoa > Chordata > Mammalia > Artiodactyla > Ziphiidae > Mesoplodon > Mesoplodon mirus. The sequence goes on from NC_138980.1 coordinate 70,045,188, forward strand.
AAGTCTCAAAGGTTGAGGAGGATTGTAATAGGCAAAGAAGTAGCAGAAGATCACTCCAGGAAGAAAGAAAATTCTGAACCAGGGCATCATGAAAGCGCAGGGTGTTACGATGAGGATAAAAGTTCTGTCTGAGGGACACAATGAAGATAGGCAGCAAGGTTGGAAAAACATGCTAGAGCCAGATTGCCCAAGACCTTCAGGTGAAATCAAGGAGTTTGGATTTTATGACATGCAGTGACTTCCAATCCTTGCAGCATATCAGAAATCACTTGGGGAGATTATAAAAATTCATAGACCCAAGCTCCAACAATTAAAATTCTGACTGTAATCTTCAGAAGGAAACTAGAGGCCCCTGGAGGTTCTCACAGAGCTAATGTGGAGACTGTCATGGGGTACTACCGATGTCCATGATGGGAGACAAAAGTCCACACCTGCTCTAGGTACCTCATATAAATAGAGTCATACAGTATTTGTCTTTTCATGTCTGACTTATTTCACTTAACAAAATGTCCTCAAGGTTCATCCATGTGGTAGCATGTAGGGTGACTAATTCCATTATATGGATATACCGCATTTGTTTATCCATTCATCTGCTGATGTACACTTGGGGTGCTTCTACCTTTGGGGTACTGTGAATAGTGCTATTATGAACATGGGTGTAACCTCCAGGGAGTTTTAAAACAACTCAGTGTCCAGGCTGCACCTAGACTATCCAAACAGTCTAGGGATCTCTGGATAGGATCCTGACATCAGTATTTTTAAAAACTCTCCAGGTAATTCCATTGTGCATTCAAGGTTGAGAACCACCATTTAAAGTAAAAGGAGGGAACTCCTGGCTCGGGGTCTCTTCCATCCGCCATCACGGAACTGCCCCGGAGCCCAAGGGAGGGCAGCCTCACTGACGCTGCCGGCTCTAGAGGGGCCCCGGCGGCCGAAGTCGTGACATTCGTGGGGACGGCGGGCTGGTTGTTTCAACAAATAACTTAAAGACAAAATGGAAAAACAAGGAGGTTTGTGCCTGAGATCATGTTGATGTGAAACCAGGATGGCCACCTTGTGCCAGGAAAAGATGGCAGAAGAGTAAGACGCGGAGATCACCTTCCTCCCCACAGATACATCAGAAATACATCTACACGTGGAACAGCTCCTACAGAATACCCACTGAACGCTGGCAGACTTCAGACCTCCCAAAAGGCAAGAAACTCCCCACGTACCTGGGTAGGGCAAAAGAAAAAAGAAAAAACAGAGACAAAAGAATAGGGACAGGACCTGCACCAGTGGGAGGGAGCTGTGAAGGAGGAAAGGTTTCCACACACTAGAAGCCCCTTCACGGGCGGAGACTGCGAGTAGCAGAGCTGGGAGCTTCGGAGCCGTGGAGGAGAGCACAGCCACAGGAGTGCGCAGGGCAAAGCGGAGAGATTCCCGCACAGGGGATCGGTGCCGACCAGCACTCACCAGCCCGAGAGGCTTGTCTGCTCACCCACCGGGGCGGGCGGGGCTGGGAGCTGAGGCTCAGGCTTCAGTCGGAGCGCAGGGAGAGGACTGGGGTTGGCGGCATGAACACAGCCTGAAGGGGTTAGTGCGCCACGGCTGGCCGGGAGGGAGTCCGGGAAAAAGTCTGGAGCTGCCGAAGAGGCAAGAGACTTTCTTCCCTCTTTGCTTCCTGGTGCACGAGGATAGGGGATTAAGAGCACCTCTTTTTTTTTTTTTTTTTTTTTTTTTTTCTTTTTGCGGTATGCGGGCCTCTCACTGTTGTGGCCTCTCCCGTTGCGGAGCACAGGCTCCGGACGCGCAGGCCCAGCGGCCATGGCTCACGGGCCTAGCCGCTCCGCGGCATATGGGATCCCCCCAGACCGGGGCACGAACCCGTATCCCCTGCATCGGCAGGCGGACTCTCAACCACTGCGCCACCAGGGAAGCCCCAAGAGCACCTCTTAAAGGAGCCCCAGAGACGGGCGCGAGCCGCAGCTAACAGCGCAGACCCAAGAGACGGGCATGAGACGCTAAGGCCGCTGCTGCCTCCACCAAGAAGCCTGTGTGCGAGCACAGGTCACTATCCACACCTCCCTTCCAGGGAGCCTGTGCAGCCAGCCACTGTCAGGGTCCCGTGATCCAGGGACAACTTCCCCGGGAGAACGCACGGCGCGCCTCAGGCTGGTGTAGTCATGCTGGGCTCTGCCGCCGCAGGCTCGCCCCGCCCTCCATGCCTCTCCCTCCCCCTAGCCTGAGCGAGCCAGAGCCCCCGAATCAGCTGCTCCTTTTAACCCTGTCCTGTCTGAGCGGAAAAACAGACACCCTCAGGCGACCTACATGCAGAGGCGGGGCCAAATCCAAGCTGAGCCCCAGTAGCTGTGCGAACACAGAAGAGAAAGGGAAAACTCTCCCAGCAGCCTCAGGAGCAGTGGATTAAATCTCCACAATCAACTTGATGTACCCTGCATCTGTGGAATACATGAATAGACAACGAATCATCCCAAATTGAGGAGGTGGACTTTGAGAGCAAGATATATTATTTTTTCCCCTTTTCCTCTTTTTGTGAGTGTGTATGTGTATGCTTCTGTGTGAGATTTTGTCTGTATAGCTTTGCTTTCACCATTTGTCCTTGGGTTCTGTCCATCCATTTTTTTGTTTTGGTTTGGTTTTTTTACTACTTAAAAATTTTTCTTAATAATTATTTTTTATTTTAATAAGTTTATTTTATTTTATCTTACTTTATTTTATCCTCTCTCTTTCTTTCTTTCTATTTTTACTCACTTTTATTCTTAGCAGTGTGGATGAAAGGCTCTTGGCGCTCCAGCCAGGAGTCAGTGCTGTGCCTCTGAGGTGGGAGAGCCAAGTTCAGGACACTGGTCCACAAGAGACCTCCCAGCTCCACGTAATATCAAATGGCAAAAATCTCCCAGAGATCTCCATCTCAACACCAGCACCTAGCTTCACTCAACGACCAGCAAGCTACAGTGCTGGACACCCTATGCCAAACAACTAGCAAGAAAGGAACACAGCCCCATCCATTAGCAGAGAGGCTGCCTAAAATCATAATAAGGCCACAGACACCCCAAAGCACACCACCAGACGTGGACCTGCCCACCAGAAAGACAGAAAGACAAGATCCACCCTCATCCACCGGAACACAGGCACTAGTCCCCTCCACCAGGAATCCTACACAACCCACTGAACCAACCTTAGCCACTGGGGACAGACACCAAAAACAACGGGAACTACGAACCTGCAGCCTGCAAAAAGGAGACCCCAAACACAGTAAGAAAAGCAAAATGAGAAGACAGAAAAACACACAGCAGATGAAGGAGTAAGGTAAAATCCCACCAGACCTAACAAATGAAGAGGAAATAGGCAGTCTACCTGAAAAAGAATTCAGAATAATGATAGTAAAGATGATCCAAAATCTTGGAAATAGAATAGAGAAAATGCAAGAAATATTTAACAGGGACCCATAAGAACTAAAGAGGAAACAAGCAATGATGAACAACACAATAAATGAAATTAAAAATACTCTAGAAGGGATCAATAGCAGAATAACTGAGGCAGAAGAACGGATAAGTGACCTGGAAGATATGATAGTGGAAATAACTACTGCAGAGCAGAATAAAGAAAAAAGAATGAAAAGAACTGAGGACAGTCTCAGAGACCTCTGGGACAATATTAAATGCACCAACATTCGAATTATAGGGGTTCCAGAAGAAGAAGAGAAAAAGAAAGGGACTGAGAAAATATTTGAAGAGATTATAGTTGAAAACTTCCCTAATATGGGAAAGGAAATAGTTAATCAAGTCCAGGAAGCACAGAGAGTCCCATACAGGATAAAACCAAGGAGAAACACGCGAAGACACATATTAATCAAACTATCAAAAATTAAATACACAAAGAAAACATATTAAAAGCAGCAAGGGAAAAACAACAAATAACAAACAAGGGAATCCCCATAAGGTTAACAGTTGATTTTTCAGCATAAACTCTGCAAGCCAGAAGGGAGTGGCAGGACATATTTAAAGTGATGAAGGAGAAAAAACTACAACCAAGATTACTCTACCCAGCAAGGATCTCTTTCAAATTTGATGGAGAAATTAAAACCTTCACAGACAAGCAAAAGCTGAGAGTTCAGCACCACCAAACCAGCTTTACAACAAATGCTAAAGGAACTTCTCTAGGCAAGAAACACAAGAGAAGGAAAGACCTACAATAACAAACCCAAAACAATTAAGAAAATGGGAATAGGAACAAACATATCGATAATTACCTTAAATGTAAATGGATTAAATGCTCCCACCAAAAGACACAGACTGGCTGAATGGATACAAAAACAACACCCGTATATATGCTGTCTACAAGAGACCCACTTCAAACCTAGGGACACATACAGACTGAAATTGAGGGGATGGAAAAAGATATTCCATGCACATGGAAATCAAAAGAAAGTTGGAGTAGCAATTCTCATATCAGAAAAAATAGACTTTAAAATAAAGACTATTGCAAGAGACAAAGAATGACACTACATAATGATCAAGGGATCAATGCAAGAAGAAGATATAACAATTGTAAATATTTATGCACCCAACATAGGAACACTTCAATACATAAGGCAAATACTAACAGCCATAAAAGGGGGAATCAACAGTAACACAATCATAGTAGGGGACTTTAACATCCCACTTTCACCAATGGACAGATCATTCAAAATGAAAATAAATAAGGAAACACAAACTTTAAATGATACATTAAACAAGATGGACTTAATTGATATTTATAGGATATTCCATCCAAAACCAACAGAATACACATTTTTCTCAAGTGCTCATGGAACATTCTCCAGGATAGATCATATCTTGGGTCACAAATCAAGCATGTTAAATTTAAGAAAACTGAAATCGTATCAAGGATCTTTTCCAACCACAATGCTATGAGACTAGATATCAATTACAGGAAAAGATCTGTAAAAAATACAAACACATGGAGGCTAAACAATACACTACTTAATAACCAAGTGATCAGTGAAGAAATCAAAGAGGAAATCAAAAAATACCTAGAAACAAATGGCAATGGAGACACAATGACCCAAAACCTACGGGATGCAGCAAAAGCAGTTCTAAGACGGAAGTTTATAGCAATACAGTCCTACCTTAAGAAACAGGAAACATCTCAAAAAAACAACCTAATCTTGCACCTAAAGCAATTAGAGATAGAAGAACAGGAAAACCCAAAAGTTAGCAGAAGGAAAGAAGTCATAAAGATCAGATCAGAAATAAATGAAAAAGAAATGAAGGAAACAATAGCAAAGATCAATAAAAGTAAAAGCTGGTTCTTTGAGAAGATAAACAAAATTGATAAACCATTAGCCAGACTCATCAAGAAAAAAAGGGAGAAGACTCAAATCAATAGAATTAGAAATGAAAAAGGAGAAGTAACAACTGACACTGCAGAAATACAAAAGATCATGAGAGATTACTACAAGCAACTCTATGCCAATAAAATGGACAACCTGGAAGAAATGGACAAATTCTTAACCTGCTGAGACTGAACCAGGAAGAAATAGAAAATATGAACAGACCAATCACAAGCACTGAAATTGAATCTGTGATTAAAAATCTTCCAACAAACAAAAGCCCAGGACCAGATGGCTTCACAGGTGAATTCTATCAAAATTTAGAGAAGAGCTAACATCCATCCTTCTCAAACTCTTCCAAAATATAGCAGAAGGAGGAACGCTCCCAAACTTATTCTACAAGGCCACCGTCACCCTGATACCAAAACCATACAAAGATGTCAAAAAGAAAGAAGACTACAGGCCAATATCACTGATGAACATAGATGCAAAAATCCTCAACAAAGTACTAGCAAACAGAATCCAACAGCACATTAAAAGGATCATACACCATGATCAAGTGGGGTTTATTCCAGGAATGCAAGGATTCTTTAATATATGCAAATCAATCAACATGATACATCATATTAACAAATCGAAGAAGAAAAAGCATATGATCATCTCAGTAGAGACAGAGAAAGCTTTCGACAAAATTCAACACCCATTTATGATAAAAACCCTGCAGAAAGTAGGCATGGAGGGAACTTTCCTCAACATAATAAAGGCCATATATGACAAGCCCACAGCCAACATCATCCTCAATGGTGAAAAACTGAAACCATTTCCACTAAGAGCAGGAACAGGATAAGGTTGCCCACTCTCACCACTCTTATTCAACATAGTTTTGGAAGTTTTAGCCACAGCAATCAGAGAAGAAAAAGAAATAAAAGGAATCCAAATTGGAAAAGAAGAAGTAAAGCTGTCACTGTTTGCAAATGACATGATACTATACATAGAGAATCCTAAAGATGCTACCAGAAAACTACTAGAGCTAATCAATGAATTTGGTAAAGTAGCAGGATACAAAATTAATGCACAGAAATCTCTGGCATTCCTGTACACTAATGATGAAAAATCTGAAAGTGAAATCAAGAAAACACTCCCATTTACCACTGCAACAAAAAGAATAAAATATCTAGGAATAAACCTATGTAAGGAGACAAAAAACCTGTGTGCAGAAAATTATAAGACACTGGTGAAAGAAATTAAAGATGATACAAATAGATTGAGAGATAGACCATGTTCTTGGATTGGAAGAATCAACATTGTGAGAACTGACTCTACTACCCAAAGCAATCTACAGATTCAGTGAAATCCCTATCAAACTACCAAAGGCATATTTCACAGAACTAGAACAAAAAATTTCACAATTTGTATGGAAACACAAAAGACCCTGAATAGCCAAAGCAATCCTGAGAACGAAAAATGGAGCTGGAGGAATCAGGCTCCCTGATTTCAGACTATACTACAAAGCTACAGTAATCAAGATAGTATGGTACTGGCACAAAAACAGAAATATAGATCAATGGAATAGGATAGAAAGCTCAGAGATAAATCCACGCACATATGGTCACCTTATCTTTGATAAAGGATTCCAGAATATACAGTGGAGAAAAGACAGCCTCTTCAATAAGTGGTGCTGGGAAAACTAGACCGTTACATGTAAAAGAATGAAATTAGAACACTCCCTAACACCATACACAAAAATAAACTCAAAATGGATTAAAGACCTAAATGTAAGGCCAGACACTATCAAACTCTTAGAGGAAAACATAGGCAGAACGCTCTATGACATAAATCACAGCAAGATCCTTTTTGACCCACCTCCTAGAGAAATGGAAATAAAAACAAAAATAAACAAATGGGACCTAATGAAACTTAAAATCTTTGGCACAGCAAAGGAAACCATAAACAAGAGCAAAAGACAACCCTCAGAATGGGAGAAAATATTTGCAAATGAAGCAACTGACAAAGGATTAATCTCTAAAATTTACAGGCAGCTCATGCAGCTCAATAACAAAAAAACAAAAACCCAATCCAAAAATCGGCAGAAGACCTAAATAGACATTTCTCCAAAGAAGATATACAGATCGACAACAAACACATGGAAGAATGCTCAACATCACTAATTATTAGAGAAATGCAAATCAAAACTACAGTGAGGTATTACCTCACACCAGTTAGAATGGCCATCATCAGAAAATCTACAAACAACAAATGCTGGGGAGGGTGTGGAGGAAAGGGAACCCTCTTGCACTGCTGGTGGGAATGTAAATTGATACAGCCACTATGGAGAACAGTATGGAGGTTCCTTAAAAAACTAAAAATAGAACTACCATAGGACCCAGCAATCCCACTACTGGGCATATACCCTGAGAAAACCATAATTCAGAAAGAGTCATGTACCAAAATGTTCATTGCTGCTCTATTTACAATAGCCAGGACATGGAAGCAACCTAAGTGTCCATCAACAGATGAATGCATAAAGAAGATGTGGCACATGTATACAATGGAATATTACTCAGCCATAAAAAGAAACGAAATTGAGTTATTTGTAGTGAGGTGGATGGACCTAGAGTCCCTCATACAGAGTGAAGTAAGTCAGAAAGACAAATACCGTATGCTAACACATATATATGGAATCTAAGAAAGAAAAAAAAAACGGTCATGAAGAGCCTAGGGGTAAGACGGGAATAAAGGCACAGACCTACTGGAGCATGGACTTGAGGATATGGGGAGGGGGAAGGGTAAGCTGTGATAAAGTGAGAGAGTGGCATGGACATATATACACTACCAAACGTAAAATAGATAGCTGGTGGGAAGCAGCCGCATACCACAGGGAGATCAGCTCGGTGCTTTGTGACCACCTAGAGGGGTGGGATAGGGAGGGTGGGAGGGAGGGAGATGCAAGAGAGAAGAGATATGGGAACAAATGTATATGTATAACTGATTCACTTTGTTATAAAGCAGAAACTAACACACCATTGTAAAGCAGTTATACTCCAATAAAGATGTTAAAAATAATAATGATATTAAAAATTAAAGTAAAAGGAGGCTGTTCACAGAGGAAGCAGAGAAAAGAAAAATAGTAGTATTTGCGTCTTGGTTCCTCTTCCCTCTCTTCCTGCTAAGCCCTTCTTCCTGACTCCCCAGAACAGAAAGCAACAGCCTGAAAAACGCCCTGGGATGAGGCACATGGCAGCGCATGGCTTGGCAGTTCTCTAGATCCTTTTGATCCCTTTGTCAGTCAGCTGAAGTGCCTGTCAGGCACTTGAAAAGTGCATTTCATAGTCATTTTCAAGTGATTTAATTTTGATTGGAAACAGCCTTCTTTTTTTTTTTACTGTATCTTTTTTTTTTTTTTACATCTTTATTGGAGTATAATTGCTTTACAATGTTTCTGCTTTATAACAAAGTGAATCAGCTATATGCATACATATATCCCCATATCCCCTCCCTCTTGCATCTCCCTTCCACCCTCCTTATCCCACCCCTCTAGGTGGTCACAAAGCACTGAGCTGATCTCCCTGTGCTATGTGGCTGCTTCCCACTAGCTATCTACTTTACATTTGGTAGTGTACATATAAGTCCATGCCACTATCTCACTTCGTCCCAGCTTACCCTTCTCCCTCCCCGTGTCCTCAATTCCATTCTCTACGCCTGAGTCTTTATTCCTGTCCTGCCCCTGGAAACAGCCTTAATGTTGTCCTTGGTTTCCAGGACATCTATGACCCAAGACTGTCATACTCAGTTGGTGGTGGTGCAGGGTTCATGGGAATGGGACCTGGCTTCCATAAAGCCTACCTTCCTTCAGCAGGCATGCTGAGGCTTCAGGATAGGAGCAAAAACTGAGAGGGCCAGGCTGAGAAGGCAGAAGTGCTTTCTAGAAGTGCTGCTCTGCATACCTACAGAAGGGATTCTTAATTTGACTACTGGGAGAGGGGGCATATGCCTACAGGCAATAATTAGATCAAAGGAACCTGGAAGGGTTTGCAAACAGATCTGGAGAGGAGAGAGGCAAGCACACCTTACCTTAGTTATTTCCTAGCTTCCTAGACAGACAGCTGTAGCTGATGGGGCTAACAATCCAGTTCTAACAGGGTGGGTGCCACTGTAAACTCCCTACCCCTTTCCAAATAATAGTTCTACTTGGGGAGAGCTAGCCTTTCTCAGGTAATTTTGAAAAGTCCAGTTGTGGTTAGCTTAGAAGTTGACAGTCTTACTTTATTTTGCTCTCACATGATTACGTTGAGTTCATTCCTCATATATAACCAAGAAAATAATAAATTTTCCCAACTACTTTTTTTTAACGTTTTTCTTCATTATGCAGCCCAATGCCCAAACTCCCATGTTTATATAAAAGGTGAGAGAAAACAGATCAATATTTATAATTTGCTACAAACACACAGTGGCTTGTATAAAGACAGCAGCAGAAAAGGGTAAAGTGCAGAGAGGGAGAGACTGCCCAAGAGTAAACTTGCTGCATCTCAAAATCCTACAGTGAAAAGCAATGAACCACAGCTACATTAAAGAAAACATATATCCTTCCAAACCAGGTGCAGGGTAAGGAGATGGCTAGACCAGGGAGAAGAGCATAAATCCAATGGGAGTAGAACGATATACAAATGACCTCATTCAAACTCTCTGCAGAAAGACAGCATCCTCTACAGTGCAGGAGAGTGGCTGATCCAGGGTCCTGGAGTACTCCAGACTGAAGTTCAAGCCCCTGGTCAGTTACTTACCAGATCTTGGGAAGGTTACCCTCTGTTAACCCCAGTTTCCCCATCTGTACAATGGGAATACAGCACCTACTATTCAAGGGCTTGTGAATCTGAATGAGATAATCCATGTGAAGTGCCGGCACCGAGGGGTAGTTGGCTTCAAACGCCTCTGAGAGGTGGCAGCGGTCTCCTTCTTTAGGGCCAACTGTGTGCTGGTTATTGATCTTGGTAAGTGGAGGAAATCCTGTTTTGGTTTTTCTATTTCCATTTTCTAGCATTTTAAAGATGTGCAACCTCACTCCTAAGACAAATGCAAATTAAACTACCCTGAAATGGCATTTTTCACCCATCAGGTTGGCTAACATCCTAAAGTTTGATAACAAACTCTGATGTAGAAGCTGTTAAGACTCGGATACTCTCAAACTGCCAACTCAATGTAAACTGGTACAACCACTAGGAGGGTAATAGACAATATGTCAAAATTACAAATGCACAAACCCTTGGTGTACATAAAATATTAGCCATTAAAGGATTTTTTCTAACATCCAGCGATTAGAAATAACCCAAATATACACAAACATGGGGGTGTTTAATTAAATTATGTTACATCCATTCCATAGACTACTTTGTAATAGCTTAGTAAAGGTAGTTCTTTTTGTATTGGTATGAGAATTCTCCAAGATCAATTTTAAGTTAAAGAAAAAGCAAGGTGCAGTTGAGTGTGTATAATATGCTACATTTTGTTTACCCAAAAAAGAAGTAAAGAAGAATATTTATTCACATTTGGCTTACATAACTGTACAGAAACTGTGGAAGATACGTAAGAAACTAAAAAAGTACATATCTATATGGTGGGTGGTAACTGGCCTGGTGGGGGACAGGCAAGGGAAAGAGACTTCTCAACATCTATACCTCTTTATTCTTTTAAGGTTTCAAATCATGCAATTGTATTACCCATCAAAAATTAATCAGGTAATAATTTTTAAAATTCAGTTTTCTGGAAAATACGTCTGTATTTTGTGGTCAGTCTTATGGGCTTGAACCTAGCTCTGTCAGGGTCATGAGGGTCATCTCTGCTTATTAAAAGATATTTTTCATGGAGTTGCTTCTTTGTGTCCCAATCCTTGGTCACTTGGAGAGAACTAAAACAGGCACTGCTTGTCTCTTCAGCAAGCGGTGCTGGAAAAGTTGGACAGCTGCATGTAAATCAATGAAGTTAGAACACACCCTCAGACCATACACAAAAATAACTCAAAATGGCTTGAAGACTTAAACATTAAGATATGACACCATAAAACTCCTAGAAGAGAACATAGGCAAAACTTTTTCTGACATAAATCATACCAATGTTTTCTTAGGTCAGTCTCTCAAGGCAACAGAAATAAAAGCAAAAATAAACAAATGGGACCTAATCAAACATACAAGCTTTCACACAGCAAAGGAAATCATTAAAAAAAAAAAAAAACCCTACAGAATGAAAGAAAACATTTGCAAATGATGTAACTGACCAGGGCTTAATCTCCAAAATGCACAAACAGCTCCTACAACTCAACAACAAAAAAAACAAACAACCCAATTGAAAAATGGGCAGAAGACCTAAACAGACATTTCTCCAAAGAAGACATACAGATGGCCAATAGGCACATGAAAAGATGCTCAACATCACTAATAATTAGAGAAATGCAAATCAAAACTACAATGAGGTATCACCTCACACCAGCCAGAAGGGCCATTATCAAAAATTCTACAAACAATAAATGCTGGAGAGGGTGTGGAGAAAAGAGAAGCCTCTTACACTGTTGGTGGGAATGTAAATTGGTGCAGGTACTACGGAAAACAGTATGGAGGGTCCTCAAAAAACTAAAAGTAGAAATGCCATTTGATCCAGCAATCCCACTCCTAGTCACATATCCGGAGAAAACTCTAATTCGAAAAGATACATGCACCTCACTGTTCATTGCAGCACTATTTACAATAGCTAAGAAATGGAAGCGACCTAAATGTCCATCAAGAGGAATGGATAAAGAAGATGTGGCACATATATACAATGGAATATTACTCAGCCATAAAAAAGAGAGAAATAATGCCATTTGCAACAACATGGATGGACCTACAGATTATCACACTAAGTGAAGTCAGAAGGAGAAAGACAAATACCACAGATATCATTTATATGTAGAATCTAAAATATGGCACAAATGAACCCATCTACAAAACAGAAACAGACTCATGGACACAGAGAATAGACCTGTGGTTGTCAAGGGGAAGGTGGGGAGGGAGAGGGATGGCCTGGGAGTTTGGGGTTAGTAGATGCAAACTATTACATTTAGAATGGATAAACAACAAGATCCTACTATATAGCACAGGGAACTATAGCCAATCTCCTGGAATAAACCATAATGGAAAAGAATATAAAAAAGAATGTATATAAGTGTATAACTGAGTCACTCTGCTGTACAGCAGAAATTAGCACAACATTGTATACTTCAATAAAGAAAAAATAAAATAAAATAAAACAGGCACTGCTTTCTCTGAGGGGGCAGGAGTACTCACCAGGTGAGGAGATGTGTGCAGTGCAAACCAAGTTTCTGACCTTACCTCTGCCTCTAACTGCTTGACTGACCTTGATTGGACAACTTGCTTCCTTTGCCTGGGCCTCAGTTTACCATTTGGTAAATTAAGGATGCTGCTCAAGAATTTGTTCCTTTGGGATATTAAATTTTAAGACAAATATCAAATGACATTTGCCCTGTTTCCACTTAGTCCCCCACTTCCTTTGATTTCTTCACCACATGCCTCCTTTTTCAAACATTTACTAAGTATCTATTATGTGCCCTGTATGTTGCTAGGTGCTTTAGGAATACAAAGATGAAAGACAAAGACCTTGCCATCAAAGAGTTCATGGTTTGGGGAAAGAGAAAGGCAAAAGGCAATTATAATACAAAGGGAAAGTTCTCACATTAACTAAATCCTACCAAAAAAGCTCTCACAAATACAGAATGCCAATATGACCCAAAGGAGCATGGAGTGTCTTGGATGACTGCAGTCTCTGTAAGTAATAAACCAAACACCTATTTTCCCCTAAACCCACATATTCCTACTGCCTTAAAACTTGAACATATTTGATTCCTTTTCCCTACTCTTTGGCTTCTTTCCTTTTGCTTCTGCTGTCCTCATGTTCCTCGAGACCCTCTTCACTTCTTGCATGGGTTGATCCTGTAACCTCATTACTGGTCTTTTATCACTCCCATTTCCTCTTAATCCTTTCTATCATATATGTACTTGCCAGGTGAGTATTCCTAAAATATTTCATCCCATTTAGTCTTCTGAACAAGCAATCTCTGAATATGAAAATGGGAAATGAGCAAAATGAATGGTGAACCCTTGCTATTCAGCATTTGGATAATGAGAGCTCTCTAATGCATTTTATATCCACAGATCTTCTATATAGTAAGGAATGATGAATGGTGACCCCTCAAGGCATTCTAAGATCTTGAGGTTCCTACTTAACATCAGAGAAAAATACCAGTTTGATCCAGTTTAGTGATAGGCATTTTATTGTATTCTAATTGTATTGTATGTGTGGTAACATTTTATTAGCCAGAGTATTTGAAGAACCAGGAAGCCCAGTTCCATAAGTCCTAAAGCAGAGTTTATGCTACCTAATTAATAATTTTGTACCCCAAGCAATTTTGAAGAATGTGGATTTGTACATTTTGTCAGTGGAGACACCAAGTTGATTCTGATTTTAAAAATCAGAAGAGGGCTTCCCTGGTGGTGCAGTGGTTGAGAGTCCGCCTGCCGATGCAGGGGACACGGGTTCGTGCCCCGGTCCGGGAAGACCCCACATGCCGTGGAGTGGCTGGGCCCGTGAGCCATGGCTGCTGAGCCTGTGCGTCTGGAGCCTGTGCTCCGCAACGGGAGAGGCCACAAGAGTGAGAGGCCCGCGTACCGCAAAAAAAAAAAAAAAAAAAGAGATTTATCATTGTACCTTATGTGTGATTTCTATTAAGTTGTTTTTACCACCCCCTCAAAAGAAAAAAAACCTCAGCAGCAGATGCATAACAACTACAAATAATCACCAATAACAAATCTACACAGACTAGAATAAATATCATTATAATCAGTAAAAAAGAATGTAAAACAATTGGGTAAATTGCTTAGCAGATTATATGATGGCTGTTTGGGAATTTTAAATGTGTCTCAACAGAAGTGCAAATATTTATCTTTTCTATTTCTCAGTGTAATCGGTAGTCAATAAACATTTCCCTGGAATGTGCAGCTACCTGCAGTGTCACTCACAGGAATTTAAGTCATTTGCAAATCCTTTCCCACTGTCTGGGGATGATGTACTTCCAACCTGACTATTGGGGTCCAAAGGTGATCAAACGTATTTTTTCCTTTGATACTTGGACAGTTCCTAACTTACCTTAGTGTCCTGCAAGGCACTCAACACTTTTATTCAACACAGAGAAAAAATGGATATTTTAACCAGAAAGCTCGGGGAATTACAATTTGGAAAGCAGGGAGGACCATGCCTTTACTTACATTTATCAGAATTTCCCTTGGCGGGGGTATAAAAATGCCAATTCAAAGCCACATTTGAGGAAATGACACTACCTTCAAATGGCAAAAATTATAAGTTATTGTTTAATTTCAGACTGCCTGTGTTAGCCCCTTTATCCCCATCTTTGAGGTCAGAAACTTGCTAATTGTCCCTTGGTCTTTCAAAGCCAGCAATTCTGACACTGATCCATGTTCAGTGGGCCCCTCACTCCTCAGCAGGTTCACTCTGACCCTGCAAGGACCCAGGCTGCTGGGAGCCTGTTGGAACTCTGTCCAGGCAGAGCTTTGGGGGTCTGGGGAAAGCCCTTTCTCTGTGGTTTCTTATCCTCTCCCTGCTGAAGCTGGCAGAGGAAGTGCTCTTGCTACCTGCTTATACCTTCTCTTTCTAGCCAAGTACCAAAGCCATGAAGAAACATCAGGGTGGGTGCCACCACAATTGCCAACCACCACCATTGCCAATAACCACCAGCCCTAGAGATCACTGATCTCAGCTAGGCAGTGTCAACAGCCCATTATAAAGACAGAGCAGCAGCCTGGTTTCTACAGAAGGGCCAGATCTCTCTCATTTCCAAGTCTTTGCAAATGCTGTTCCCTCTGCTTAAACACCCCTGCCACCGCCCCCCCACTGTCATACAAACTCCCACTCATCCTCTGTGATTCTGCAGCATGGCTATTACTTCCTCCAAGGAGCCTCTCTTAATCACACCTTCTAAACCAAGTCCCATAGGGTTTATCACATGATAAACAATTGTTTGTTTGTTTTCCCTACTAGACCTAAACTCCTAAGGCCCTCAGACTGTACCTGTATTGTCCACCATTGTATGCTCAGTGCTTAGCATGATGCCTGACTTACAACAAGCCACAAAACAAAGATTTGGGTGATAAATGGATGAGGGACCAAGAGAATGAACAAAGGGTCAAATGTACCGCACCACCATGTGATTGACTATGATTTAGTCAATATCAAGGAGTGATCACATCTATTAGCATTGTTAAAGAAAGATTTATAGAATATGCTGCTGACAGAAAAAAAAAGTTAGCTATAAAAATGCATGAGTGTTAGAATCACATTTATAGAAAATTATATTTCTCAGAAAAGATAGAAAATGCACTATCTGGAAGATGTTTACCAAAATGTTAATTAATATTGGGATCGAGACATTGGGGGAGATTTTTTAAAATTTCTTCTTCAAACATCTCCATATGCTTGACTATCTCATATAAGAATAAGTCACATTTATAATAAAACCTCCTAAACAACACTACTAATTTTGGAAAGATAAACAAATGCAAACGTTTGTGTTTTGTTCTTCTGAAGGTTGCAGGATTGAAGTGTAGCTACTTGACATCAGGAGCCATGAGCACAGCAGTGTAATTAGAATGCAGGGGAGGAAAAATTTTCCCTTCTTCCCTTCTAGGTTCTTTCACTGGTCTAATAATTAAATTGATACAAGACAGATTAAAAGGAGAAAAATAAATTTAATTTTATATGTATGGGCTCTCCAAAGATATGATGAGTCCCAAGAGCAAGTCAGGCAATTGAGATTTATATGCCATCCTGAACCAAGGAATGTGAAAGGGGCCTGGGGCTTCAAAGGGGAGGAGTGTAACTCACAGGATGTTAAGAGTAGATGATTGGTAATTAGAAGTTTGCTCTTCCACATAGAGAGGTCTTTCAGATTAGAAAAGTTCTCTCTGCCAATAGCTCTCTTTCTGGTATAGGACCCCTGTCTAAATTCTTTTAGGTAGTTAAGGGAGAGGTAAAAGTTTTTCCTGAGTCTGTGGGGTCTTGATTGCCTTCAGCTCAAAACAACCCACATATCAAAGTGGCATATTTTGGGGTGGCATACTCTGCTTCCCTTCAAGAGCTTGTGGGGAGTACAGGAAGTAGCATTTACATGGAGTGTCTGGAAAGAAACAGGCTCTCCACATACCTAATACACGCTTCCTAAATAAGAGTTTGTTTTCCTCATCTGTCTAGGAGATTTCTGCTGGTTTCCAATTAAAAACACAAAAAAGCCAAAATGAAAATAACTATGTGTTTCCTATGGTTTGGATGTCCTTTTTTATTGTCTGAAAAATATGTAACTGATCCCAGATGTGATATCTCAATAGTTATCATTTGTATTTTTAGCTTCTTTTTTTCCTCCCTTCCCCTACCACTCTCAAAATAAAATGCAGATAATCCTGTCTGTACTCTAGTACTGGAACTGAAGTTTTGAAATCTGTCTGTGTGAGCTACACACGACACTTGGCTGACTATTGGCACCCTCTTATTGCTAACAAGGAAGCTAATAAATGCTAAATACCCCAATTATAGAAATTTACCCTTGTGTGTAATAGCAAGAGGAAAAGAGAAAACAACCTAATTCTGCTCTAGTAGGGAATAACTAAGTAAAATTTGGTGCTATGCTGTTATGGACAATGAAATAGGAGTTTAAAAGAAGGGAGCCACAACTGTCTTAGCAACACAGGAAAATATCCAAGACATATTGTTGAGTGTGAAAAGCAAATTGCAGCATGAAACACAGTGATGATTCTATTTACAAAACAAACATACACACAAAACCACACTCCTGTATCTATTTTACAGGAACATATGTATGTAAGTACATAGAAAATTCTGGAAGGACACAAAAAGGTGAAAAAGCTGTTGCCTTTTGGTAGGACAGCAGAATCTTGGGTGAGGATAGGGATTAAGACCAAACTGGACTTCAGTGTTATTTAAATTATTTGAATTTTTATAAGGAGAATGTAATTATATATTATTTTTATAGCCAAAAAATTAGTTTATAAAATTATATAGCACTTGTACAGTGCCTAAGTATTGCCTGGCACAAAGTACATATCCAACAAATGGTAGCTGTATTTATTATTTTTAAAAATAAACAAGCAACACTGATTGAATTAACTGTAAATGTGCATATAACTACATGCCAAAAATTATGTTTATCAAAGGTGTGTGTTAGCAGAGAAATTTCATTTGCTCACTTATGTACTTTTTAATCCAAAAAGTAGAAAGCGAGACAGATAATAAAAGATTAGGCAGTGATGCTATCAGTGAGCAAACTGCCTCAGAGCTTCTCAAAGAACACACATTTCTATTCCAGCCTAAGCAAAGTCACATTTCACCTTTGCATCCCTCTTAATGGGCTATTGAGACTGAAAGAATATTTTAAGTATTCCATTCACTCCCCAGAGGAACCAATATGACATTTCCACGGAAAAGAAACTTTACACCGTATTACCTCTTAGAAGTATGTAAGCTCATGACTGTACAATTTAATAATTGAGAAATCCAATGGCTCTCTCTGAGGCAGGGAAAATGGATTTTAGAGGAGATGGAATTTGGGCAATGACTGTGAGGCAGCCGGTCAATAGCTCTAAGAGGCCAGACTGATTGCAGTGTGTCTGGGCATTTTGGATAGAAAGAGAAGTGATCTGAGCCTACTGCCCTTATCCTAGTGTTAGAAACAAGGAAATTTACTGGTGAATTTATATCAAATGGAGCAATAGGCCAGTCTGGAGCCTGACTCACTGCCATTGGATTCCTCTTCTCCTCACTGTCCTGATGGAATTCTGAAAGAGGACTTCCACTTCTGGGTATGACTGACTAAGACATTCCCCTTCTCCTGCAGAAAACAACTACTAATTCTGGATGTAACTGAAAAGCCAACTGCCTGAAGGTGCTGGAAGAACAGAAGCAGACTGACTGGTGAGGAGTGCATGCTAGCTTGGAGGAGGGAGCCAGAGAGCTATACAAATAAACTCCCACCTCCAAGGCTTTTAGTGTGGGGCTAAGCTGCATACACAGAGCAGGTAGGGTTGCATGAAACAAACAAACAAACAAAAAACCCTATACTTTTTCTGGCCTGGGGAATCAGAAAAGTGAGCCTTGGCACTCATAGGTGCTAAAGAGAGTGAAGGACCCTCAAAAGGGAAAGAGCCAGATGGGGGATCTCTAAGCTCTGTTTACCCTTATCTCTGTATAACCCCTGAATGACTCAGGCACAGAATAGATTCAGAGCACCTAAGCTAAAAACAACAAATCTGCATTAAGACCAAAACTGGTGCCTCCAAAAACAGAATTTGCAATTCAAACACAGCCAAGAAAATTACTCACTAAAACAAAAGAAGAAACAAAAATTGGGTAAAAAATAATAGATTCCAAAATTCTCATAACTTAACATTCATAATGTTCAGGATAAAATCTGAAATTACATGACTTTCAAAGAACCAAGAAAATGGAGCATATTCTCAAGGAAAAAGTCAACTGAGTCCAAATCTAAGATGAGCTAAATGTTGAAACCAATATAAAAGGATTTTAAAGCACTAAATAACTATTCTCAATGAAGCAAAACAAAACATGTTTCAATAAAGGAACACAACAGCAGAGAATAAAAATAATAAAAAAGAAAGAAATGGAAATTCTAGAACTGAAATATGCAATTTCCAAAACTAAAAAAAATTCATGGGATGGACTTAATAGCCAAATGGACGTGACAGAGCAAAGAGTAAGTGAACTTGAAGATAGATTAATTGAAATTATACAAGATGAAGAAGAAAGATTGAAAAAGAAATTAACAGAACCCTACAGACCTATTAGATGACATCAAGGTGGAAACATACATATATTTGAAATGCGACAGGAGAAGAGAGTGTCAAGGTGCAAAAAAATATATTTGAAGTAAACAATAACAATAAAGTAACCAAGAAAATCCCTAGTATTTAGAAGTTAAACAACATGGGTATAAAAAACCTTTGGTTCAAAAAAGAAATCACATGACAAATTAGATAATATTGAACTGAATGATAATAAAAATACAAACATCAAAAATCTCGGGATGCAGCTAAAGCAATGCTTAGAGGAACGTTATTAGTTTAAAAGGCTATATTAGTAAAGAAAAGATTCAAATTGATGATCTAAACTTCCATCTTAAAAAACTAGAAAAAGAAGAGCAAATAAAACATAAAGCAAGCAGACAGAATGAAATAAAAACCAAAGAAGTTAATAATAACAGACCCAAGAAAAAACAGAAAACTTGAACAGACCTAAACTACATAAGATAATTTATAGACATAATTATATATATAAAAGACCCAAAATAATCCACAGAGAAATAATCAGAATAATAATTGAGTTTAGAAAAACTGTTGGTTATAAGATCAGAACATAAACATTAATTGCATTTCTATGTATTAGTTAAAAAGTGAAATTTTAAAAGAAACAATTTACAGTAATGTTAAAAGTATCAAATATTTATGAATAACTTATGCATAAAAGCTTTACATAAAAAACTGTAAACATTACTGAGAGAAATTAAAGAAGACCTAACTAGAAAAAGAGATGTGCTATGTTCCTGGATTTGAAAACTCAGTATTGTACAGAAATCAGTTCTCTCCCAACTTCATCTATAGATTTAATGAAATTCCAACCAAGACCCCAACAGGTATATGTGTGTGTGTGTGTGTGTGTGTGTGTGTGTGTATAACCTGATAAACTGATTCTGAAATGCATACAGAAATTTTAAAAAAGAAAAGCCAAGAAACTTGAAGAAAAAAATGAAAAGACAGGGTCTACTTGATATCAAGATCTGCTGTAAAGTTACAATTATAAAATTACTACAGTAATTTTTACAATGTGGTACTGAATCTAGGAGAGACAAATAACTTGATGGAATAGAATAGAGAGCTCAACTGGAGATCCATGTATATATAGACACTTGATTAAGGTAAAGGGTAACATTGCAGAGCAGCAGGGGAAATGATGGGCTTTTTAATACTGGAATCACTGGATATCCAGTGGGGGACCCTAGACCTTACCTCACACATACATAAAAAGCAATCCCTATTTAGACTGTAGATCTAAATATGAAAGGCAAAATAATAAAGCTTCTAGAAAATAACAGGAGAATTTCTTTGTGACCTCAAGGTACAGAAAGATTTCTTAGCCAGACACCAAAAACACTCACCATTGTAAAAAAAGAATGATAATTCTGACTGCCTTAAAAGTAAGGACTTCTACCATCAAGAGACACTCCTATGGGGGTGCAATGGCAAGCTATGGAGTAAGAGAAAGTATTTGCAACACAGTAAATAACAAACTATATCCAGAATATACAAAGAGTTCTTACAAATAAATAAAATAGATAATGCAAATTTAAAAAAAAAGAAAGATTTGAGCAGGTGATTCACAAAAGAAGTTATTCCAATAGCTAAAATCCACATGAAAAAGCACTTAACAACATTAATAATCAGGAAAATGCTAATTAGCAGCACAAGGAGATACCACTGTTTACTCACCAGAATGTTACACAACAATGAAAACAAACACATTCTCCACACAACAATATGGCTGAATCTCACAAACATACTGTTGAGCAAAAGGAATCAGCTGTACAATAGCACATGCTAGATGATTCCATTTATTAAAAAAAACTTTAAAATAGACAATACTAAACTATAGTGAACTGGGATAAACTGAATTGATAAAACTATAAAGAAAAGTAATGAACTGACAACTATCAAAGTCAGGATGGTAGTTTTCTTTTGGGGCGGTGGTGGGGGGTGTGGTGGTTAGGAGAGAGATTAGGCAGGAACCTGAAAGAGAATTTTGGGGATGCTGGCAATGTTCTATTTCTTGACCTGGATATTGATTATATGTTTGCCTGTCTTATGATAATGTATTGAGTTGTATATATTTTCTTTACATTTTTCTACATGTGTGTTATATTTCATAATGAATAAGTAAAAAATTAAAAGAAAAGAGTGAATGGGCGGGCTTCTTCCTTCCTTCCCTGATGGAGGAGGAGGGCTACTCAGTACAGACAGCAGAGGGAATATAGGGCTCCTGGCCATTGTGGAGATACCACATCAGTCCTGGACTGCCTACCTCTGAACTCCTTTCACCCAACAGACAAATCAACCCCAATCTTGTTTAAGTCACCATTTAGGGGATCTCTGTTCCTTGCAGCCAAACCTAATCCTAACTTCTACAAGATAAGATTTGGGTTCAATTCAACTCACACATGGCAAACACCTATTAGACATCAGGCCCACTGCTTAGTTCCGGGGACAGCAAGAGGAATAATGAACTTACAGACTATAGGGGATCAAGAAAAAGTGAGACACACAGTAAGAGATCACAGAGAAGCCTTTAGCCCATTATGATTTGAACTGCACTACAGTCAATTCTCTATTTCCTGAAAGAGCTTAGATTAGCTGCGAAATGTCCAATTGCTACCCTGTAAGCTTCTCTTGTGCTATGGATGCTGGTCTTACATTCACTGCCCCAAAGTGAAGGTGTTTTTATTAAAACTGGCTGTAGGCCAACTCTCTGCTTAAAATGGGCTTTTTGGGCCTTTTCACCTCTCCTTGGATCCCAAGCACAGTCAGACGAGGACCCTGAAAGAGTTATTTTTCAGAACTGAGCTTCATGTCGCTTCATGTGTGGGGCATTGGGGTCTCGAACTGAACACTGGGCAGAAAATGAGGAGAGGTCACGCTTATTTCCAGAATCAGATGAAGCCCAGCTTATTTTAAAGTGAGCTCTGAAGCAAATCAAAGTTGTTTTTAAATGCATACCTCCAATAAGCCAGTTGGATTCAGGACTAAACCTGTATCTTTTCTAGAGTTATTCAGCCAGAAAATCAAAATATTCCCTAAACTGAATCTGAATTGAATTGTACTGTGAATTCATTTGGTTCAAGTCCTCGGATTGCGGAAGGAGCAGAGAGCCGTGTTTGTGCAGGGGGAGCTTAAGAGACGGAGCGTATGTGGGTGGCAGAAAATTCCAGGAGCCTGCTTGTGTCTGGAATGTAAAACAAAACCCTGTCAGGGATCTGACATGTAGCAGCTCCAGCTGCACGCTAGCAGTTCAGCCATCAAAGGGGAAGATGACCTATACTTGTCTGTACAGACTTTGCATTTGCCGTTTAATCATTGTTCGAGAAATCAGCTGTGGTTCAGGGAAGAGAGCAGAGAGTTTGGTCTTGTGCTTAATGCTCCCAGAGACGGGCAGCCGACCTGACAGGTATGATTTGTTACTCTGAGAATGCAATGTTTTCTTCTTGAAATACACCCCTCAGGCATAGTAAAGAAAGCGCCATGCTGTTCCAAATGCTCAACAGTAGTTGTAGCCTTTGATCAAGGGAAGGTTTCACCAGCACAACACACCTTGGCTGGGAACACAATGTATTGTAATTCAAATGGCTTCAGTCCTTCTTAGGGAATCCGGAGCTTTGCAAAGACATATAAGAGGAGGGAACACTAGCTATCTATTTTATGTTTGGTAGTGTATATATGTCCATGCCACTCTCTCACTTTGTCACAGCTTACCCTTCCCCCTCCCCATATCCTCAAGTCCATTCTCTAGTAGGTCTGTGTCTTTATTCCTGTCTTACCCCTAGGTTCTTCATGATATTTTTTTTCTCAAATTCCATAAATATGTGTTAGCATCCGGTATTTGTCTTTCTCTTTCTGACTTACTTCACTCTGTATGACAGACTCTAGGTCCATCCACCTCATTACAAATAGCTCAATTTCATAGCACAGGGAGATCAGCTCTATGCTTTGTGACCACCTAGAGGGGTGGGATAGGGAGGGTGGGAGGGAGGGAGACGCAAGAGGGAAGAGATATGGGAACATATGTATATGTATAACTGATTCACTTTGTTATAAAGCAGAAACTAACACACCATTGTAAAGCAATTATACTCCAATAAAGATGTAAAAAAAAAAAAGAGGAGGAAATAAATGGCTGCTGAGAGCAACATGCAGAAATAAAACTAAAAGCTGTGTCACAGCATCTTGCCCCTGTGAACCTCACAGTTTCCTAAAATCAGAAATAACTTTGATGCAGGCTGTGCCAGGGCTTCAGGGCAGAAACCCCATGGGCAGGCCCTCTGCCCCAGTCCCACCTGCCAGAGCCACAAAGACCAGAGTGAAAGGTGATCTGGGCATGGCCTGATGAGCTCCTGATGACGTCACTGTGGTGATGGTTCTGAACCACCACCCTTCATGGATGGACCACTTCATATCACACCTCACACTGTGTGAGGCACTGAGGGTGGCATTCGAGAAGGACAAGGATGCGTCATCCTTTTCCTCCAGAGTATGTCCTCGTACGGGGGAATGCCAGACAGAATGGTTGAGGCCCTGAATGTCTAGCCCCTAGAGTTTTTTCACATGCGTTCCTGGCTTTGAGACTGCTGAGATGGATGAGCTAATGAAGATATGCAGAAGGAAAACATCAGGATGACCTAGTGGCCAGTGGGCTGTGTCCTAATCTCACCTTGTAGCTCCAAAGATAGAATAAGGCAGTGAGAAAATGGCCATATCGCCCCCCGTTTTAAAACCCTTGGTGTCTTCCGATGCTCTCTGAATCAAGCCTAACACCCTTACCTCGCCTCCAAAGTCTGCATACATCTCCTGCTTGGTCACCCTCTGTCTTCCCCACCACAACACCATTCATTGCTCAACTAGGGCCTTTGTACCTCTAGCTCAGATTCTGCCTTTGACCTGGTCAACACATCCTAATCCTTACAACCTGGTTTGACTGTCACTTCACTAGGGGATCTTCCCTCAAGCCTTTCTCTACCCATTTCAAGTCCCTGCTCCACTGGCCTACTGGTGTTCCCTTTCCACTGCCTTCTTAGCACTTACTACAATGATAATTATATTTGTATAATTATTTGTAGACCATCCTCTCTGCTGGGTGGTAAGCTTTGTTAGGTCAGGGATGTATTTTTACTCACCACCATATTCCACACCCTAGCACAGTACCTGGCTCATAATCATAACAACAGCTAATATTTGTTGGATACTTTCCACCTTTTTAACCCATTAATTTAATCCTCATAATCACCTATGAGATAAATACCACTGGGACACTCTCTTTGCAGATGGGAGTCTGAGGAACAGAGAGGTTAAGTAACCTGCTCAAGGTGACCCAGCCAGCAAATATCTGAACAAGAATTTAAACCCAGATAGTTGACCTTCAAAGTCTGTGGTCTCAGCAACTACACTGCAGTGGCTCAAAAAAAGATGTGTCAGGGCTTCCCTGGTGGTGCAGTGGTTGAGAGTCCGCCTGCTGATGCAGGGGACACGGGTTCGTGCCCCGGTCCGGGAAGATCCCACATGCCGCGGAGTGGCTGGGCCCGTGAGCCATGGCTGCTGAGCCTGTGCGTCCGGAGCCTGTGCTCCGCAACGGGAGAGGCCACAACAGTGAGAGGCACGCGTACCGGAAAAAAAAAAAAAAAGATGTGTCAGAAGAATGAGTTTATAAAAGAATGAATGAAATTAAGTTTGCATAATGTTTGTGAGACTAACTGGACAACCGAGGTAAGTGTGGGAGGGGTGTTTTTCCTCCCCCGGATAGGTAAGCTAACATTTATTGTATGTTTATTGCAAGCATGTTCCCTTGCTTTGCTGATAAAGAAACTGAGGCTTAGCGAGTTTACTAACAGGTCACAGAGCTAACAAGTAGCAGAATTTGGATTCCAAACCCTTTGAAACACTGTATTCTTCTGCCTCCCACATAAATCAGGAATAACAAATGCTGGTACAAGAATGAAGAGAGAGCACCACACTTGTGAATTTCAGTCACGTGCACCCAGGCACACAGACAAAGCCCTTTCAAATGAAAGAGGGAAGTGGATGGGATTTCGATTCCTTTCTTCCCTTCCTTTACAAGTTCAACCCAAGTTAAGGCATAGAAGAACCCAGGGGTAAGACGGGAATAAAGACACAGACCTACTAGAGCATGGACTTGAAGATATGAGGGGGAGGGGGAGGCTGTGATGAGGTGAGAGAGTGGCATGGACATATATACACTACCAAGCATAAAGTGGATAGCTAGTGGGAAGCAGCCACGTAGCACAGGGAGATCAGCTAGGTGGTTTGTGACCACCTAGAGGGGTGGGATAGGGAGGGTGGGAGGGAGGGAGACGCAGGAGGGAAGAGATATGGGAACACGTGTATATGTATAACTGATTCACTGTGTTATAAAACAGAAACTAACACACCATTGTAAAGCAATTATACTCCAATAAAGATGTTAAAAAAAAAGATGCTAAAAAAATTTGACATTCATTAATAATTGAAGTGTGGAACGTGACAGGTGAAAATTGGTATTGATTTCTTTCCTCTAATATTTGGAAGAGTTCTAAAAGGTAAATAAAATGAGATAAGACAAAAAGAAAATGGCCATTGATGACAGTTGGGATCTTGCACTGGCAGACAAAGCATCTTGTCCTTAATACTCAGACAGAAGCCCTTGGCATCTCAGATCAAGAGACTGCTATATAGATAGTAGGTATTCCATCTCCTCCTTTCGTGAGGTTGTACCTCCTTCCCCACATCCTCACCTCTCTTCTCCCAACTGCTCATCCAGGTTTCCCCAGCTTCTCTCACCAATTCTGGCGCATGGATGAGGGCTACAGGGAGCGCCAGTCAGCCCTCCTGGGTTGACAGAACTCACCTTTGTGGGCGGGCAGGCTGTGACCTTTGGCACTGGTGTGATGGCTCCTTCATTCATTCAGCAAATGTCAGCTGAGCACCTGTGACAGAGTGGAGAGTGTTGGAGATATAACAGTACAATCACTGCCACCACAGAAACACAGCCACGAAGCAAATGGTTACATAGTTGATTATGGAATGCTGGGACAAGATGACATAAAGTGTCACCTGAAAGATGCCTTCCTTTCTCTATCCTGTTATCCACTAGTCCCTTCCTCCAACCAAATACCCCATTATAGAAGAGCAAGCTCATAGCTGATAACCAGAGAGTTTAAATCCTTCATCTCCTAAATGACAAGAGATATACTTCCTAGGGCCAGATTCTCCCAATCTGTGCCAGGTAGAAAATAAAGCACAAATGATTTGGAGGTTTTTGCCACCAAGACAGAGGTTAAAAAAAGACTGGGGGGACTTCCCTGGTGGTCCAATGGGTAAGACTTGGTGCTACCAATGCAGGGGGCCTGGGTTCAATCCCTGGTCGGGGAACTTGATCCCGCATGCATGCCACAACTAAAGATCCCACACCCCACAACAAAGGATCCTGCATGCCGCAACTAACACCTGGTGCAGAATGAATGAATGAATGAATGAATGAATAAATATTACCAAAAAAAAAAAAGACTGGGAAAGAGAGGAGAGGGGCTTTGGGGAAAATTGACTAGGAGGACAAACTACATCTCTGGGCTGACCTCTCCTCTCTGGGTGACCTCAAGAGAATGTTCTTGGTACCTCAGTGGTGACTATGAATATAGGGTCTGGTACTTGCTTCTCAACTGGTATTTCCTGAGCAGAATCCCTCTGGGGAAATGAACAAAACAGCAATGATAGTAGGTTGGCAGAGTGAGGGAAGAAGGTGGCAAAGCTTGGTCCCTAACCTGCAAGCCCGATCTGGCACAGCAGATTCCTGTGGGCCTGGAGTGGGCAAGAAGTAACAGGGACATGGGCCAGTGTAGCAGGCAGCACCAAGGTCACTCAGCAGGGCAAGACCAAGCCAGAGAGCATAACAAAGGCTGGTGGAAACTTCCACACCTCCAGTTCCAGGAGGGTGGGGAAGGAGGACCCAGAGAGGCACCCATAGGTAGACCCTTCCTCCTCCTTTCTGGTCTTTCTAATGGTGTGAAGTCTTATACAGATGGCCAACAAACACATGAAAAGATGCTCAACATCACTAATCATTAGAGAAATGCAAATCAAAACCACAATGAGGTATCACCTCACACCTGTCAGAATGGCATCATCAAAAATATCTACAAACAATAAGTGCTGGAGAGGATGTGGAGAAAAGGGAACCCTCTTGCACTGCTGGTGGGAATGTAAATTGGTGCAGCCACTATGGAGAACTATGGAGGTTCCTTAAAAAACTAAAAATAGAACTACCATACGACCCAGCAATCCCACTACTGGGCATATACCCTGAGAAAACCATAATTCAAAAAGACACATGCACCCCAATGTTCATTGCAGCACTATTTACAATAGCCAGGACATGGAATCAACCTAAATGTCCATCGACAGATGAATGGATAAAGAAGATGTGGCACATATATACAATGGAATATTACTCAGCCATAAAAAGAAATGAAATTGAGTTACCTGTAGTGAGGTGGATGGACCTAGAGTCTGTCATACAGAGTGAAGTAACTCAGAAAGAGAAAAACAAATACCGGATGCTAATGCACATATATGGAATCTAAAAGAACGGTACTGACGTACCTAGTGGCAGGGCAGGAATTAAGACGCAGATGTAGAGAGCGGACTTGAGGACACAGGTGGGGAAGGGTAAGCTGGAATGAAGTGAGAGAGTAACATTGATATATATACACTACCAAATGTAAAATAGGTAGCTAGTGGGAAGCAGTCACATAGCACAGGGAGATCAGCTTGGTGCTTTGTGACCACCTAGAGGGGTGGGAATAGGGAGGGTAGGAGGGAGGCTCAAGAGGGAGGGGATATGGGGATATATGTATTCATATAGCTGATTCACTTTGTTCTACAGCAGAAACTAACACAACACACCAGCAATTATAGTCCAATAAATAAATAAGTAAATAAATAAACAAACATATATATAAATAAAAGAACTTCCAAAAGGAAAAAAAAAAAAAGAAGCTTGGAATCAATTGTGTGTGTGTGTGTGTGTGTAAAACTTGGAGGGAGAGCTCTCAATTGAGAAAAGTTCCTAAATAATGACAGAATGTAAATTTGACTCAATACCTCGGCAAGACTTTTAAACTAAAAGTGACTAAAACACTACAGGTTGAACTGAATATAGTGGATTAGGCTAAATGGAATTTTCTCTTTGCCAAACAGAAGCGTGAGGGCTTGCCTGAACTGGTCTTTTCCTGCCCTAGAAGCCAGAATTTGTCCCCTACCAGGGACCAGCCCCATCCCTCTCTGCCAGCACTGGCCTAGCCTCTGCGTGTTCAGTGTCAGCCACCTGTGGGTACCACCACTGTATCAAGATGGGCCAAAGCTTTGGGTCTCTGGCTTCAAAATAAGCCCAGTCTCTACACATGGCAGAGGCTGAGGATATGGTGAGAAGCGAACAAACTAAACTTTCAGGAGCGGTTTATGCATTTAACTCTGCAGATCTAAAAATGCAGCTTGTAGCAAAAAGTGTCCAAAATTTCCAACATGGCTTCTCCAAAGTGAAACAAGAGCTCTCCTCTGCTTAGAAGAATCTCATATTTCTAATTTTCCTGAGGATACTAATGCAACAAAATGAACCCAACAGGGTGCCCACTGGGCAGATAGGGCACAGCCTAGGAATTCATTTACATAAGGAATTCATTTACATTCATTTGCTTAGAGACTGCAAAGTCCTCTTACAAGTAATGCTTTGTCATAAAAATGACTACAGGCTCCCTGAAGGCCAGATCCAATAAAATGTAGAAATAAAACAAACCTTCAGTCTCCCCTTGCTCCCAGATTTATCAGGGATGCGAGAAGCAATTGTATGGAGAGGAGAAAGACGGTGGGGTTTGAGAGAGGGAGGAGAGGTGGAAAGAGATGGAGGGGGAGAGCAGGGAGACAGGAGAATTGAAGGCAGATAGGGTAGAGTGGAAGAAAGAATAATGCAAAATAGGAGACTTAATTATGGATTCTGGTTTTCCCATCTAAACTGTGATATTACAGGAGGCCCAGTTTTATGCCCATGATGAAATAATAATGATAATATTTATGCTAGAGAAACAAAACTATAAATAGCATGACTCTCCATCAATAGGAGGCTGGTTGAGGCAATTACAGTAGCAATATATTATGCACAGATTATATTATTAATAAGCTGTTTAGGGTAACATGTGGCTCTTCCAAAGAATATGTTTATTTGGAATACTGACCTAGAGAAACATTTGTGACATCAGAAAAAGTTTGAGCACCGTATGATCCCATTTTTACAAAAAACCACAGAAACCCACGTACATACTTAGGCGGGGGGAAATCCCTGATATTTATGAATGTGTTAGTATGAATACAGAGAAGGGTGTGAGGGGTACCCACAAAACTTAGCAATGGATACTTTCTGGAAGGGCGTGTGAAGTGGTGGAAGGGAAGGAAGGAAAAAAAAAGATTTTATTTGCACACTTCTTACTGTTTGACTTATGATGAGCACACATTACTGGAATCTGAGATTAAAAAGAATAATAAAGAGGTTAGAAATATTAAATTGCTTAGCATCTAAGATAACAAACAGTACTGAATGATAACACTAAGCACTGCCTTGCAGCCCATTATGCATCTTGCCCACTGCTGAGTGAGTCAAAAACACCTGTTTGCATCTTATGACAACCCCTATGCTTCCATTTTACAGACTCAGAAATGCTCAGTAAGTTGCCTAAAATTGCACCACTGGTAAGGGACATAGGTGACTTGAATCCAGGTCTGGTCTACTGCAGAAGCCTTGGGGAAGGATGCAGCTGGAGGGCTGCCTTGTACCAAGAGGTCAAGCTGGAGGCTACGGAACAGGGGCATCAGTTGAGATGGTGAGCAGTTTCCTTCCGAGCCCGGTGGTGGGGCAGAGGTAGTAAGAGCTGTGAGCTGCACTCAGGGTTAAAACTGCTTCCTTCGCATATCAAACTTTAATATCTCAATTCTCAAGGCTGGACTCGGCTGAGCGAGCCGCTATTACCCATCAGCTTCTACACAGCATTTCCCAGGGAACGGGCTGTTGGGAACATTCTATACCTGTAAGCATTTTAATCATTGAAGAGTCTTAACCAAGATGCAGTAACAACGCCGAGCTCACTTTCCTACTCCCATGGGCAGGGCTATTAGGGGCACTCAGGTCCAGCTGGAGTGCGGTGTTAGGCAGTCAGGTCTCATTAATTTGGGGTTTTGTGACAATTTCACAGAAGCCTGGCTGAAGTCTGCCTCTGCAACATCTGTAGATAAAAGGCTTGCCAGATTTCTTGATGAATAAGGAAAACAGACAAGTGAGGATGGAAAACGTTTAACCTACTTGAGAGATTTAAGTGACTTCTTTTATTTGTGAAGAACTTAAGCAAGGTGTCTGCCTGAAAATGCCAGCTCCTAAATAGTTGTTATTAATGGCAAATGCAGATTCAGCAAGATTTCTAGGTCATGACTTTTTAGAAGTAGCCAAGTAACTCTAACTGCTTTGAAATAATAGTCTATGTGTCCAACAAGGCTATTTCCCAAAATGACTAGATATTCTGCAAATCAGAGTTGATGATGTCAATATCATCTCTCTGAGACTGAAAATGTGAACCTAGTAGGTGTCTCCATCTTTCCTGCTGTTCATCATCTCTGCCTTTTAGGATAACCATAGTCCTGGTTTGTGTCTTAGCTTGAAAAGTTCAGATTCCTCTGTCTCTCCAGGCCCCAGCAGATGCAAGCCTTACCTTACACTGCCTCAAGGAGCAAAAACACCTCCTTCTCTTCCCAAAGGACAAATCTGCGTGTTCCTTCCCTCTTAGCCCCTTCTGGGTTTTCAAAATGACATTTTCTCTGGGCTTTTCATTTTTCCTGGACTCCATTTCCTTGTCTCCAGGGCTGCTCCTGTCTCCTCTTAAAGCCACCCTCCCATCTCACCCCTCTGGAGATCTGCAGCTGGGAGAAGAGCCATCCATATCTGCAGCCTCCATGGCTCAGACCTACTCACTCCTTCCTTCTCTGTCTTCTGTCCCCACCGTCACAGAAGCCACTCTCCCAAAGGTCACCAGTGACAGCCCATCGGCAAATGCAGTGACCTTTTCTCAGTCTTCATCCTGCTCGACCTTTCTGAGTGTCTCTCACTGTAGGCCATCTCTTCTCCACTTCTTTGGAAAATCCATTTTTGCTTCCATTACCCTGTAGTCTTCTATTCTTTCCCTACATCTGGTTAAGGTTTCTTTTCTCTTTCTTGGCTTCCCTTTTCTCCCTCTATTTCTTTAAATACAAACTTTTTTTTCCCCAAATTCTCTTTCTTCTGACTATAAATGCATCTTTGTGGGTGACTTCCAGATCTAGAGCTAAAATCAAGTCTTGCTTTGCTACTAAAATCTTACCTTGCTCTTCTTCCTAGTGGCACCATCACCTTCCTGTTTCTGGGCTTGACATCTTGAGATTATTTGTACAACTCTCCCTTCTTTCTTGCCCGCTCACCCCAAGAGTAAGTAAAGCCCTGTTGGTTATGACTGCAATGTCTATGGCAAACCAGCATTTGGCATTTCTTTGCTGAGTGACATCAGATCAACTTCACAATTCTGAGCTTCAGTTTCCCAACCCTTGCACACAGATCATGGCAAACACACTGCAGTGCTGTAAGGGTTCCTAGCCCTGACACCAAAACACAGAGGGACTGGGGCAGGGCAGACACTTCCAGGTGCCATTGCTGCAAGAATTACAGTTGAGTCATTTTTCCTGACAGTTAATTACAGTTGAGTCTTATTCTTCCTGATAAATGTGCTCTATGACGTCACCGGGAACAATGATTTAGTGAACACTGAGCCACGGCTCCTGGGGAAATCCAGGGTTAGCTTCCTAGCAGCCTCTGATCACAACATTCTCATCAACTGATCAATACATACCCTTGTTTATGCTTGTTTCTGTTTTAAAACACCTTATTTAATAGACATGGTTGATTCTTTAACATTGAACTCATGCCCACCCACACTATCATTATTGCCTGAATGAAGTTTATCTGACACGTATTTTTTCCCTAAGGCACATCGCAGCCTTCTTGTGCTTAGGAACCTAGACAGCGCCTCACTGCTACACTTGGGGGTTATTTTAAATACAGAAACCACCAACAAAAAGCACAGACATGCAAAAAACATGGCACTACTAAGTAGACCACAAAAAGGACATGTATTTATAGTCTGAGAGCTAAAACAGCAATTGCCTTGCTCCACCTCAGCTGGGAACATGCATGCTGGGCACCTGGATTTTTTCACCACTCTGTGCAAGTCTGTGAATATCAGCGAAAGCACCTTGAGTGTTGATTTGCAGGTTACAGATCCATCTCAGCTAGCAGGTGAAACTGCATATACGGAATGTGCGAATGACGAGAACCGGCTGTACTTTCTCCTTCTCATACCCAGAACTCTTGGCCTCACTGAAGCCTTCACTTCCCCTTACCTGGATGAACTTTCCTGCGCAATCTTTCTGCCTGAGCTTCAGACTTTCCACGTCCACCTTACACTCTCCATTCTCTGGGACTGGCTTTACAGGTTCTGGCTGTAAAATTCTCTTCCCTCTACCTGCCGAGCTCCTTCTCTCTGAATAATACCTTAACCAGCTGCCACATTATAAATGTATCATCTTCTGTTAAACTACTTAACTTCTCCTCTGTTCATGTGCCTAATTTCTGGTATGGGCTGATGGTGCTGGCCCTACTTAATTTATAGGATTTTTTGGAGGATCCTGTAAGATAGTAGTTCTCTAATTTTCGTGTGCATAAGAATCACCACAGAAGTGGACCAGAAAGGGGAGAGAGAGAACTTCTTACAGTTCAGGTTTCTATAGCCTAAGCTCAGAGATTCTGACATAGAAGGTTGGGGGCAGCCTCAGGAATCTACTTCTAACAATCTCTCTGTTTCTCAGATCACACTTTAAGAAACACTGGTTTAAGTCAATGGATGTGAAGGTGTCTTGTAAACCAGGATGCATGCTACCTTCATCCACCAGCAAATAACAATCGGATGCCTACCGCATGCTGCTCAGGGGCAAGTGTAGGGACATAACAGTGAAAGGGATAGAAAAATAAACTCAAATAGGAGATGAGAAAGGTGGTTAGTATTTTTTTGTTTGTGTCCCTTTTTCACAAGAACAACACAAAACTAAACCATACTTCCATAAAGAAAAAAGTAGGCAAGCACAGAGTTCCAGAAACAAGTGTGCCACCACACCCCAAAACCAAGCTCATGCTCCTTCCACCTTCTGTGAAAATGGTTTGCATGTACCTCATTTCTCCCCTGTCAGACGATGCTCTCCTGGAGGACAAAAGGCCAACAGTTTATGTCTCCAAGAAGTACACTCTGGGCCTTTCTACCTGAAGTGTGCTCAGCAGATGTCTGAATGGATGATCTGTTTATACAGATGTCAGTTGGATAAAGCCCCATTCAATACAGCGAAAGAGATGACCATTTAAAAAAATAGTTAATTGATAACTTTTTATTTTTTAACTGGCTTGTGGACAGGGATAGCTGTTGGCCACTCAAAGAGGCAGGTAAGGAATGGAAAGAGAGAAGATTACACACCTATATTAAAATGCCTACTGCGTGCCAGCTGCTGTGTTCACACTCTTGTAACTAGAAGCTCTGTGACCCATCTTTCAACCTCAAGGCAAGACACCTCATGGAGGAACTTAGAAGAGCAGAGATGCCTTCCGAATGGCCAGAGCTGTCTGATCTACAGATTTTGCATCAGAGGCACTTAGCCTATCATGTGCCATGGACTCTTCTGGCACTCCAGTTAAGTCTACTGACCCCTGTTCAGGGGCATGTTTTTAAACACATAAGATTAAGAGACACAGGATTCCAAAAGGAAACCATGATATTGAAACATGGTTAGCTAAAAAAAAAAAGATACGGCAGTATGTATGCTTCTTTATTACTGCATTAAATAATAAGACTAAGGAACAGATCTGTGAAGCATTATCTATGATAATTTCAAAGTAATAATAAACATAAAAACATCTGGGGTCTTCCCCGATGGTCCAGTGGTTAAGACTCTGCCTTCCAATGCAGGAGACATGGCTCGATCCCTGGTCAGGGAGCTAAGATCCCACATGCCGTGGGGTGGGGCCAAAAACTAAAAAAAGAAAATTCTGTAACATGACATGAAAATACATGGGCTTTCTATTGCTGACAAAGTCATAGGTGCCACACAGTAGTTTTGGAAGGAAATTCTAATGTGTAGCTGGACAGTTAAGAAGATTAAGATGCAGTTTCCTTCTATCCAAGTTCATGGACATCCCTGATTCTATCCAGGGACCCATTGAAACCCAAGTTTAGAATCTCTGTTTTAGGTTGGAGCACTTGGGGAAATGACTGAGCACTTGAGTTTCAGAGAACCTCCTTCTTGCTCCGTATAAAGCCATGCAGCTCTAAATCTACCCCTGCTGAGTACTTCAATTTTTACTCACTACTAGTCAAGAAAATCTTTAGAGAGTTCAACTGAAGAGTTCTCTTCAGCCTGCTTTGTTTTACTGTCCACTGAGCACACTGCCCTTTGATCTTCTATTTTCCACTTGAGATAAAAATGAACAACTATTAACTGACTTTGCTCTGTTTTTCAAAGACTTCAGGGTGGGGAGCAACCTTTTATATTAAACAAGTAAAGATGTGTTCAATGTAGAAAAAAATAAGAAGCGATCAACAAAAAGAACAAAGTAAATGCCAGGCACAAGCCCACCCTCCAGATATAAATTCTATTAATAGTTTGATGTATAGATTTTGAGACTTATAAAGATGTCTGTATATACACAGGAAAATATACAGATACTATTTTTTAAACAAAAATGAGACATATTGTATATACTCTTTTGTAACCTATTTCTCACACTTAATACAGCAGAGACATCTGTGTATGTTAAAAATATTCTACACCATTACTTTCAATGTCAAGATGGCTGAATTCCATTGAATAACTGAGACATAATTTAACAAATTCCTGTATTAGAATTTTAAGCTGCCTCAGTTGTTTTTCATAATTAAAACAATACTTAACAGGAAGCAACTAATTTATTTTCTAACTGCCTACTAGTTGGGTGACCTTTTCTTTCCCCAGACAAAGAAATAATAGTACCTAACGGTCCCTGTCTCACAGTATTTTTGGGAAGATTAAATAGATAAAGCAGGAAAATTGCTTGGCAGAGGGCCTTGAACATAGTAAATGTACAGTAGGCATTAGCTATAAGCTATTTTTTTTTATTATTCTATAGGGTAAATACTTAGGTGTAAAATTTCTGGGTCAAAAAACCCAAACTTGAAATATGCTACCAAATTGTGACCCGGGAAGACTGCTTCCCTGAGGCTATATATACATATATATATAGCCTCCTGTTGAACGTATTCTATTTCTCTAAATTATGTCAGTGGTCCTCAGCCTCCCTAGTTCACTCCACCTGTGAACTCCAAGAGTAACTCAAGAGAGTTACCACCATTACAGGCAGAGCTGAGCTCTTTAGAATTCAGTGCATTTTTTGGTCATCCGCCTATGACATCCAAGCCATGTATCACAGAGCCAAACTTCGAATGGAGAAGTAGAGTGCCATTAAGAAAATGCCACTCTTTCCTCTTCCTTCCAGCCCACACTTCTCTGATTTGTGTACAACATACCCCAGGTCTCATAAAAACAAACTTGTTCCTATGTCTCAGCTATGATTGAGCCCAATGTCCAGACTGTATTCAAGGTCTCCAAATCCTATGTCCTACCTTCAGCAACTGGTCGTCTCTCCCACTGCCCTAACACTTACCAGAATATGCCATGTTCAGACAGAAAGGAAACTCTCCAACACTGAATGTATTTATTGGTATGCTCAGCCAGTGATGGGAGGAAAACTACAAACCAGGTAAATAAATCTAAAAAGTAGATGGAGACAATGACAGCCAGAGAATCAGTGGTACACTCTAATATCCCCAACCCTCTTCCTTCTAACTCATCCTTCTCTTAAGTGTTGGCTGTAAGAGGGGCACAGAAATACATTCTACTTGGAAGCCAGGTGGGATGAGAGGAAGGTTTAAAACTGCATTTGTCAAAACTAGGAAAATGTCCATTGTGCATATCCAAAAATGGAGAGGGGCAAGTGGAGACCAAGGGAGCTGCTCAGCTTTTACTGTCTACCACCGGCCACCTCTCTAAATCATGTCTCTTCCCAACCCAAAAAGCTCAGATCATATCTGGTGTACAACCTTCATGGTGTTATTTCTTGGTCTCCTCACCTCAAGTCAGACACTGGTAGAGAGAGGTCTTTTCTCAGTTATCTGAACTGGCATCAATGTTACCCTTCCAGTGGGTGCAGGATTGGTTTTATTTCCTCAGCTCTCTTCCTTCCTGAAGATTCCCTTGTTCTCCTTTTTGTCCAGGTCCTAGTTTCAAAGGTCCAGCTATGCCTTCACCTCTTCTAAGAAGCCTTCCTTGGCATACCGAGATTCTCATTATCTGAACTCCCTATGCTGGTACCATACCAGAAGAGACCCTGTAACACATCAGCTCCATGCTTTTTGACCTCTGTCTTACTCTTTGAAGAATATACATGGAATTCTCATGGTTCCTTGACCTAGTGAAGTCTGCAAAATCTTGAAACCAAAGTCATAATCTCTTCTTTACCCTGAGACCTCAACTCCAGAGTATATTAGAAATAAAATGATGTACCGTGAAGTCCAACAGGTACCAGGGTGATCCCCTGTGCTAACAGGAGCCAAAATTCCAGGGCTAGTAAACTATTGACTCTAAGTCTTAGTTCCCTCGTGTTAAAAAAATGAGTAATTATAGTCCGTACCACATGATATCCATTTCCTGGTTCAGGAAAATGTTAATTGCTATATTTTCCCTCTTCCTTCTACTCACTACCCCCCAGTTTTCCTTACCCACTTTTACTGAAAGCACACTCTCTACTGACACTTAACTTAACTACTTTCCACTTTGTTTTCGCCATTTAAGGCCATGACTTAACACTTCTACTCAACTATAACTAAGCCTACCATGGGCATGGCCCACATCCAGTTCTCCTGGGACTGCTTGCCTCCATTGGGCCCCCTGTCTTATGTATGATATGTACTGGCATGAATGAATAAATGAATGAATAAATACCAATGCCTTTCTTTTTAAAACTAGTATCTGCTTTAATATATGTTTGGCTCAAAACTGGCCCTTGCTTTGTCTGCCCACATCAGTGGTCTCTGTGTTCCGAGGACAGGGACTGTCAGAATAATTGGTTTTGTACCACAGAGCATGCAGAAAAGACTGAATTCATGATGACATTTCAGTAGCCAGCAACTCAAAGTCAGGAAGGATTTTCTTTAGCATCATCTTTATATTTAATGAAACATTCATCCCTCCTCCTTAAGAGTTTTATTTTCTAATTTCTTCAAGCCACATTTCTAGTTTCTGCATGTTGCCTGTCTCATGGTGACAGTTTCAGGCATTTTCCCAAATGCTAATGATACAAAGGATGAACGATAACGTGGGTAAATTGCTGTGGAGCCAAGCTTTTGAAAAGATAAAAACAAAACAAGAAATGGGACTTTTCTAGCTTCTGTTCAATTTCAGTGACACATTTCTTATTAGGTTCTTTTGTTTTTACTCTGTGGGTATTTAAATTTTAGCAAATTGAGTAGTTTCTCCCAGAGAACTACCAATTGAGCATTTTTCAGCCATGGCAAACAGCATTCTTCTCATAAGAAGGAGATTATAGTACTGCCCCAGAATAACTGAAAAACACCGTTCAACTGTTAACTTGGTTCCCAAATGGGCTTTTACTTGCAGGGAACATGGAAAAGCAAGAGTGTTTGGAGGGGGCCATTCTTTGTCCTAGATTATATTTCCAGCATCTTTATGGGTCTCCCCTGCCCTCCTTCAATGGTAGTCCAGGCTTCTATCACGGTGTGCTTTCTAACCTGCATACCTGAGCATGTCCCTCCCCTCCCAACACTGTAATGGCTCTCCTTTACCTTCAGTGCAAAAGCCAAACTTCTACCTACAGGCTCAGCTACTCTCTGCACTTTATGTTCCAGCCATCCTGAACTAACTTCCATTATCGTTCTCAAAGTGTGCCGCACTCTTCCTGGCCTTCGGAACTTATATATGTGTTCCCGTTGTCAAGAAGCCAGAATTCACTCTCTGTGTGTCTCCCCAGTCCTTGCCCAGCTCAACTCGAATTCTCTTAACTCCTGTTCATCGTTTAGAACTTGACTTTGATGTCACTTCTACCAGATATCTTCTGTCTCCCCCGCTAGACTAGGTGCACCTCTCTGTGATCCTCCAGCTCCATGGACCTCCCATACCCTAACCACACTGTAACCCTGTATTGTCACGACCTTATTTTTTTTTGTATATGTTAAATCATTTATTTGGATGTTGTAGATTGCATATTAGTTTTTTTAATTAGTTTCTTCTTTATAACAAAGTGAATCAGTCATACATATACATCTGTTCCCACATCCCTTCCCTCTTGCGTCTCCCTCCCTCCCACCCTCCCTATCCCACCCCTCCAGGCGGTCACAAAGCACCGAGCTGATCTCCCTGTGCTATGCGGCTGCTTCCCACTATCTATCTACCTTACGTTTGGTAGTGTATATATGTCCATGCCTCTCTTTCGCTTTGTCACAGCTTACCCTTCCCCCTCCCCATATCCTCAAGTCCATTCTCAGTAATGACCTTATTTTTTTGCCATTACCTATTTCATATCCCTCAGAAGACTGCTCAGGGGAAATGAATGTCTTATTCACAACCATGCTCTGCAGGATCCAGTATAAGAATGGCTCACATATTTGTTGAATATTGCTGTGCTGGTGGTATATTAGGGATAAAAAGTAAGACCTAGAAATATTAGGATCCTCAGCTCATTTTGCTGAAGGTAAATCCAGACATTTAGCTTGAACCCAATTTGTACTTGATTACTTCCTGAGTTGTTTCCCTAACAAAAATATGCAAGGACCTGCATGCAGTAGGTAATCAATATATACTGTTAGCTATGTGAATCATACTTCTCTATAAATAGTTACTCACTCTCAATGGCCTACCAATAAGTAATGAAGTTTAACAACCCAATCAAAAAATGGGCAGAAGACCTAAATAGACATTTCTCTAAAGAAGACATACAGATGGCCAAGAAGCACATGAAAAGCTGCTCAACATCACTAATTATTAGAGAAATGCAAATCAAAACTACAGTAAGGTATCACCTCACACTAGTTAGAATGGGCATTATCAGAAAATCTACAAACAACAAATGCTGGAGAGGGTGTGGAGAAAAGGGAACCCTTTTGCAGTGCTGGTGGGAATGTAAATTGATACAGCCACTATGGAGAACAGTATGGAGGTTTCTTAAAAAACTAAAAATAGAATTACCATATGACCCAGCGATCCCACTACTGGGCATATACCCAGAGAAAACCATAATTCAAAAAGACACATGCACCTCAGTGTTCATTGCAGCACTATTTACAATAGCCAGGTCATGGAAGCAACCTAAATGCCCATTGACAGACAAATGGATAAAGAAGATGTGGTACATATATACAATGGAATATTACTGAGCCATAAAAAGGAATGAAATTGGGTCATTTGTAGAGATGTGGGTGGATCTAGAGACTGTCATACAGAGTGAAGTAAGTCAGAAGATAAAAACAAATATCATATATTAATGCATATATATGGAACCTAGAAAAATGGTACAGATGAACCGGTTTGCAGGGAAGAAACAGAGACACAGATGTAGATAACAAATGTATGGACAACAAGGGGGGAAAGTGGCGGGGTGGGGTGGGGTGGTGGTGGGATGACCTGGGAGATTGGGATTGACATGTATACACTGATGTTGTATAAAATGGATACCTAATAAGAACCTGCTGTATAAAAAAATAAATAAAATAAAATTCAAAAAAAAATTAATGAAGTTTGAGCACCTAGTTCCTAGTTATCTTTGCAACCAAGGATAACACATGATGAAAAATAAATTTCAATTATAAAGGAAGAACTTGTTGATCATGAAGACTATGAACATTGGGAGAGTTTATATAGGGAGATGATCAAATATTGCCTTAGTCTATCGCATTTGTAGCTATAGGTTGTATTGATAAATGAAGACTCAATCTGTCCTTGGCTTTCATGATGGATCACTGCCTTGGAACAAGCAAAGGTCATCACTATAGTCACAAATGGCCACCTAAGTTAACGTAGTGATAATGTCCAGGACAATATTCCACATAAACTTAAGGACTTATCTAAGAGGTTCAAATGTATTCTTTTTTTTTTTTTTTTTTTTTTCTTTTTGCGGTATGCGGGCCTCTCACTGTTGTGGCCTCTCCCGTTGCGGAGCACAGGCTCCGGACGCGCAGGCCCAGCGGCCATGGCTCACGGGCCCAGCCGCTCCGCGGCATATGGGATCCTCCCAGACCGGGGCACGAACCCGTATCCCCTGCATCGGCAGGCGGACTCTCAACCACTGCGCCACCAGGGAGGCCCCAAATGTATTCTTAATACTTGTAGAATTCCACCTGGGTGCTCAAGATTTCTAATGCAGCAGCTGGACCAGAAGGAGCTGTTAAGGGTAAGAATCAGATCACAACAATTATCTACTTAATGTGACATTTATCTGAACACTAACTCAGTGCAAGGTCATTTATACTAACCACCAATTATTTCTTGAACATTTTCCTGAAACTAGAAATAATCATAAAGATAATAATTTACTGCAAACATAATCAATTCAAGAAAGATAATTAGCATGAACAATTGCTGTAGGGCAATACTAGCTGTCCATAAAACATATGCCTCAATCTGTTTCTTGTTCCCTTTGGAAGAGATTAGCTACATATGGTTTATGTGGTATGCCCCTTGCAGATGTTGATACTTAAAAAAAAATATGAACTAGGATTAATCTTTTTGTGAAGAACAAAAGAAGTAATTGAGAACCTTATTGTCATAGATGATTGAGGTTTTAGATAATAATGGCATTTTATTTCAAAAGTCCATCAAACAGAGGATTTTAATTGTGAGGCTTGACTAATCATGACCACTTTGACTCATGATAATTATGTATCAAGATGGAAGTTTTTAATGAGTCTTCTTGAAATTAAGGGTACATTCTGCCATTGTACATTTGATACGGAAAAAAATATGCTCCAATTCTAATATTTGAAAATGTCAAAAACCTACTTCTAAGCATACTTGTTCTAAAAATACATTTGAAGATTTAGATTAGAAGTAGATGAGCTGAGAAACAGGAATGTAGGAGTGGTTTCCAGCCACTGAGAGGGGAGAGTCATGCAGCCTGCTTAAATAATTAACAGTAGAAGTCAACACATGCTCTGTGCAAGGAAAGGCCCTCTAGCTCAAAGCAAAGGGGTTAAGGTGCAGGCCAGAGGATTCCAAATGCCCAGCCGCCAGTTAGAACCCGAGGAAAGCATGCTGCTGCAAGTTTTTCTATTCCTCAAGTTCCCCAGGACAGATGACATAGAAGAGGAAGTCCACACTCGTTTCAGAATATTACATAGGTGGCATTAAGCACCATGGCTGATGTCTAACATCTGCGATGGGAGCATACAAGTGTTCCTGTAAACAAGCTTCTTTTGAGCCTGTGTAACCTTCAGAGCTGAAGCTAGATAAGGATGACACTGATTTCCCTGCAAATTAATGATCTCTCTTTCACCCCAATTAGGTGGGAAACTGATCTGCTATTAAAAAAGCTTTCTGTTACAGGTTACATTTCTAAAATGGAACTCAAGAAGTGAAGTTATCTCTCCTTTTACATAAAGAAAGAGAAGCTCAGAAAGAGTATGAAGGATTAGAGAGCTCTAGGCCCTCTAAACCTTTTCCTAGGGTCCCACAGCTCTCGGAGCACAATCAGCATCTCAGTGGTAGGATATAATCCCTGATCAACGATGTTTCCAACTAACTATAACCAAGTCAAACATCAGAAGAAATTTAGGGCATATTCAGGGGCTAATTTGATACTGAGGCACTTCACTAGAGAATAGTTTTTTTTGTGCATGGAATGTTTGTTGACACTTCCCTAAACTGATACCTTTTTTGGAACCTTGGTTTCCAGAACTGCAGACAGAGAGAAATTTCATATCACACAATACACTATTTTCTTTAAATAGCACACATCCTTCTGAGGCAGGACAAAGAACCCGAGAAATAAAGACCCTAGGTAGATGAAATAGGCTCTGTGAGCTAACATGTGGAGCAAATCCACTCAAAGGCTGAAACAGGAGAACATCAGCTAATTACAGAAGAGGGAAGAAAATGCATCTAAGTTCAAACACTCCTTGCCTGAGCTAGGTTTGCATGGAGGTGGAGAGGGTGATCAAGGATCTGTTTAAAAGTGTCCAGGAAGATGCAGAGTCTCTCACGCCATCTCTGTTTTTAGCCATAGCTGCCAGAGGGGACAGAGGTACCAGGATGAGGGTGAAGACTGGCAAACGCTTCTATTAGGAAAAGGGTGATAAGCCGAATTTGTTTTTTTTGTTTTTACGGTACATGGGCCTCTCACTGTTGTGGTCTCTCCCGTTGCGGAGCACAGGCTCTGGATGCTCAGGCTCAGCGGCCATGGCTCACGGGCCTAGCCGCTCCGCAGCATGTGGGATCTTCCCGGACCGGAGC
Source organism: Mesoplodon mirus (assembly GCF_964341445.2). NCBI lineage: Eukaryota > Metazoa > Chordata > Mammalia > Artiodactyla > Ziphiidae > Mesoplodon > Mesoplodon mirus. The sequence continues at coordinate 70,088,142 of NC_138980.1, forward strand.
ACGAACCCGTGTATCCTGCATCAGCAGGCGGACTCTCAACCACTGCGCCACCAGGGAAGCCCGCCCAATTTGAATTGAACAATAAAGTGGACACCAAGTCAAGACTTCTACTAGCCTACACAGTGTTTTCGTGAAGACTGGAAAAGGCACAAACCCAGTGCCTGGGAATCCGACCTCGGCAAGCTGAGCCAAGTGTGTGAGATGGCACAACTCAGAAAATACAATGTGAAGTAAATTTAGATGACATGGGCTCAGTGCTGAGATCACAATTAAAGTCAAGGGAAATAGACACATACTCGCTTATCTGTGCAGTTACCTACTCTCAGGGGGAAGAACAAATAGGCTCACAACTGTAAAGCCAACAGCTCATATTTGACTTGAGCATGTAGCATTTCACATTGATTCTAACAAACCTGTGGTCTGTTTGGTCCCTATAAGTCACATGAACTCACCCATGCATTCACCAATACCCCTTTCCCTGCCAGAGTATAAAAGAAACCTGTGTTCAACTCTTTCACCTTCCAATCCCAGCCCTCACCCACCTACCACATGCACAGACACTGGTCTCAGCCTGATCACTCCCGGATCCCTGTGTCACCAACTTCTGCTCTGTTCCTCACCTCTGGTAGATGATAACTACCTCTGGTTTTAGTTGCCTTCTTATGGTCTCTTGGCCTCACCTTCTGGTCCCTTTCTGAGCTTGTCTCCATCTCCTGACTTGCCTTAAACTTCCTGCCCTAACTCTGACCCCCACAGTGGTCATCTTTCCTAATTATAGTCTACTCAGACTGACTGTAGCTGAGTTGGCATTCCCTTAATATCCATCTTTGACAAAGAAGATAGTCCTAGGCTTGACATGCATAAAGTAGACACACAATAAGTATTTGTTGAAATATTGTTAGGTGAATTGGACAACTGAATATCGCTAGTGGTCATCTCTGGACTGCTGCTTGATCTGACAGACTTTCAGATTTATCTCATTTATTGAGCTTCAATTAGGGATTTGTTAATCAATCTCTCTCCAAACCATATTAGCTGCATGGTTAAGCCTATGATGAGGACAATTTATGCACTGGTGAATGAGAAATGATTGAATTAGCTAAAGATGGTTGGACTACATTAGCTGAAGAAAAGAAGAGCCTTAGGCACTTGGGGTTAGTTTGTCATCCCCTGAACAACTCACCGAATCTTCTAGGCCAAGACCTCATCAGAGCCACCAATGGGATGAAGCACCAAATAGCTACCATTCATTGAGCAGGCAATAGGCTACGTGTGCCTTAGTAAAGAAACCTCACAGCTGAAAGATAAGCCTTATTTTGCCAAGACATGAAGAGACTTGTCCAATATAAAGAGGTTAGTAGATTCTATAGCCTGACTTCAAACTCGGATCTGATTAATTCCAAAGACCCTACTGTCTGCATATTTCCACTTAGCTTCTCTGTTGTGGTGAGGTGCAGGGCAGGAACCCAAACTTCAGAATCCAAAAAATCAGAGCTCTAGGTCCCAAGGAACTAACTCACAGTCACACTTGAAACAGGCACATGGCCAGAAAGAGGTAGGAAGATAGTCATGAGGTATGAAGTGGTCCACCACCTGGAAGAAACTCAAGGATGGTCATTGCACACTCTCTGGTCCCTTTCTGCTTTTACCCCTTCTACTCTGCTATGCGAAGCCCTGGGATCCCCTTTGGGACAGCGGCCTGAAGACACGCCATTCCCTGTTGGCTGATTTCCCCTGCTTGACTCTCTGCTCCGTGCTGCCCGGTCATAGGTGTAGGTGAGATTCACTTCACCCTTCTCCATCTCTGGACTTCCTGTGAGCCTCCCAGACCCTCAAATAACAAACAGGTCCCGGAACTGCACCAATCAGCCCTCAGACCTGGGCTTCCTGTACTGCCAAACTCAGCATGGTTCTTAAAGTTCCAGATCTTAAACTTGGTTATTTTTCTTTCTGGTTAAGTGCTACACCACTGGAGCCAGTTTATACTCCTCCATCATGAGCCCGGCTACTTGCAAGAACCCCATTCCCACCAGTAACAAGGGTGCTCATTTGCTGTGGGGCTTCCAGTCAACGCAAAAATGTGATCACCACGGGGGAACTGGGGCGGGGGAGCAGTAAAAGGGACTTCAAAGAAGTCAGCCCTCAGGGTTTGAAGGGAAGACTCCATAAAGTAATTCGAGAAGGACACAGGCAGAAGAGAACTAAATGTGAGAATGGCTGGAAGTGATGGGATAATGATGGTAATAATCGCTCCTTGAATATTTGCTATGGGCCAACCACTGGATTCTCTCCAATCCTCACAGTAAAGGTATTTTATCTCCATTTTACTGATGAGAAAACTGAGTGTGAGAGATGAAAAAGCCTCAAGTATACAGTTTACATATGGCAAAGTCAGCTTACAGACATAGGTCCACTAGCACCCTGTTCACGTCGGTCCCACCATACCATGCTGCAAAAAAAGGGCGAACAGAGCTGGGCCTGCGCATCTCAGTGGGGTTTTAGAAGGCAGGTGAAGGCACAGAATGAAGCTGGAATGTGCACCTGTACCCAGGAGACTGTCCTGAAAACCAGGCAGGACATCTAGGTGTTGGGAGGAGGAATATAAGCTGAGGGAGGAGAGGCAGGGGCTGTAGTCAGAGGTCAGACCAACCTTCATCCTTGAGTGGCCCTGCTACCCTTCTCCTTTTGCACAGAGGACAAGGGGACACGCAGGCCTGAATCCTCTGGTGGGCACAATGCCTTGCTACATGGAGCTCAAGCTGAGCCACAGAGAAGATGAACTGCCTTGGCCCCAAAGGCAGAGCAATGAGTAAAATCCAGCTTTAATTTCCATCCACTGGAAACCAGACCTGATCAAACGCCCACCACAGTTTTAAAGAGAATGTTAGTTACAATCCAGAGCTAATTAAAACTTTCCATAAGATGACTCTTTAAAATTTAAGTGGCCTTGAATGCTAAAAGTTCAGGCTTGTCCCTAACTGCAGAATTATTATTAACACATTAGCACAGGAATACCAGCCATTGAATTTGCTCAGCAATTTCGAAATAATGATGTTTTGAGTGTTTCCAGCTGAAATGATGTGTCCCTTTCAATTCTTACCCAGCAGGTCATCAACTTCTTCCCTCCATCACTTCCCCAATACGATATCCTCCTCCCTCTGAGGCCAACAGTTTCTGTTTCTTGCGGCTCTGTCTGCATGCATCTGTCCACAGCTCCTAGGTTGATTTCTGCCATGATGCCCACCTGCTTAGTGTGGACTTTTAATGTTTATCTCCCCCTGAAAGCAGAGACTGTTCATGTGGGGTACAGTGTAATGTATAGGGAGGGTACAGACATTAGAAATGGACAGAGTTCATTCCAGTCCTAGTGCTTTCCCTTACTGGCTCTGAGACTTTAGAACAAGTTTTTACGGCATTATCACTACTAACGATAATAACTTAACATGTGTTGAGGCTTACTATATGCCAAGCACAATTTATACACACTATCTAAAACCCCCAGCAACCTTTATTTTTATCTATTCTGTTTAACAAAAAGCTTTAAAATACTCACTGTAATACTCCCTATGTGCCAGGCACTGTTGTGTTTTATGTACATTAAATCCTCGGAGCAATCTCAACGAGGTAGGTACTGTCATTATATCCACTTTCAAAGGAGTGAACTCAGATTAAGTAACTTGTATCACACAGCTAAAAGCAGAGTCTTGCCAGGATTCAAACCCATGGAGTCAGGATCCAGAATCCATGCTCTTAACCTCTACACAACTGGTTTTCCAACTCCAAAAATCAGAATCACCTGGAGGGCTTGTGAAACCACAGACTGCTAAACCCACCCTCTGAGATTCTGGTTCTGAGGTGGAACCTGAGAGTAAGCATTTCTAAAATGCTGCCAGGTGATACAGATGCTGATGGCACCAGGCTGCTCTAGATTGTGCTGCCAATTTTCCTATTATCCTCCCCTTTTTACAGATGAGAAGACTGAGTCTCGGGTTATCTGAATTACCCAAGATCACACAGCTAGTAAGGAGCTGAACCGCAATTTGAAATAGGTTGATCTGACATATACCTGAACCACCCAGAACCTCAGCTTCCCCATCTATATAATGGGGATATTGATATTACCTCACTACAAACCTGTTAATGATAACTGAAATAATGAACAGTATAGTCTATGGCATGTAGTAGGTACACGTGGAGAGTTTGCTTTCCAAGTACCCTGCAGAACTTTGTATACAGTGTATGCCAAATAAATGTGGGTTGAATGGAGTCGAATCCATCCAATTGCTCCAAAACAGACTTTTGTTGTTGATGCTGTCCAAATACTCCTGATTTCTCCAGTCCGTAGTGACACCCTTCTTTTTGGTGCCCAATGTCAATTATCTGAATAGCTCTATCCCTCTCTGTAGTCCAAGTTCCCAGGGCTGTCACATGCCATAACTCCTGGGGGACACTATTCAATTTCTATTCCATAAACACAGCACCCATGGAGTTGGCAGTATGGCAACCATGCTGGTTCCCAGCTCTTTTGTTTATTTTGAGGTTCAGAGTGAGAATAAATCTAGTTTCCTCATTGCTTCCAACTTTAGGCCTGCCTCCTGATGGAGATCTGAAACAGTTAAGTTTAACTTTTAAATTATTATTACACTCAAGAGTTTGATTCCTCATTGTCTCAGTTTTGGTACTTTTACATAACCAAAATATTCTTATCTGCTTCCCCACACCTCCACAATACAAAAAAATAATAAAATTTGCTTTCAAAATTGAGTCTAATTGTTCATGGCAAGTGAAAAAAAAAAACTGAAAAACACTTTGTTTCAACTTCTAGGAACTTACCCTGAAGATTTATCTGCAATAATATCAAAAAGAAACAAACAGCATGTGAGCAAGATTATTCACTGAGGCATTATTTATTGTAGCAAAATACTGTAAATGAACTAAATGCCTATCCTTAGAAGTTTGGTTGAATAAACTATTATACATTCACATAATGAGGTACTATACATCCATAAAAATAAACGAGGAGGCTATTTATGAACTGATATGGAGTGATCTTCAGGATATGTGTCTTTAAGTGGAAAGAAGCAATGTGCAAAAGATTATATATAGTATTTTACTCTTTATGTAAAAAAATCAGAGAATAAGAAAATGTCTATTATTTTTGCAAAAAGAAATACTAGAAGGATAAATAAGCCAGAAACTAATGAAATTAGCTACCTAATTAATAACCCAGAGGGGATGGGTGGGAATAGGGTGCCAGAGAAAGAGAAAGAATTGGTACATCTCTGAGCATATCTTTTTATTTAGTTTTTCCTTTGATTCTAGGTTTACACGCTCAAACAATCAAAATATATTGACAAAGATGGGAAGAAGGATAAAATTTAATATAAACAGGCAATTTATCTTTTCTTTATAACAAATAGACATCAAAATTACACAAAAGATAAATAGGATTTGTTCAAGTAAGTTTTGAACACACTACTCCAGATACCTTCATTGAGATTTATTCTAAAGACAAAAAGAACAGCAAAGAAATCTTGAAATTTATTTAGGAGATTTGGTGTTGGTAGTGGTATTGATGTAGCAACTCTGAGACTATTTATTTTTGTGTATTGTAGATTTGAGCAAATGAGTAAATATATTGATGCTGGGAACCAGAGTTATTACTATGCCTATTTCTACAATATTGGTTCTCACAATGAGAGAAGATACAAATATGGAATGCAGGAAAAAGATGAAGAATTCTGTGATACTGGATTGAATTAAAGATATTAGTATGAATAGGAGTTTAAAAATATGTTCTAGCTTTGTCCACCAGAAGGGGATAGGAGCAATGGCACCCCAGTAACAATGAGCACACTTAGTGCCCAGATTTTGATTTCTAAATACTGTTTCCCAGTAAAGTAATCTGGGATCTTTGAGAAATGATTGATTCTAGGTCTTCCAAATAGAAGGAATAAAGCAAACCTGGAATATCTAGTTGTAACAGAAAATATGAACTTGTTCAAAGACTAAAGGGAACGTGTCAAAAGGATTCCACAGCCAGTTTTAAGAGGTAATCACTGGACAAATTAGAGTATAACTGAGTATAAAAATAAAAGGAATGTATTATGACACACTAAATAAAAAGGATCCCAGGAGCTCATGCTGATATTATCTATAGCTGTAGGTGCTAGGGGCTTCAAATTCCTTTAATGCCCAGTATGTATACACACATACATACATATATACATGCGTCCCTACTAGTATTAAAAAATAAAGAGAGAGGAGGTATGAAGCTCTATTTTACAGAAGAATGCCAAGTAATAAATATAGAGGAAATGACAGAAAAATTACCACCATTCTATAGCTAAGGACTAAAAATTGGTTCAGGAAGGAAACATCGATGATGTTTAAACTACTGAGGAAAAGAATTCTGGGGAACCAAAGATTCACAACATCTCAAAATGTCTCCCCACAAATTACTTATTAATTACAAATGTGAAAAGATTCCTACATAATAGAAAACTCTGGTGGATCACTTTAAACAGGTGATCAAATGTAATGTCATCAATGGAGGTAAAACCTGATGTCCTGTGTCCCCTGAACTGATTCCTTAAAAGAACACAAAATAACCAATGTAGAATCCCTGCCTGAGATGTTCAACCTGAATCAAGTCATCAGAAAACAATAAGACAAATACAAACATAGGGACACTCTGAAAAATATTCTGGATTCTTAATAATTGTTAATGTCATAAAAGAACCCCTGAAAAAAAGTTTGGGCAACTATTCTAGATCAAAGAAAACTTAAGATACATGCCAATTAAATCAAGTCATTATCTTTGATTGAATAATGGATCAAAACATTGCAATAAATAATCTCTTGGAAAGAATTTGGTAAATTTTAAATGAATTAGATATTAGATAATCATACTGAGTCTATATTAAGTTTTCTGAGTGTGATTATTATATTGTAGTTATTGAGGAGAATTCCTATTCTTAGGAGATATATAGAGAGAAGCATTAAGAAGTCTGCAATTAACAAATAGTTCAGACCAAAAAGGATCTGTATATGTAGTGGATGATTAAGCAAATAATACAAACATTAACAATGAGTTAATAAATTTCTGCCTTAATAAAAGAATAAAAAAGAAAAATGCTAGCAAATGAGAACAGTATGTTTTCCAGCTTTGGGCCATCTGCTAGAGCACCCAGACATAATATGACATAGATATCATGAGCAGTTCATGCCCTCTCTCCAAGCCACATCAGATGAAAGCCTAAGAAATCTGCCTTCTCTGAGTTTTAGTTACCTCAAGTTGGTTGAATGGATGTCTCACCATCTCTATGGCTGAACATCAACATCTTATGCTGTATGCTCACAGACTCCTTCATTTGATGGGAGAAAAAGTAGGACACAGCTGAAAATCTTTTTTGAGACTAGAAATATAAAATTATAAATCTGCACCTCTCTTGTAATTTATTTCCTTGCCTCATTCTCCCAAAGTTTTCTGGTTTCAGTTACATCATGTAAAAAGCTTGGGAATCATCACTCCCATACTTACAACAATAACAACAAAAAAGCTTAACAAACTGAAAATCAACAACTTTTCTTGGGCTTATCAGATAACTGAGGCTGCAGGACACATCACCACCCCAAAGTACAGAAAATCATGCCCAGGGGATTCTTTAGGAACCCAAGGGATTCCGCTTCCCTAGTGTGAAAGTCCTTGCTGTCATAAACTGGTAGGAATATTTAAATGGCAATTTTGATGAATTGCTGGAGGTGGAATGTGGGTAACTTGACAGTGAGAAACCCCTGGGGGATGTTTCTTGAGTGGGCTAAACTTTTGTGGTTTTTAACTTCAGGTACCCACCAGGTTCTCATGATGAAGAGCCAAAAAAAAAAAAAAAAAAAATCACGTCATGGTTCTGGCAGGAGGAGGGGAAAAGTAAAACACTTTGAAATGTACTCTGAGCATTCTCTATAACAAAGGCCTACTCTCCAATGAAAAAGAATTTATCAGCACCTTATCTTACCAAGGCAGATGGTAGAAGGGCAATTACCCAACCTCAGCCCCCTGTAGTCTTTCTGTCTCACCTAAAGAAATAGAAGGTAAAGCTAAGAAACACTTGTGAGGGTGTTAGCCCAGGGAGAAAGGCCCACTAAAAGACTGAGACCTAATTGTAAGATCATAGAGCATTTTCTCTTCCCTGTGCCTTACCACCACATCAACAGTGCTCCAGTACAATAATAGTGCAAGGCAACTAGAAGAGTTGCAAGGCACAGACTCTATTTAAGAAGGAGTACTTAGGGAAACCCAAAGACAATAGGGGGGAAAACCAAAGACACTAGAGAGGAATTCGAAGCCCTTGCACCCACAGCTACATCAAACATTAAACACAACTCGAGTCATAGACAGATTAATATAAAACCTCACACTGAAGGCCAATTTACCTCAGTTTCTACTGCCCAATATATCATGTCCAGCTTTCAACAAAAATTACAAGTCATGCTAAAAGGCAAGAAAAAAAGAGTCTAAAGAGACAAAGTGAGCATCAGAATGAGACTCAAATATGACACAGATTTTGGAATTATTAGACTGAGAACTTAAAACATTTATGATTAATCTGTTAAATCCTCTAATGGAAAAAGTACACAACATGCAAGAACAGATGGGTAATGTAAGTGTAGAGATGGAAACTTTAAGAATTAAAAGGAAATGCTGAAATAAAAAACACTGTAACAGATATAGAATGCCTTTAATAAACGGTTTTAGACACAGAAGAAAAAAAATCAGTGAGTCTAAAGATACATTAGTAACTTCCCACACTGAAATACAAAGAGAAAAAAGGAATGAAAATAAGTCGGAAAATAATACCCAAGACCTACAAGATAACTTAAAAAGGTATATAACCTATGCTTAATTGGAAAAAACAAATGAAGTAGAATAAATACAGAAGTAAAAATTACTGAGAACTTCTCTCAATCAATAACACCAAACCACAGATTCAGCAAGCTGAGAGAACACCAAGCAAAATAAAAATAAAAATTCTACACCAAGGCATATCATATTCAAATTTCAGAAAACCAAAGACAAAGAGAAAATGTTGAAAGAAGCCAGAGGGGAAAACAACTTATCATTAGAGGAAAAAGAATAAAAATTGTAACAGACTTCTCATAACAAACCATTTAAGAAGTGTGTGGAGTAAAATATTTAAAGTGTTAAAAGGAAGAAAACCTCACCACCCGAGAATTCTGTATCCATTGAAATAAACCTTCAAAAGTGAGGAAAATAAAACTTTCACAAACAAACAAACACAGAGTGAATTCATTGCCAGCAAACCAGCTTTGCAAGAAACGTTAAAAGAAGTTCTTCAGGGATAAGAAAAATGATATAGCTCAGACAATGGGACCTGCATAAAGAAGGAAAAGCATCAGAGAAGGAATAAATGTAGGTTAAAAACCTTCTTTTTCTTATTCTAAGTTGGTATCATAGATAACTGTTCAAGACGTATTATGTGATTATACCATATATATAAGTAAAATGAATTACAGCATTTTTATAAGGGATGGAAGGGAAGGATTAGGAATACTCTGTTACAAAGTTTTTGCACCATCTGGGAAGCAGTATAGTTTTATTTGAAAGTGGACTTAGACTAGTTGTGAATGTATATTGCAAACTATAGGAAAACCACTAAAATTTTTTCAAAAGAAATATAATTGATATGATAAGAGATGAGAGAAAATGTAAGCATATAAAGTGCTCAATTAAAATCAGAAAAGGGAGGAAAAAGGAAGAAATAAAGAAATACAATGAAGAGGAAATAGTTATAACCATAGTAAGTATTATCCAACTAGATCAATAATCACTTTAAATGTAAAATGGTTTAAGTACATCAATTAAAAGACAGAAACTGTAATATCAGATAAAAATCCAACATCCAACTACATGTAGTCTATGAAGAATCCACTTCAAACATAAAAACAGATAAATTAAACATAAAGGATTGGAGAAAGATATACCATACTAATACTAATTTTAAAAAGAATCTGGAGTTGCTATATTAATTTCAGACAAAGCATATTTCAGAGCAAGGGACATTATCAGGGCTAAAGAGGGTCATTACATAATAATAAAGGGCTCAATTCTCCAAAAAGATATAACCCTTAATGTATATGCATCTGAGAACAGAGCATCAAAATACATGAGGCAAAAACTGATAGAACTACAAGGAGAAATAGACAAATCTACTATTATAGTCAGAAATTCAATAACCCTTTATCAGTAGTTGACAGATCTACCAAGCAAAAATCACTAAGATAGTTGAACTAAACAGTATCATCAATCAACTGGACCTAATTAGCGTTAATAGAATACTTTATCCAGTATCAGGAGAATACATATTCTCATCAAGCTCATATGGAACATTCACCAAGATAGACCACATTCTGGGTCATAAAACATAACCTGACAAATTTAAAAGAACTAAAATCATACAAAGTGTGTTTTCAGACCACAATGAGATTAAACTACAAATCAATAATAAAATGACAGCTGGATAATCCTCAAATATCTGGAGATTAAACAACGTTTCTAAACAACAAATATACCAAAGAAGGCATCTCAAAGAAATTTTAAAATATTTTGAACTAAACGAAAATGAAAATATAACATCAAAATTTGTGGGATGCAGCAAAGCAGTACTTGAGGGAAATTCACAGTACTAAAATGCATATATGTGTGTATATATATATATATATGCATATATATGTATGGAAATATGAAAGATGTAAAATCAATAATCTAAAATTCCACTTAAAAAACAGAGATAGTATAATAAATCAAGCCTAAGGCAAGAAGGAGAAAATGAAAACTAGAGCAGAAATCAGTGAAATTGTACAGAGTGACGGAAAATGATTATTTGGCTAACCAAGGAAAAAAAGGAGAAAACAGAAATTACTATATCAGATATGAAAGAGAGGTCATCATTATAGCTCTCTTAGACATTAAAAGAATAATAAAAGTATACTATGAACAACCCTATGCCCATAAATATGAGAACTGAGATGAAATGGACCAATTCTTTGACAGACACAAACTATTAAAACTCACTCATGGAGAAACAGACAATCTGAAAAGGTCTATATTAAAATGCAGCCAATAATTAATAATGTTACAAAAATAAAGCACCAGGCCTACATTATTTCATTGGTAGATTCTATCAACCATTTAAGAGTAAAATAATACCAAATCTCTCCCAGAAAATATATAGAATCAGAGGGTACACTAATGTGATTGTTAATTTTATGTGTCAACTTGGCTAGACTATCATGACCAGTTGCTTGGTCAAACACTAGTCTAGATATTGTTATGAAGATTTTTTGAGATGTGATTAACATTTAAATCAGTAGACTTTGAATAAAGCAGATTACCCCCCATAACATGGGGAGACTTCATGGAATCAAGTGAAGGCCTTAAGAATAAAGACTAAGGTTTCCCACAGAAGGAGGAATTTAGCCTCAAGACTGCAACACAGAAAACCTCCCAGAGTTTCCAGCCTGCCTTCCCTGCCCTGAAAACGTTGGACTTAAGACTGCAACATCAGCTCTTACCTGAATTTCCAGCCTACCAGCTTGACCTACAAATTTTGGACTTGCCAGCCCCACTAGAATCCTGTGAGCCAATTCTCCCTCTCTCTCTCCCTCCCCCTTTCCTCCTTCCTCTCTCTTTTCCTCTCCCAAATCCCCCTGTCTTTCATACACCAATGTAATCACAACACCATTTACAGTAGAACAAAAATGAAATACCTAGTTATGTATTTAACAAAATATGTACAAGGTTTGTATGCAGAAAACTATAAAACTGATAAGAAAAATAAAAGAAGATCAAAATAAATGGAGAGAGATTCTGTGTTCATCAATAGGAAGACTCAATATTTTTAAGATGTCAATTCTTCCCAAGGCTTCTTCTAAAGATTCAATTCAATACCAGTCAAAATCCAGGCAAACTATTTTATAGATGTTGATAATCTTATTCTAACGTTTATATGGAAAGGCAAAAGATTGCAAATAACAAAACACTGAAGAACAAAGTTGGAGGACTGACATGATAGGATGTCAAGACTTTCTACAAAGCTACAGTATGGTATTGGTGGGGGTGAAAAAGACACATTGATCAGTGGTACAGAATAGAAAGCCCAGAAATAAATCCATATAAAGAGAGTTAACACATCAATGGATCAAAGGCTATTGAATAGAGAAAAGATAGTCTTTTTAGCAAATACTACTGGAACAACTGGATGTTCAAATGCAAAGAAAAATAAAGAAAAAAAAAGGCTCTGGACATGACCTTGCACCATTCACAAAAATTAACTCAAAATGGATTGTAGATCTAAATGTAAAATGCAAAACTATAAAACTTCTAGAAGAAAATATAAAGGAAAATCTAGGTGGCCTTGGATTTGATGATGAGGTTTTTTTGATGCAACACAAAAAATATGATTCATGAAAAAAATTGATAAATTGGGCTTTATTAAAATTAAAACATTCTGGTCTGTGAAACACACTTAAAAGAATGAAAAGACTGCCCCAGACTGAGACAAAACATTTGCAAAACATGTATCTGATTAAGGACTTATATCCAAAATGCAAATACTTTCAAAGCTCAACAAAAGGAAGCTCAAAATGGATTAAAGACCTAAATGTAAGGCCAGAAACTATCAAACTCTTAGAGGAAAACATAGGCAGAACACTCTATGACATAAATCACAGCAAGATCCTTTTGGACCCACCTCCTAGAGAAATGGAAATAAAAACAAAGATAAACAAATGGGACCTAATGAAACTTCAAAGCTTTTGCACAGCAAAGGAAACCATAAACAAGACCAAAAGACAACCCTCAGAATGGGAGAAAATATTTGCAAATGAAGCAATGGACAAAGGATTAATCTCCAAAATTTATAAGCAGTTCATGCAGCTCAACAGCAAAAAAACAAACAACCCAATCCAAAAATGGGCAGAAGACTTAAATAGGCATTTCTCCAAAGAAGATATACAGACTGCCAACAAACACATGAAAGAATGCTCAACATCATTAATCATTAGAGAAATGCAAATCAAAACTACAATGAGGTATCATCTCACACCAGTCAGAATGGCCATCATCAAGAAATCTAGAAACAATAAATGCTGGAAAGGGTGTGGAGAAAAGGGAACCCTCTTGCACTGCTGGTGGGAATGTAAATTGATACAGCCACTATGGAGAACAGTATGGAGGTTCCTTAAAAAACTACAAATAGAAGTACCATAGGACCCAGCAATCCCACTACTGGGCATATACCCTGAGAAAACCATAATTCAAAAAGAGTCATGTACCAAAATGTTCATTGCAGCTCTATTTACAATAGCCCGGAGATGGAAGCAACCTAAGTGTCCATCATCGGATGAATGGATAAAGAAGATGTGGCACATATATACAATGGAATATTACTCAGCCATAAAAAGAAATGAAATTGAGCTATTTGTAATGAGGTGGATGGACCTAGAGTCTGTCATACAGAGTGAAGTAAGTCAGAAAGAGAAAGACAAATACTGTATGCTAACACATATATATGGAATTTAAGAAAAAAAATGTCATGAAGAACATAGGGGTAAGACAGGAATAAAGACACAGACCTACTAGAGAATGGACTTGAGGATATGGGGAGGGGGAAGGGTAAGCTGTGACAAAGTGAAAGAGCGGCATGGACATATATACACTACCAAACGTAAGGTAGATAGCTAGTGGGAAGCAGCTGCATAGCACAGGGAGATCAGCTTGGTGCTTTGCGACCGCCTGGAGGGGTGGGATAGGGAGGGTGGGAGGGAGACGCAAAAGAGAGGGGATATGGAAACATATGTATATGTATAACTGATTAAATTTGTTATAAGGCAAAAAATTAAAAAATAAATAAATAAATAAATAAATTTAAAAAAAAAAAAGAAAGAGAAAGACAAATACTGTATGCTAACACATATATATGGAATTTAAGAAAAAAAATGTCATGAAGAACATAGGGGTAAGACAGGAATAAAGACACAGACCTACTAGAGAATGGACTTGAGGATATGGGGAGGGGGAAGGGTAAGCTGTGACAAAGTGAAAGAGCGGCATGGACATACATACACTACCAAACGTAAGGTAGATAGCTAGTGGGAAGCAGCCGCATAGCACAGGGAGATCAGCTCGGTGCCTTGTGACCGCCTGGAGGGGTGGGATAGGGAGGGTGGGAGGGAGACGCAAAAGGGAGGGGATATGGAAACATATGTATATGTATAACTGATTAAATTTGTTATAAGGCAAAAAACTAAAAAAAAAAATCACAGCAAGATCCTTTTGGACCCACCTCCTAGAGAAATGGAAATAAAAACAAAGATAAACAAATGGGACCTAATGAAACTTCAAAGCTTTTGCACAGCAAAGGAAACCATAAACAAGACCAAAAGACAACCCTCAGAATGGGAGAAAATATTTGCAAATGAAGCAATGGACAAAGGATTAATCTCCAAAATTTATAAGCAGCTCATGCAGCTCAACAGCAAAAAAACAAACAACCCAATCCAAAAATGGGCAGAAGACTTAAATAGGCATTTCTCCAAAGAAGATATACAGACTGCCAACAAACACATGAAAGAATGCTCAACATCTTTAATCATTAGAGAAATGCAAATCAAAACTACAATGAGGTATCATCTCACACCAGTCAGAATGGCCATCATCAAGAAATCTAGAAACAATAAATGCTGGAAAGGGTGTGGAGAAAAGGGAACCCTCTTGCACTGCTGGTGGGAATGTAAATTGATACAGCCACTATGGAGAACAGTATGGAGGTTCCTTAAAAAACTACAAATAGAACTACCATATGACCCAGCAATCCCACTACTGGGCATATACCCTGAGAAAACCATAATTCAAAAAGAGACATGTACCAAAATGTTCATTGCAGCTCTATTCACAATAACCCGGAGATGGAAGCAACCTAAGTGTCCATCATCGGATGAATGGATAAAGAAGATGTGGCACATATATACAATGGAATATTACTCAGCCATAAAAAGAAATGAAACTGAGCTATTTGTAATGAGGTGGATAGACCTAGAGTCTGTCATACAGTGAAGTAAGTCAGAAAGAGAAAGACAAATACTGTATGCTAACACATATATATGGAATTTAAGAAAAAAAATGTCATGAAGAACCTAGGGGTAAAACAGGAATAAAGACACAGACCTACTTGAGAATGGACTTGAGGATATGGGGAGGGGGAAGGGTAAGCTGTGACAAAGCGAAAGAGAGGCATGGACATATATATAGTACCAAACGTAAGGTAGATAGATAGTGGGAAGCAGCCACATAGCACAGGGAGAGCAGCTCGGTGCTTTGTGACCGCCTGGAGGGATGGGATAGGGAGGGTGGGAGGGAGGGAGATGCAAGAGGGAAGGGATGTGGGAACAGGTGTATATGTATGACTGATTCACTTTGTTATAAAGCAGAAACTAATTAAAAAAGAAAAGCTCAACAAAAGGAAAACAATAAACCCAATCAAAAATTGGGCACAAGATCTGAACGTACATCTCATCAGAGAAGAGAAGCAGGTGGAAAATAACCATATGAAATGATTTTCAACAATATCTATCATTAAGGAATTTCAAATTAAAAGAATAATGAGACATTACCACATACCTATTAAAATGGCCAAGAAAACAAAACAAAAAACAACCTGACAATACCAAATGTTGGCAAGGAAGCAAAACAATAAGAACTCTTTTTTATTGCTGGTAGAAATGAAAAATAGTACTGTCACTTTGGAAGACAGTTTGGCGTTGTTTTAATAAAACTAAACATTCTTACCTTACAATCTAGGAACCACACTTCTAAGTATTTAGCAACTTAACTGAAAACTTATGTCCACAGAAAAATCTGCAAGTGAATGTTTTATGGCAACTTTATTCATAATTGACAAAAATTGGAAGCCACCAAGATGTTGTTCAATAGATGAATGGATAAACAAATTGTGGTTTGTTCTCAAGGGAATATTATTCACTGGTAAAAAGAGATGAACTATCAAGCCACGAGAAGAATGGATGAACCTTAAATGCATATTACTAAGTGAAAGAAGCCAGACTGTAAGGGCTACGAACTGAATGATTCTGGTTATATGACATTCTGAAAAAGACAAAACTATAGAGATGGTAAACAGATCAGTGGTTGCCTGGGTTTTCAGGGGAGAAATAAAGGGTTATATAGGGGAAGTGCAGGGAATATAGGGCAACTATTTTGTATGATTCTTTAATTGTAGGTACATGATATTATTTTCCAAACCCGCAGAATTTTACAGAACAAAGAGTGAATCTTAATGAAGGTAAATTTAAAAACAAAACAAACAAATGAGGTCAAGGAATTCCAGGAAAGAATTCAGACTGTGACAAGAGAATCTAACTGTATCACAAATAAATGAAACTACCTCATTAAAGGGGTGAGAGGAAAGGTGCTGTCCTATGTAACTTTGGAGTCTGCAAGACTAAAGGCAAAAGGAGCCACACGTAAACACTGTACACTAGCTGAAAAAAACTGTTTCCTATGGGGGTTCAGATGAACAATTCAGACACTGGAATTGAACAATTAGGTAAATGGATGGTGGACTGTGGGAGCCAGGTTTCTTACTGTTCAAGTGGGGATCACAGTTAAGTAAGCGGAGAAGGCTGGAATAGTCCATGTGGTAATAGATGAGAGTTGAAGACATCAGTATGAACTCAGTATTAATATACCTACAGATAGCTACACATGGAAATATCTATGGATAAATGTATATAAGTGGTTTAATATACACACTTGTGTCCTTGTTTTGTCAGCGGAGATGGTGCAAAAGCAAGAAGAACCCAGCAGCAATGAACACGTCTAGCACCCAGATCTTGGTCTATAATACCATTTTCCGTTAAAAGGAGCCAGGATTCCCTGGAGAAATGGCTGATGCTAGTACTGGGGCAGTAAATATACAAGACGAGCCTGGAGCTTCTTCAAGTGCCTAAAAGTAAGGAAGTGCTCAAAAACAAAAACAAAACCAAACCTACATTGATGAGTTATGTTGAAATAGCACAGGAGCCAACTGAAAGAACTCCCAGGGGTCAAAGCCAGAAGAATTTGAGCAACAAAATAAAGTAGTATGGGATTATAACCCAAAGTATAAAATGAATATCCGTGAGTCCTTGCTGATATAAATAAATAATTGAATAAATAACTGATGAAGAGACAAATTTCTCTTGCAGAGGACTTCAACATGAATTACATAGATACTCCACTCTCAGAGGATGGGAAGAGAGCATAAATCCCACTCATTAAGAGTGGGCTCGGGCTTCCCTGGTGGCGCAGTGGTTGAGTCTGCCTGCCGATGCAGGGGACACGGGTTCGTGCCCTGGTCCAGGAAGATCCCACATGCCGTGGAGCGGCTGGGCCCGTGAGCCATGGCCGCTGAGCCTGCGCATCCAGAGCCTGTGCTCCGCAACGGGAGAGGCCACAACAGTGAGAGGCCTGCGTACTGCAAAAAAAAAAAAAAAAAAAAAAGAGTGGGCTCCATACAGTGACTTCCTTCCAAAGAGGACAGCAAAGAAAAGTGGGGAAAAGTGACTTTACAGGGGAAAACCTGATAAACACTTATCCCAGTCAGGTGATCGAGGTCAACAACAACAGTGATAAACTACATATCATATGAACCCTTGACATGAGGTGATAAAAATCGTACTTTATCTCAGTGGTTTTCCTCCCCCAAACCCATAATCCTAGTCTAATTATGAGAAAACATCAGACAAATCCCTTTGAGGGGCATCCTACAAAATATCTGACCAGTACTCCTCAAAACTGTTAAGCTCATCCAAAACAAGGAAAGCATGAGAAACTTCTGCAGCCAAGAGGAGCCTAAGGAGACATGAGACCTAAGTGGAATGTGGCATGCTGGATGGGATCCTGGAAAGGCATTCGGTAAAACTAAGGAAATTTGAATAAAGTATGGACTTAAGTAAGCTAACAATATTGTGTCAATATTAGTTCACTAATTGTAATAAATGTACCATACTAATGTAAGCTATTACAATAATAGGGGAAATTGGGTGTGGGGTATATGGGAGCTCTCTGTACTATCTTATCAATTCTTTGGTACACCTAAAACTGTTCTTAAAGTTTATTTTTGTTTGTTTTAAAAAACCTCTCCTTGTTCTGGTTCCTTTTTTACAGAGAATTTGAATCAGGAAAAAGAACTCAGTTCCTCACCCTTTGACCTAGCTCTCTTTTTTCTTTTTTGTCCCAAATGGGTCTTTCAGCTGCTATGTCACATCTTGTTCTGTTGCTGCCACCCCGATTCAGTCACTGGGCAGTTCTGATAGCTTGGAAATTCTGTCATTGTGCTTTACTTCTTTAGTAAACAACACAGGAGGAATTTACTTCCACAAAGGAGTTTTTCAGTCATTCAAAGACACTTTTTCTGAAGGCTTCCTCCCAGGATTAAAATTAGGCTAGGCAGCCTCTGTCATTCCTCACATGATGCAGTTTCTAAACATTTCACCACCCTGGACACTTTTCCCTGAAAATTTATGTTTGTTAAGAAGAGGAGCCCAGATCTAAATGCATTTTTTCCCCATTGTATCTGATCAGAATTGAGCAGAATGTTATTTCTTGGGTTGTATTTACTTTTGTTTACTGCTTAAAGTCTATGTCACTCTGGTTTTACATCTCCATTTCAAGCAAGTGAGCTAAATAACATTAAGTCTCCTTTATATATCCTCCCACTCCTCATTAAAACCACTGCATTAATGAATTTCAAACAATTCATTTAAATTCCATACCTCATGCAGATGTTCTGTTTGAAATCAACAACTGCTTTGACCAACTTTCTAAATGAACTGACAGCTTACATTAGCAACACGACTGAATAAGGCATACCCTGTCATGTCCCTCTCCCAACAATAACAATTTGGCATCCATAGACAAAAGTGTCACTGTGAGAATTTTGGGATCCAGCACCATATGCCATGGGACCCGAGAGCAGTCTCGGCCGCCCACGCATCAGGTAACAGGCAGACAAGACCTCTGGTCCCAGCAGCGGACCCTACAGTGGCTCATGATCCAGCTCCAGCCCCTGTCGGGTGTGGTCCAGGAGACCCTGGAAAACACTGGATTAGGCAATCACCCACAGACAAGAAAGCATTTGCGGGAGTCAAGGTTTCCAGTGGAGAAGTCCTAGCACACCAATGGAGCAACAAAAGAAAAAAAAAAAGGAGTTTGGACACATTGGAAACTTTTTCTGCATCACCCCTCCCCTAAGGCAGCATAGCTCAGGGCCAAGAGAGACTTTCTCAGAGTATGATTTCCTCTCAAGGGAAAGTGAAATCATGCAAGAGAGTACCCAGCCTCCCCAGTTGTGCGGGACCCTGCCAAAGATACCCGTTTCTCTCTCCCTTCATCCAAAAAAGAAGTGGCGGTTATGTGAGGTGATGTAGGTTTTAACTAACCCTAGTGTGGTAATCATTTTGCAACATGTAGGTGTAGCAAATTAACAGAGTTGTGTACCTTAAACTTACAGAATGTTATACATCAATTATTTCTCGATAAAGTTGGAAAACATAGAAAGTTACCATTTTAATAAATAATAAATAAACAGACACTTTCCTCATTGTATAGAGAGCCTTACACTCATGCCAAGGGTGCACCATGAACACACTCAGATCCATGTCTTCTGCTCAGCAGCATGCTTTGTGTACATTAGCACAATCATAGCTCTCTCAAACGGGAATACATCTCAAAAGTACTTTCCCCAGAGGAGTTAACTAAAGTATAAAAAAATATTGAATCAGCATTACGGAATTTGGTGGCTCAAAGTTAGCTTTTCATGCTATGCATAGAACTGAACACAGTAATGAAATAAAACTATGATGGAATAACTCCCAGGGGAATATGGAAATTATAGTACTCAGATATGAAAGCTGGAATTAGCTGCTTACATTTTGTGTTTCAGAGTAAGCCTTTCTGAACATTGCAGAGAAGTAACTTGTGTTTGGAAAAATGTCTTTACCTGTTTCAATGATCATCCTTTCAAGATCTGCCAATCTGAGGCATCCTTGACTGCCTCCTTGGGAAGACTGTTCTAAATGTAAGGTGTATTGTGTCAACTCAGAATTTCTCAATGTGCTCAAGGAAGCCACTGGATGACTTGCTCAACAGCTCAACTTTTTTTTTTTTCAACTCCTAGGATTCAGCTTACATCTCCCCCTCTTCCTTTGAGCCTGCAGCCTTGGTTGGCAATACTGTGCTATACTGTTACTCTATATCCCATTGTACTGTAGTGTTATGTACTGCATCGTTAACTATGGCTTGTTGGTTTTTCCTCACTACCCAAGTCCTTCTGTTTGGTCAGTCGATGTTAACTGTTTATTAGTCTGCCATGTGTTTGCCTCTGCTGATGTCACATGGATAAAATGTCACTTAATGATGGCAATGATGTTGAGGACTGGAGCTGCGTCCTGAGTTTCTTGCTTGTCCCTCTTACCACTAGGCTTCAAAGGAAACTCAAATATGGGAGTGTCCAGTGGTCTTTTTGAATCTACCAAGTGGATACAAACTAAATGCTGATCTAGGCCAAGTCCACATAACTCCAGAATAATAAAGTTGATCCATTTAGACACAATCAATCTCATTTGATCACAGTCCTGTATCTGAGTGTGCAGAAAAATGCTTGTTCTTGAAAGGACTGACCAAATACTGGATTTGGGACAGTCAGTGGCAAATCCAGTTTTATCATTCACCTCTATGCATGTGTTGGGGGCAGAGAAACATTAGTTTCTTTTTTTATAAATAATTTGGGGGAAAAATGAAGCTGGACACTCATGCTGCTGGGAATCTTGCTTGGTTCAGAGACTCAGGATTAATTTTTGGTGTTTGACAACCTATCCCTCTCTGTCTAAGCTTGTGGTAGCTGAAGCTGCCCAGCTCCTAAGTTGTCCTTCTGAACAGCTTCCAGACATCCTCCTTTGCAGACCCAGAGGCAGCTCTGATGGTTCAAAAAGACAAATGCTTTCTTGGAGAAGTCTCTGCTGTTCCTCCCTGAGCTGTCGGTGCCTTTGCGAGAAGCAGGCTCTCTGAGCTGGTATCTCTTCCTCCTTTTTTGGCTGGGGAGCCTACTGTGTGACCCTCACAGCCCCTCGTGGCCAAGCTCCAAGGGGCTGCGATTCTGCTCCCCTCCTGGAAAGGTATTCCTAGAAATTAGGCTTGCAAGCCTAAAGGATCCTGGGCAAATACATTCAGAAATGTTGATTGTTGCAGAAATTCGTTTTCATGCCTTGCCCAAAGAAATTGAGGGTGGGAAATTGATCTAATCTTGCAATTTAGATCAACTGGTGTGCACAGGTGAACTGTGTGGAGAGAGACTCAGGCCATGTCTAAACACAGGGTAAAAAGAAGGCTGATCAATTAGAGGTGTCTGATGGGCAGGAGCCGGCCCCACCAAGATGCCTGAGCGATGTGCCACCATGGAGAAAGGCTTCCTTGGGCCACATTGGGCCACACAATGATTATGGAGCATACCAAACATACTCAGCACTGTCCCAAGTGCACAGAGGAGCTCTGACACAGTAGAAAACGCTCTCAAGGAAAGTGTTCACAGGACAACAGGACACACGCTACCACTAACCAGGTGTCTTTCTTGGGATTTATTATCGTCCCTGCCTAACACACACACACACACACACACACACACACAAACACAATTGTTTCGGGTAGATGTTCCACACTGTGCAATTCCTACACGACCTGAAAATGTTCTAAGCTGGTGTTTCTCAAACTTTAATATGCATGCCAATCAAGTGGGGAAGAGATTCTGTTTCAGCAGTAGGTGTGGGTTGGGCCTGAGCTCTGCTTTTCTAACTTGCTCCCCCTGCGACGCCCATGCTGCTGATCCATGAACCACACTGTGCTGCAAACTTCTGAGCTTGCAAGTGGCTTCACATTTCTCTTGGGATAAGGACGAAACTTAACATGGCTGACAAGGCCCTTCATGGTCTTGCTGCCGTCTCACTCAGCAGGCTCCTCCTCCCTCTGTGCCTTGTCTTTGCTCTTCCAGAGCACTGGTATTGAGTTCGACTCTATCCTTTCTACTAGTCAAGCCCTGCTCATCTCAGGGCCTTTGCACATGCTGCCCATGCTGTCTGGAATGCTCCTTTCTCCCCTATTCACCAAGATAAATTCAAATCTCAGCTCAGACATCACTTCTTCAGGACAACCTCCCTGACCTCCCCAGCTAGAAAAATTCTCTCTATTAGCTATTCTCTTAGTACAAAACATTTTCACCTTCAATTTGGTGATGATCAGTTGATGTCTGTCTCCCCTGTGAGAATAAAACCTCATCAGGGCAAGGATCTCAACTGTTTTTCTCACCAGTATATTCCCAGCACTGAGCATACTGTTTTTTGCTTCAATTTCTAGACTTTTAACTTTCTTGGAAATGGCAATCTTCAGAGTAGGCTTTTCAGGAAAATGAAGCCCTTTATCCTCCAAACTGCCCTGTAAGGGCACTAGGCTGGGGACAGGAGGTGAAATGACCTTACCACTACTTGGTAAGAAACGTGTTCCCTGGCTGTAAGATAAGACATAGGTTTGTGCTGTTTCAGAATGTTACTGATTTATCTCTCTTTTCAACCTTCAAAGAATGAGGACAGGATCCCATCATGCCTCACATCAGTTTCTTGTAGACTTATCTGACTGCCCTACACTCACTACCCCACTACTGGCCTAAAAGCTCTTTATGGACAGAAATTGGGTCATTCCTTATTTCTGCTACTGTGAGTCTTACACAGAGTAGAAGTTTAATAACATGTGAGGCTAAATCAAATCTGGAAACATATACAGGAAAACTCTGCGTCCATGGGAGTGTACAGTTTGGCCCACCAGTATCTCCCCTAAGACTGCCAGGATAAAATTGTGATAATTTGGGCTTCCCTGGTGACGCAGTGGTTGAGAATCTGCCTGCCAATGCAGGGGACACGGGTTCGAGCCCTGGTCTGGGAGGATCCCACATGCCGCGGAGAGGCTAGGCCCGTGAGCCACAACTACTGAGCCTATGTGTCTGGAGCCTGTGCTCCACAACGAGAGAGGCCACGATAGTGAGAGGCCCGCGCACCGTGATGAAGAGTGGCCCCCGCTTGCCACAACTAGAGAAAGCCCTCGCGCAGAAACAGACTCAACACAGCCAAAATAAAGAAATAAATTAATAAACTCCTACCCCCAACATCAAAAAAAAAAAATTGTGATAATTTGACATTCGGATGGCCAAAAAGCACATGAAAAGATGCTCAACATCACTAATTATTAAAGAAATGCAAGTCAAAACTACAATGAAGTATCACTTCACACCAGTCAGAAAGGCCACCATCAAAAATTCCATGAACAATAAATGCTGGAAAGGGTGTGGAGAAAAGGGAACCCTCCTACACTGTTGGGTGTGAATGTAAATTGGTACAACCACTATGGAAAACACTATGGAGATTCCTTAAAAAACTAAAAACAGAACTTCTATAAGACCCAGCGATCCCACTCCTGGGCATATATCCAGAGAAAACCATAATCCGAAAGGATACATGCACCCCAATGTTCATTGCAGCACTATTTACAATAGCCAAGACATGGAAGCAACCTAAAAGTCCATGACAGAAGAATGGATAAAGAAGATGTGGTGTGTGTGTGTACACACACACACACACACACACACACACACACACACGCCCAATGGAATATTACTCAGCCATGAAAAAGAATGAAATAATGCCATTTGCAGCAACATGGATTATCATACTAAGAGATTATCTAGAGATTATCATACTAATGAAGACCTAGAGATTATCATACTAAGTGAAGTAAATCAGACAGAAAAAGACAAATATCATATGATGTCGCTTATACATGGCATCGAAAAGGATGATACAAATGAACTTATTTACAAAACAGAAAGAAAGTCACAGACTTTGTAAACAAACTTATGGTTACCAAAGGGGAAAGGTTGGGGGAGGGATAAATTAGGAGTTTGGGATTAACATATACACACTGCTATATATAGAATAGATGATCAACAAGGACCTACCATATAGCACAGGAAACTCTATTCAATATTCTGTGATGATCTATCTATATGGGAAAAGAATCTGAAAAAGAATGGATATATATATATATATACATGTATAACTGAACCACTTTGCTGTACACCTGAAACTAACACAACATTGTGAATCAACTGTGCCCCAATATAAAATAAAAATTAAATTTTAAAAATTGTGATAATTTGCCCTGTGGTTATGTGAGTTATATAAAATGTCATTATTCCCTTTTTGCATTGGATGTTGGAAAGCTTAGCATTAAATTCTGTGCAAGTGCATCATGCTTTATGACAAGAATTTGTTAAGCCATCTCAGTTTCTTTTCAGACCAAGGCAGGATATAGAAAGAGGTGACAAATATTTAGTGAGATGCCTATTAATGTTTATGATGTACTAAGTGCCCTACACATGTTAACTCTAATTCTCTTTATCAAAATACTAAGTTTTTATTTTACTAAATACTAATACTCATTTTAAGATGAGAAAATTAATTAAATAACTTACCAAAGTCATAGATCTAAACTCTGGTCTAGACAAAGAAACTGAGGCTCAGAGAGAATAAATAACTAGTTCAAGTTTACTCAGCTAATTAATGACTGTATTCATTTTCTAAAAGTGCCACAACAAATTACCACAAACTGGATGGCTTAAAACTATAGAAATTTATTCTCTCACAACTCTGGACACTAGAAGTCCTAAAACAAGATGTTAGTAGGGCCACACTCACTCTGAACCCTTCTTGCTTCTTCCTTACTTTTGGTAGCTCTGGCAGTCCTTGGCACTCCTTGGTTTGTAGCTTTACCATCCCAATCTCTGCCCCTGTCTTCACATGGTCTTCTTCCCTCTGTGTGTCTCTGTGTGCCTCTCCTCTTCTTATAAGGATACCAGTCATTAGTGTGGCCCACCCTAATCCAGTATGACCTCATCTTAACTTAATTAATTATATGTATACAAAACCATACAAAACAATTTAAAAAAACCCTATTTCAAAATAAGGTCACATTTGGAGGTTCTGGGTAGACATAAATTTGGGGGGCACACCCTTCAACCCAGTACAGTGACTGAGCTAGCACTAAAAGTGAGATCTAACTCAAGGCAATGTTCTTTATATTATACCAAACCAGCTACCTCTGAAATTCCTTTGCCTTAGTGATATTTCCCACAATGCCTCACACCTGACTGAGCCTCTCTACGGGGAAGATGACTGGCAAACTCGAGAGTTAATCTGACAGCTTCTCTTAAAAGTGGACAGGTGGTTTACTTGTAAGGAAGAATTGCTGAAGAGTCAGTTTAGAGATGTCATTACTGCACTTGGGTTTAGAAAAGAATTACGTTTTGAGAAGCCAACTATTCAGAGAACAGGGCTTGGTGTAGTCAACATAGAGTTTCTACCCTCACAGCAACAGCCTCTTCATCCATAGTCATTTTCCCCACCCAGCATCCAAACCCCACTGGCAAGAAGAGTGATTCCCTTGCAAAATACCCACTCCCTCGCAGGGCCAGAGCAATGCTGTCTCCCAATTGCTTGTTTGATGTTAACATTATTCTGAGAATTACATCTCGTCCAACATGATATTTTAATGGGCCTTTGTCTGTTCTAGTTAAGTCAGTTGATGCTGAGCTAATGAAACACAGGAACAGGGAGAGATGGTCCTCAGTGATGTTGGCTGTTTTTGTAATTCCATGGCTTGGAATAGCGGTTCCCTTAGCCTCTCTGTTCACCCCAGCAGTGAGAAGCTGCAATTTCTGAGAAAATCTCTGGGAATGTTCTTTTCTAGGTGTGAGCCCCGCATACACTTTCTTGTGGTGAGGAAGGTGGAGGGAGGGAGGGATGGTGTTCATGAAGACTCCTCGTCCAGGACTTGGATAAATCAGCCACACTACAGGATAGGAGGTACTGCGCTGCTTTGAGACGCATGCTGGTCAGGACATGCATCAGGATTCTGGGTCAGCTAAAGAAGGCTGGCAAGAGCTGTGTAGAGAGAAGACAGTCTTGGCCATTTCCTGGGCTGGGCTGTAGGGAGGCAGCCTTGGGAGAAGGACCACTGCCAGCTGGTGGTATGAAAGTCAACTAAGGAGGTTCAATATACTCAGTCTACTAGCCATCTCTTCTCCCCACACGCCCCTCTGGCCTTGATGACACCTTCAGTTTTTCTTGGTGACTGATTCCTTTCCTTGGTGACTTAATCTCCATTTTGATCTAATTTCTTCTGTGGTTCTTGGCCTCTGGGTGATATTTCTTTATGGGTAGGTCTTGGCACCTCCTTTATGAGACTCGTCAACCGCTTATACTTTATTGCAAATGTTAGACTCTTGAAAGTAAGTTCTGATAAGTGAAGAGTTGGAAATTACAAAAGGAAAAGAAAGAGTGTGACTTTCGGCCCCAAATAGAAAACTTTTGGACAGACAGAACCAAATATTGGCTTCAACAATATTGTTTGGGGCAAGGGGAGCTTCAATAGAGATGTAGAAGGAAATGAAAAAAGAATGAGAAGAGAAAGAGAAAAGGAGAGAGAGAGAAGGAGGGAGGAAATGGGGCATTCTTGAACATCGTAGATTCCTTTTAAGTTGATCAGAAATCCTGGGCCCTCTGAATGACCCTGGCCACATCTAAGCATGGTTAGCAAGAGGGTCAGCAAGTTCTCGTACAGCAAGCACATTGCAAGAGATAATTAGCCTAATGATTTAGACTGTGGGTGCTAGAGTCAGAGAAACTTTGGTTTTAATCTTGGCTTTTCTCCATGACAAATATGTAAATTGGGGAAGATTTTTCACTTTGCAGTTTGCTTCTTCATTTGGAAAATGTGGATAATAATAGACTTTGGGAGAAGATTAAATGAATGCCTAATACTTGGAAAGAGTGCCCAGGATAGCACTCGGGGAAATGCCAAGTGTTTCTTACTATTTGTACCAAGCAGTGTGCAACAGAGCTGGGAGGATTTGGGACAACCCTCCCCCTTTCTCCCTCAGGAAGTACTTGGTCCCTAGAAGGGCCCAGCTCAGGCTCAAAGCACATGCTTAAAGGCTGGTCCTGTATTTCTCTCATGGTTGATTCGTTTCTGTCTCTGAAGCCTTGCTTCCTTCATCCCGAGGATTTACAAGCTGTGTGCATGCCTTCATTTCCTTCCTTTTGGTGCTTTCCACCTACTTACACTAGCAGTAGCAAATACCTGTGCCCTGGGCAGGAACATGGCAGGGAAATGAGATGTCTTGATGCTCTTTAACTTCTTGCTCACCAGCTCCAGTGCTTCTGGCCATTGCCAAGTGTCTCTCCCTCTTGACTCTCGTGCTTCTCCTGGGCTTGTTATTCTAGTTCTTTTGTAGTCTTTTGCCTCCAAACAGGGTTGCTCCTCAAATGTGGTTGGGGTTTGAGATGACAAGCTGTGTGAAGCTGAACGGATCATGTCTGTTTGAGCTAATATTGTACTGGCAGGTCAGAGACTCAGAGGGTGGACAAAGCAGTGGTTTGAAAAGTGGCAGCCTTTCTCTTTTTCTAAAACTACTTGCATTTCTCAAGCTAGGTCTCTGAGGGCCTGGAAACATCCTTCTGTACAGACCCCATCAGTGATTCATGAGAGCATTTGTCCTAGATTTACTTGGCTCTGTAACTGAAAAGTGTAGCGGGCAGAAAGCTAACTTTGGAACAGTTAGAGGGTTTACCTCCTGACACCAGCATACATTTTCTTTTCTAGCTGAGGACCAATTATATAAAGAACCATATGGAAAAACTTCACTGGAAAAGAAAGAAAGTATGTCTAAGTTTAGATCCAGCCAGCCAAGAGAGGCCTGTCGCAGCCCGGGATGGAGCGCGCGTTGGCAAGATAAGGAGACTACCCGAGGAAAGGGGAGTGTCATGGGGCTTGACATTTCAGGACACCTGAGGTCCAGTCTAGCTTTGTCCTACATCACTTTGTGACCCTGGGTAAGTAGGTCACTTGACCTCTTTGGGCCTCAGTTTCTTCATCTGTAAAGAAAAGGATTGTAACAGTTTAGGTCCCTTATAGTGTAAAGATGCTGCAAAGCAAAGGCAACAATGCTGCTGGCCAGAGAAAGACAGGTGAGAATGGGACCTGTATTCAACGTGACCTTGTTTTTAGATAGAACATCCCTAAAATTTTGTGTATTAATAAACCCTATTAAACATATACTTAGGGAGCTCAGTTTCTAGAGACCAACTCTTCCATTTAAAATTGTTACCATCTAGTAACGGGTATGTGTCTTTACTGGTGGAGAACACACAGAAGCCTGGATACACTACGAGTGGAGCTCTTAGAGGCCGGAGGTGGAGGCGAGAGCGTCTACACACACAGGCACATACACACAAACACCCCGCACCAGCAAGTATTACTCAAAAGATGGCTTACTTTCATCAAACAAAAACATCTTAGTCAGAAATTACTGATAGCAAGGAATAGACATCCACCTAAATTAGGACCCCTTTTAGGGCATTCATCATCAGGAAGCAATCTCCCAGTTGCCCATTGGCAGGTCACTATACATAGCTTCGGAGTTTGTGTGTTTGAATATCTTGATTTTTTTCCTCCTGTCTCTCACCCACCACAGACTCTCACTCAGCCTGGCTGCCTCCGCTCACTGCCCAGGCCTGCCCTTTCAACAGGCTATCTATGGATGGAGGGAATTCCTAGAGAAGAAGGCTGTGGGCAGAACCACAAAATTCAAGAAAGCTTATTGAGAAAAATACAATGTACACAACAGAAAAACTTGGAATCACTTTTTTGCTTCCCTACTTTCTGGTCTACCCATCCCCTCTCAAAGGGGAACTACTGATAGACAATAATCCTCTAAGAGTGGAGTAATAATGAGCTTACTTTCTATTGAGCCTCTAGGTCTCCAATGTTATTTATCAAATAGGGCAAAAATCATATACCAAATCCTAAAGAATATTTCAGAGATAAAAAACGTTTTGTCTTCTTTCCCATCTTCCAAAGCCATGTATCATTTTCAAATAAAGAACCACCTCATGCTTTCCATGTTTAAAAAAAAAGCATCTAATATTATTAATTAAATAAACTTCTTTGGATTGCCTACTACATCCCAGAGACACCTGGACTGGAGAACTAGGCAGTTAACAGATTCCCGCGGATTGATGAGACAGGCAGGTGCACAGGGAATTCCAGCTCAAGGAGTGAGCATGATATTATACATTTGCCTGGTGATTTCATCTCGCTTCTCTCACAGGGCTTTCACAAAGCCCACAGATACATTGCCTGCTAGAAATACATTCAAACGTGACCAGAAGCAGGCCTGAAGATTAAGACAAAGACAAGAGGGTTCGTTTTACCCAGTTTTCTTACAAGTTCCATCTGTCCTTACCACATGGCATTCTTCCTCCCAACACCCACATACAGTTTTATCCCTCTCTGAAAACTTACACGTAGTGATAACTTATCTACTGAAGATTTTTATGTTATACCAAATGTAATTTCACTGGAATGGATATCCTCTCAGATCCATTCCATCCGTGAGATACGGGATTTCTTTGGTCATAATATATTATCTGTATTTACAGAAAAACTGTGTTTCCTCCATCATTTATCCAGTTTTTGGAACCCAAATTCCATATTATCTTTGCTTGCTTGCTTGCTTTATCTTTAATAAAAATTGAGGTGCCAGTATTCCCCTGATAAACTGTAAAAAAACAAAAAACAAAAAACAAAACTTCTTCTACCCACTGTCTTGTCACTTCTCCTTTGAGATTTCACATACCAAATGCATAGAGAGGATGCCAGGTGAAGTCTAGGCTCATATCCATACAAAGTGAGGACAAGCAGCTGACCTCTTCTCAATGCAAACTAGAGAAAACAATGCTGCATGTATTCTTGGAAGAGGGAGTGCTTATGAAACAGCCCCCAACTCTTGACCTGCAAATTTCTTATTCTCCTCTAATCAGTCATTTGATAGAGGGGATGTGAATTTATTGGTCATTTTATTTATTAATTACTAACGTACTGATGTATTCCAATGTTGCCTTTTTACCAAGGAGTTATTTATCATTTGACAAATATTGAGTTCCTGCTGTGTGCCAAGCACAGTGCTGGGCCTTAGGGCTAGCATATAATTAGTCCCAAATATGTAACATACCAGCATTTCATGCATTGTCCCTCTCTTCTGGAAGCTAGTGTTAAAAAGAGAGTCTGAATCAACAATTATGATATAGATGGGGGAAGTGGAAGTACAGGGCGCTATGAGAACACAGAGCAGGGAAAGAAGCTTAGAACCTAATTCGGATGTAATGCTGTAACTAGTGTGTGCACATGCATGTGTGTGTGTGCGCACGCACGCTTTTATTTTTGTGAAGGGGTTAGGGAGAGATGGGGGAATTGTTAGCTTTGAGAGAGAGAGGGAAATGTGATAGCCATTCTTCCACTCACGGATCCATGAAAAACAAGTATTTTTATTTTCCCTTTATATAATGCAAATCATGCCCTATGAATCGTTTACTGACTGGCCTTTCTCACTGACAAAGAAAAATGCCTTGGAAAAAATTTTGTGTCAGTACATATGTACTTACCACATTCTTCCTAGTGACTATAGTTTATGTGTATCAACAGTTTATTCCTCTAACAATGGGCATTTCCCCCAATGTTTTTACATGAATCTTGAAGCAAATGTGTCCTTCTTTGGAATAAATTTCGAGATACAGAATTTCTGGATTAAGGGGTGTGCACATTTAAAATGTTAATAATACTGCCAGGTTGCCCTCCCAAAGGCTTTGATATGAACAGTTCAAACAAAGAGGATGAGAGTGTCTATTTCCTTAACAACACAGAATATGATCAATATGTTTAATTATTCCAATCTAACGGATAAGAAGTGTTAGGTAATTGTTGATTTAATTTTCATTTCCCTGATTACTAGTCAATTTGAACTACTTTTCCTATGTTTATAATCTGTTGGCATTTCTTCTTAATTGCCTATATGTATTCTTTGTCAATTTTTCATTTTTGGCATTTATTGGTGCTTTTATATATTCTGAATATTAATCCTGCCTGTAATTTGTGTCATAAGCATTTTCTCCTAGTTTGTTGCTTACTGTTTTCCCAAACTTTTATTATGAAAAATTTCAAACATTCAGCAAATTGAAACAATGCTGCTTATTTCTTTTAACTTCCCTTATGATGTTTTTTGTATACAGAGTTTAAATTTATTTCACAATCTGTTAAAAGTGTTTCTTTTAACTTCTGGCATTTTGCATCCTACGTAGAAGCTCTAACTTACTCTAGGGTTATCCAAATATTCTCACTCATTTTCACCTAATATTATTATTGCTTTGAATAAAGAGCTCTTTAGCCCATCTCACTGGCACTGGGAGTGGTGATTTGGGGCACATCTAGCTTCACTGAACCAATGATATTGGGATAACTAGCTCTTAATTTGATGGGAAATAGTTCATCCTCTTTCTACCCATGTGAAATTCCATCTTTCCCACTATCTAAATTCCTCTATATACATGGAACCATTTCTGTATTTTGTTTTATTCCAATGACCTACTCATTTAATTTCTCCTGTTTTAGTTACTGTCTTTGTTGTATATTTTGATAAATGTTAAGTCAAGTAATCCCTTGCTGGTCTCTTTCAATTGTTCTTTATTTCTTTTTTTTTAAAACAGCTTCTCTTCCATATAAACTTTATAGTCATTTTGACAGCTTCTATGAAATATCCTGCTGGGATTTTGATTTGGAATTCAGGGAGTGTTGACATTTTAACAACACTGGATCTTTGTATACAGAGACATTGTTCATCTTAGTCTTGGCTCTCTATCCTTGAGAAGGAGGCAGCTCTGGTTCTCTAAGGGGAATATGCTGGGGGTGGGGTCTGCA
Source organism: Mesoplodon mirus (assembly GCF_964341445.2). Classification (NCBI taxonomy): domain Eukaryota; kingdom Metazoa; phylum Chordata; class Mammalia; order Artiodactyla; family Ziphiidae; genus Mesoplodon; species Mesoplodon mirus. The sequence continues at coordinate 70,120,129 of NC_138980.1, forward strand.
CTTTGTGTGACTGCCTTGTCCCCGCGAGCCCAGCATCCTTCTGCTCTCTGGCTTAGAGATAGGGAAACATCTCCCAGTCTGATAGAAATCATCCCTTCCCCCTGGAGAAGAGACAGGAAAGAGCTACCCCATTAGACCGAAGCCAAAGTGCCATGATACTCTCTGTGCAGGTCTCTGGAGCTATCCAAGGAAACAGGGGCTGCTGGAGACATTGCACTTTGGCCTCTCGATACCCAGTAACTTTAGATGGTGACCACTGCTTCACAAATTCACAGAGAAGAGTGTTATCTTGTTGATGCTTAACTCAATTCGCAAGAAAAATTTTAAAAATGGGCAGAAGAACTAAATAGACATTCCTCCAAAGAAGACAGATGGATGGCCAATAGGCACATGAAAAGATGCTCAACATCGCTAATTATTAGAGAAATGCAAATCAAAACTTCAATGAGGTACCACCTCACATCAGTCAGAATGGCCATCATTAAGAAGTCTACAGATAACAAATGCTGGAGAGGGTGTGGAGAAAAGGGAACCCTCCTACACTGTTGGTGGGAATGTAAGTGGGTGCAGCCAGTATGGAAAACAGTAAGGAGGTTCCTCAAAAAACTAAAGATAGAACCAGATATGACCCAGCAGTCCCACTCCTGGACATATATCCGGACAAAACCATAATTCAAAAAGGCACATGCACTCCAGTGTTCACTGCAGCACTATTTACAATAGCCAAGACATGGAAACCACCTAAATGTCCATTGAGAGATGAATGGATAAGAAGATGTGGTACATATATACAATGGAATATTACTCAGCCATAAAAAATAATGAAATAATACCATTTGCAGCAACATGGATGGACCTAGAATTATCATACTAAATGAAGTAAGTCAGACAAAGATAAATGCCATATGATATCACTTATATGTGGAATCTAAAATATAACACAAATGAACGATCTACAAAACAGAAACAGACTCTCAAACATAGAGAACAGACTTGTGGTATCAAGGTGGCAGGGCCAGCGGGGAGGGATGGGTTGGGAGTTTGAGATTAGCAAATGCAAACTACTATATATATACATATAAACTGAATCACTTTGCTATACACCAGAAACTAACATTGTAAATCAACTATACTGCAATAAAATCAACTAAAAATTAAAAAATAATCATACCTATCTTAAAGAGGTTTTGTGAAGATTAACATAGTACAGGTAGTATGCTTAGAATGGTACTACCTTATTCATAGTAAGCACTCTGGTTAGTGGTTATTATTCCATAATTAATGTTAGCTATTCTTCTATAATTATCACTTCTGGACAGGTCATAAGACTCAAGTTTGGCTCCCAGAACGTAATGATGCTGATGGCTAACATCCTACACCTGGCTCTTCTGTCAAGGCTGCATTGCGATCCAGGCAGGTGTTAGGATCCCATTAACTTCCTGCACAGCACACACTGCAAACAGCCCACAGGGATCATAGGTGGTGACTGGTCTACAGCACTCAGAGAACTGATTAAACCAGAAACAAATGGAGATTCTCTGCAAATAAGCCCTGCAAACATCACATGCACACTTGCTTGCTCGGAATGGCAGGGGGCCTGCGATGAGAGGGAAAGAATGCTGCACAATTTTCTAAGCAGTGAGAGCCTTTAGTTCAGTTGAACTAGGAGATGGTTTATTACAGTGTTACCAGAATCTTCTACCGGCTGCCTGTCTCAGCTAGGTTATCACCACTCTCAAAATCCCTTTGTCACATTTTCCATTCCAATAATGAATTGCTAATGTCTATGCTCTCTCAGGCTGAAGTCCTATATAATTTTCTCGTTCTCTAATTGCTCTTTTCATTCGACCCTGTAAAATAACTGGAAGGTTGCCACAGTGCTACCAGAATTTGAAAAGCGAGGCAAGGGTTTCCCTGGTGGCGTAGCGGTTGAGAGTCCGCCTGCCAATGCAGGGGACACGGGTTCGTGCCCCGGTCCGGGAAGATCCCACATGCTGCGGAGTGGCTGGGCCCGTGAGCCATGGCCGCTGAGCCTGCACGTCCGGAGCCTGTGCTCCACAATGGGAGAGGCCACAGCAAAAAAAAAAAAAAAAAAAAGAAAAAAAAGAAAAGAAAAGAAAAGAAAAGTGAGGCGAGATTCTCCCATTCACTCAAGTTCAGCCAGTCTGTGTGGTGCAGGCCATCTGAAAGTGTACTCAGTGAGTTATAGCAATCCCTAGGATCGAAAATGGGAAATCTCAGCTACAGAGTTGGTGAGATGCTCTCCAACTCAGGGGGCTGCCTTGACATGGCTGCTCGCAGGGAAGCATGTTGAGGATTTAAACACCTAATGGACACTGAAATCCCAATTCATATGCACCTTATGTCACCTCCAGGTTTGCTTGTGCTGATGGTTCCACTGGAATGCCTTTACCTCACCTCCTTTCTGCTTTCCCATTTCCTCACTCACCCTTTAATTTCTCTCTCAAATGCTACCTGAGGAATAATAATCTTTATTTTTTTCCATTATTTTCAAAGTTATCTTTTATTGATGGGAATACTAGCAAAGCCTTATCATCAATATAAAAATATTTTAAAATATAATGAGATTTTACCTACACAGTAAATTGGAAAATTAGGGAGCAAATCAGGAGAACATTTTAATTCCTGTTCAGATAGTATTAACCAATCCACAGTTAGATATAGAGCAAGAAAATGAGGCAGCTCTGGCATGGATTATACAAAATAAATATCTCTGAGAAAAAAAACAAAACCCAAAGTCTATTATTAGGTAACAATTTGTTGATTTAAATTGGAAATACTTTACTGTCTAACAGTAGAAATAACCAATAATTTAATGTGTAAAGTATCAAAAAATCATTTGTCAATCATTACATACTTACATATTTATTGAAAAGAAAATGTATTTTTTCATTGTGTTTATGGCATTATTTGACAGCACCTTATTGCAAGGTATAAATACACAGACATATTGAAAGTACTTTGTTCAGGAATAAAATACATGAATAAGTGAAATCTTTAAGGGATAACCAATCTTTATTTAAATTAAGGGCTTTTCTTAATCCCCAACTATACCTAAAATTCAGGTTATCATTTTACACAAAATCAACTAATTTTGCTTCTAAGGCCATTTGTCTCTCCTTTTTGCTAACAATGGAAAAGAAAAGACAAATATTGAGAAAAAGGACATGGAAATAGATTAACTGGACAACCAGCTTCTGAAAAGTTGATTCTAACTGACATCTTTATAGTCTAATGATGGTTCACAGCTGGAACAGACCATTGAAACACCTTAAAGTATCCCCATCTTTCCACCTTGGTACATATTCAAAACTGTAAGGAAATGGTACGTATCTATTCAGTAGTTTAATCACAAGTGATACCTTTAGATTGCCAAATAACTGAATTATTTCTCTATGACTACAAAATTGGAGTTTTTAATCTTGATTACTTGCCCAAGATGTAAAAATTCTTTCTCCTTTACCCTTTTATTCATAGTCACTTAGCTCCTCTCATAACAGACTTTTGTTTTTGTTTGTTTTTCACAGAAGTATCCACTGTGTATAACTCATACCACAACCATTTCACTTTCTCACTCTGTACCTGGTTATGAACTAGCCAATAATATTTAAGCAGAATTATAAGCGTCCCGCTCTTTCTAATTTTCCAATTTACTTTCATCTTTCATTTTGTATTGTTTTTTGATGACTAAGAATAAAAGAATCACTGAATACCATACTGAATTTCTAATATTACAACATAGCAATATTTCAGTGTATTATTCACTAACCTAAGGTATATAGACACTTATTGACACTTTTGTTTCCTTATAAAAGTATATTTGTAAGGTAGAAAGACATTTTACTTGGCAGCTTAATGTCTTGGTTTATAAATTTTATTTTTATCCAATTTATTTAAACTTAAAAAAAAAAGTTCACCCCTTTCTCCTACCCCCAGCCCCTGCCTCTGGCAACTACCAATCTGTTCTCTGTATCTATGAGCTTGATTTCATTCATTCCTTCATGTATAGATTTCTCATATAAGAAAGATCATATTGCTATCTTTTTTGTGGGCTCACTCTCAACACCACATGGATATAAACTCAGTGGTGGTGCAGAGGGGGGCATGATTTTTCTCTGCTTTTATTCCCTGATGTATATTGGTGCTTAGAACAGGGCCTGGCACATCGCAAGTGATCAATATACACTTGAATTATGAATGAACGAATAAATGATGCTAAGTACTCTGCATGGATTACCTACCTCGCTGCATCCTATAGGAATCCCACAAGGTACGATTATCATCCCCATATTACATGAGGAAACCAAGGCTTAGCAAAATTAACTTAACCCACAATCACACGGCCAGCAAATGGTGCCAATGGCCCTCAAACCAAGCTGTCTGAACCCAAGCTCTGAGCCTCTCTAACTATGTAGTCAAACTCCCAGGCTCTGAGCCACTGTCTACACCACTTTGGGTTTCTCCTCACATCTGTGCTGACCTGTCCTGCAGGATTTATCGGGCTGAATTTCAACTGATTGCTTATGTGTGTAACTTGAATCACAGGGACATGTATTCCACCAGCTCTTCTGTCAGGAAATGCCCTCTTCCACCTGTCCCCCGATTCCTCAGGGGCCCCCTCACAGGGGCTCATGTCTGAGTACACAGAGCCTTCATGCCTCCTACCCCAGCTTCTATTACCACACGGCCTCAGAGGACTCTCTGCCCCAGTCTTGTCTGCTTCCCCATGACAGGGGACCTGCCCTTCCCTTCACTACCTGTATAGTAGGGCATGGACCAGGTGTAACTTTGAAATTTTAGCAAAGTTTCAAGAACAATGACAGAGGTGCATGATACAGAGGAATAGCATTCAACGGCAGGGTAGCAAGCCCCATCCTTGGGGATTCTCATCCCACTGCTTCTTTTACTCACAAGTGAATGGCTTCCTTTTGGCAGGTTAAGCTCATCTCCCCTCTATCTACCCCTCAATCAGGACCTCTCCATGCCTCAGAGTTGGGTCAGATGGACCCTGGGGTGGGGGGAGTTTTGCCTGATGCCAACCTACAGCCTGCCTTCCTAATCACCTCCTGCCCTAGATGATGAGTAGTGCATGGTTTCCATCCCTTCGGGATTCCCTCCATCACCAGTCTGATCCTAAGGGCCTAAGATGAAAACCGTACAAGAGACCAACATCAATATACCCCAGAGTCTGGGTTATTCAGTCTCAAGATAAACCTGTGAGATGCATCCCTAAACAGTCCAGTCCAGGCAGGGCCACAAACCCAGGTCAATATGTTTCCAGCCCACTCCCCTCAGCCTGAATCTCCTCACTGCCCACTTAAGTCTCTCAGAGCCACTCTAAGGCCCTCGAGGGCAGAGCTCCCCCTCCCCTGTGCTTTGCTCAGCTCCCAGCACACAGTTCTCTTCAGAGACTGGATGTGGGAACCAAAAGCCCACTGTCTCTCCACCACCTCTGAACCCTGGATAAACATTAGCTTTCTGCAGCAGAGCATCTATGGACTCAGCAGCCTGAAGCCAGAGGAATCAGTCTGAACATTTAAAGCCCTGGAGAGAGAAAGCCTTTTCCTCATGTTGCCCTGAGGGTATGTGCCAGGCACACCCTGGGATTCTGGACACGATGTATAAGACAAGATGTGGAAAAGACAAGGTTGATGGAGCTCGGTTTTAATGTTTTTTTCCTGGTCTGTGTTGACAAGACAAATAATGGCTTTCAAACAGTATGACCCAAGGATGTGACAGAGGCAGACTCAGGTAAACAGGTTCAGGCTGAAAATCTGACTTCTCTGCCAGTTAGTTCATTTGAGGATACCCAGGGACCTGCCCTGATTTGTGCAAAAGGAAGAGGCCAGTGTGGTCAACTTCCCTGCACTGTGTGTGAATTCTTTAACCTGTTTGGCATACATAGGCACTACCCCCCAAAATGGCAAAGGACGATGGGAAAGAAGTTTTCCCTTCACAAGAAAACGGTTGTTTAGAAAATAAACTATGGAGATGTGACCAACTTGAGAATCTTCTAGATATATTTATTTTTATGAGTCTCCATTGATTCAAGAGCCATTAGAGGGTGTTATGGGTTGAACTGTGACCCCACACACACAAATTCACATGTTGAAAGCCCAGACCCTATAGGACCTGAGAAGGTGACCTTATTTGAAGAAAGGGTCTTTACAGAAATAATCAAGTTAAATGAGGTCATTAGGCTGACCTCTAATCCAATACAACTGGTGTGCTCATAAAAAGGGGAAATTTGGACTCAGAGACACACATAGAGGGAAGACAATGTAAAGAGACACAGGGGGAAGATGGCCATCTACAAACAAAGGAGAGAGGCCTGGACCAGATCCTTCCCTCACAGCCCCAAGAAAGAACCAACCCTCTGACACACAGGTTTTAGACTTCTAGCACCAGAACAACTGCGAGACAATACACTTCTATTGTTTAAGCCTCCCATTATGTAGTGCTCTGCTATGGCAACCCTAGAAAACTAATGCAGAGGGCATCTGGGTATTGATAGTTTATATCATTTACTCGCTGCTAACCCTGACGGTAGTTAGGCTTTACTTAAGAGCTGTGACTTTATCACATCACCAGTAAGGAACCTCTCCTGACCCTTAGGACCTGAGGATTGTTTACACTCAGGACACAACTGGAAGAGGTCAATGAACCATAAACACGCACACTTCATAACTAATCACACCCCAAAACAGGCAGTCTTTTTCAGATTTGTCTTTTGCTCCTTCTCTGTAGAAAACTTAACACGACCATTCCTAATTGGATTGGCTGCCCAATTTTGGTACTGCCTTTGCTAACAAACATCATCCTTCACCTGGATTTCTGCAGTCTGAGTCAATCAGATAGTTAAGATAATTTGCTGGCCATGGCCCCTGGGTTGACCACAAATGAAGGGCCCAAGGCTGTGCACCAGACCAGCTTTCTGGCCCTCCAGAAGTGTCCAGCTCTCTGAGAATGCCCATCCCTGCACTTATCTTTGTAAACCAAACTAAAGTTGAATGAGGAAAAGAGCTATCCAGACATATTTGCAGATGAAAGGGAAGAATTCCTTGGAGAGAATGAAGCTGCAAAAGCGAGAGGGAATATCGATATGATTAAGGGCACACAAGAAAAGACTGTCCTGGTAAGGATATATGCCATTTACTAAGGTTTCCTATGTGATAGGCCTCAGCCTATGGACTTTATACCCACAACAGCCTCATAAAAACCCTGTATTATCATCATTTTGCAGAAGTGAAAACTGAGGTGCACACAGATTAAGCGGTTCACTCAAGATCATACAGCAGGTAAGATTAAAACAAAAATGTCCATCCATTATACCGTGCTACCTTCAGTGGGATAAAATAGTCCCTCTATTCTTGGATCGTCTTCTCCTTGCTCCTCCAGACCCAGCCCCCATCTGCCATCACCACTCTGCCCTGTGCCCAGGGCTTGGACCTCTAAGTATTGCTTCAACAGGCTCTCTTACCTTCTGGCCTCTGGTTGAGGTCACCTGCAGTGGAAAATCACTGCACTGATCTGTGGCAGTGGAAGCCAAGGCAGGAGATCAGAAGACAGGAGGAGAGGGATGTTGGGGCAGCTTTCCTTGCCTCTGTCTCTGGTGGGTGGCCCACAGGTTGCCTGTGTCCCTTTACCATGGGCCAGTTCCCATCCTCACCGCAGAGCCCCCTCTCCAGGTGCCAGGAACATTCACCTCTGTCTCCAGTCCTAGACGACTGTACCATCCCTTGATTTTTCTTTATACCCTGACTGTGCCTTTGTAAAACATCCCTTTATCAAATTCTTCCTAAATTATCCAGCTTGTATATGCTATTGTTCCCTGTTGGGACTCTGACTGGTACAGAGAACACAGAAAGCTTTAGACAGAGAAGAGGAGGGGCTGTCAGTGAAGTAGGCCCGTGAGCATCCCTGAAAGAGGGGGCTGAGGGTGGCAGTGGGGTCTGTGGTAGGTAGAGAAGGTGAGAGGGGTGCTGCAGGGCTGGGTGGGGAGGGGGTCCTCTGGACTGGAGTAGGGGTCATGCTGAATGGCGCTGCCAGCCCCTTTCACATTCTGTGGAAGGAGCTGAAATAGAACGAATCTGTCTGACTTCTGAGCATGTTGAGTCTGAGAACAGAAATAGAATAATGAGTGCCACGAGGTTGCCAGGGGTAAAAGGAAAAAGAGATGAGCTCCTATTCTAGCAGAGGAGACAAGGCTGAAAGACACCTACAGCCCAGTATGTCACACACTGTAGCTGTGCCCCCAGCCTGGTAGGTGCTCTGAAAGATGTGTGGCTTGGGTTAGCCTCAAGTCCTGGGTGCTTTCTGTCCCAGATCAAGGTCTCCCATGTCTACAGACTCTGGACTCTGCCTTCAGATCCTGTGGTTCTGGGACGCAGCATGAGAGAAGGAACACGCCTGCCAAGTTGCAATGGTGCCTGCAGGTGGCACTGACGGTGACTCTGGGGCACTGTTAGATACTGTTTTTGCTAAGCACTTCTGGGGACTCCTTAACCCTGCCCTGCCAATCCATCTTCCTCCCTCTGAGGTCTCAGAGAGCGAGAGATAAATATGGGGAAATGCCTGGCAAAAATAAAATACAGCAAATATAACAAAACAATATATTATTAGCTGTGCGTTCTGCCTCAAACCCCCAAAACAGAGAACTCTAGCAATCTGGTAAATACCTTTTTCCTGAGCCAGTTAGGCCTAAAGACGGCAGAACAGAGTTTGATCCAGTACAAACCCATCAATAAGAGGAATGCTGCCAGAGAGAAGTGGTAGCAGAAGAAAGGGTCCTTAGCATTGAGCCATCCTGGTCCTCAGCTGAGGCAGATGTCCCGGGCCCACTGCCTAGTGGGAGAAAGAAGACCATCCCGGGAAAAACAGATATTGGCTGACTGAGCTGGAAGGAGCGGACCTGTGTCTGCCGGGCCCTTTGCCACAGGAAGGGAAGCAGCTAAAAAGAGAATCATGTCCATGTGCCAAGTGTTAACTCAGCAGTTCTACTCACAGGGTCCTGGAAGCTATATTAGTATTATTCCTTCTTGGTAGGACCCCAGAGGGAAGTGAGGACAAGGGAGGGAGGAGGCTTGAGAATGTCCCCTCCAATGTCCCATGCCCCTTCCTCTCCCGTGACTGGATAACTCCTGATGACGCTACCTTCCTGCAAGTAACAACTAGACCTAACAAAATACCAAAAAGCAATGATCTAAAGGCACTGGAGAGCGAGCAAAATCAGGCAGATTCTGGAGGGGAAATGACACTCAGAACAAAGGAATGGCATCATGCGGTCGAGATTTTTAAGGGGATTTTTGGTCTGATGGCCAGTGGGAATCTGCACTCTGTGTTTGCCGGGGGTGGGGTGGGCATGAAAACTCCAGTGGAAACCAAACAGCTGAGTATGGGACAACCATAGCTGCTGAAAAGTGAGGGGGGGTACCCAGAAAGGAGAAAGCCCCAAATTCTACATTTAAATTCTGCCCAAGCCTCCCGCTGAGCCCTGAACCACACACATACACAGGACAGACTGCAGGAATGCACTCAGCTGCTGCCCCAGAGACAGAGCTTGCCTTCTGAGCCCAACCCAGTGCACTGTCTACTGCTGAACAAAAACGAAAACAGAAACCACTCTTCTTAGGATATAACATAACCCAGAGTCTCCTCAACGTGACATTCACAAGGTCCAAGGCACAGTCCCAAACTACTCCACACATGGAAACCTACCAGCATCTGACCTAGAGGCCTGACCTCCTGCTCCAGGAGAGAAGCGAGGAGCGGCAGTTCTCAAGGTGAGGGTCCCTGACACCCTTTTAAGGCCTAAGGTGTTGAAACTATTTTTATCATGATGCAAAGATGTTATGAGCTTTGTTTCTTTCTCATTCTCTTTCAAGTGTACAGTAGTTTTCCAGAAGCTACATAACATGTGATGTTAAGACAGATTGAATATAAAAGTAGATATGAGAATCCAGCTAGCTGCCTTCTACTAAGCCAGACATTGAAAAATTTCACAAAAATGGAAAACAATGTCACTTTTCTTACTAATTTTTTTTCTAATTTTGAAAATCTAGTTTTTTCCATAAAATTATAGGCTTTTACACAGATGTACTTGAGAATGGACTTGAGGATATAGGGAGGGAGAAGGGTAAGCTGTGACAAAGCGAGAGAGAGGCATGGACATATATACACTACCAAACGTAAGGTAGATAGATAGTGGGAAGCAGCCGCATAGCACAGGGAGATCAGCTCGGTGCTTTGTGACCGACTGGAGGCGTGGGAGGGAGGGAGGGAGACGCAAGAGGGATATGGGAACAGATGTATATGTATAACTGATTCACTTTGTTATAAAGCAGAAACTAATTTAAAAAAATTGTAGGCTTTTATTGTTATTTTAACAAACCGATATTTTTTAAAAATCTCTTAGTTTTAATTTCTAGTGTGGTAAATATAGGTAGATATTACCCACATAAACAAAAGCTCTTTGAGGTCCTAGGTAAGTTTTAAGACAATCAGGGGGTTCTGAGACCAGAGTTTGAGAATTGCTGGTGTGAGACAGTTACTCTCAGACACCAGGCTGCAACAGAATCACCTGGGAAACCTGTTCAAACAGATTGCTAGGCCCCATCCCCTGAGGCCTTAAAAACTCGCATTTCTAACAAGTTCCAGCTGATGCTGCACTGGGGCCCACTCTGGTGTAAGGGAGGGTTGGCGTGCAGACCAGACCCCTGTAAGACCAAGCATTCATTTCCCATCCCAGCTTCTGTGAGTGTTGCCTGCTGGGCGGCTTACAGCCACGCCGCTCCTCAGGCATTGCCCTTGGCAGAGGCAGCTGCCTGTCCAACACTACCTCCGCTCCGGGGACAGCCTACATCCCGTGACCGGGTTGACGCGGCCTGCAAAGGCCTGGCCCTGTGCCTCAGAGCAAAACAGCCCTGAAGAGCCCACCCAGTGCTGGGGCTCCCCAGGGGCTCAGCTGGGGCCCTCACGGCACCTGTATCACAGTTCAACTTCTCCCTGCCTGGTCCTGCGGCCTTCACTCCCTCCCAGGTGGTGTTCTCAACCGCGCTCCCCAGTAAACACAAGTCTCTGTTTCAGAAACACCCTGACCTCCAGAAACCCAACCTCTAGCAAGAGGAGGAAAGGACGGACCTGTTTGTAGCCTCTGTGGTCTCCAACCTCTCTGACGGCAGAGTGGCAGTTCTCCAGACGGCCAGACTTTCTTCGCTTTTCTGTGTATCTGAGCCAGTTTGAGGCTCAAGTCTCTAGTCCTGGGAGTGTGGATTCTCCTACCAAACGTTCCCTTTGGTGGGCGGAGTCCTGGAGGGGTGGTCCTGGCAGTCAGGGTTAGTTATCCTGACAATGAGGCTGGAGCCGGCCCACGCCCCCTCACAGGTGCTGATTGTTAACATTTTTAGGACTTTTCCAAGCTGGTTGTTAAACACAGCCATGTTAAATATTAAGTTATATAAATTTATGATTAAATAAAGTATGTTAAAACAAAAGTAATACATAGTCAAAACATCACTTTATTGTTATTTTGCTGCATTTTACTATTATCTTCACTTTTAAGGTTATTTACATCTACTCTATCTCCATGGTGTACCATTATATAGTATTTTCACCTACAGATACAGTAGATGTACATAAGCTTGAGAGATTAAATAATAGTAAAGTGTAGTAAAATAATTAGGAAAAAAGCAAAGCCAGGTAGCAAGGAGGTAAAAGAGTTGCTAAGCATTGTGGGAAAAGAGCCAATAAGGGGCTGAGTTGCTTTCTTCCATCTCAGCTCAGAAACTGCCCATTTCAGCTCCTCTCACCTGGAGACTATCAGAGGCTCCATTCCTCTCAGCTGTTTGCTGATGGCTACTCTATGCCTTCCCCACTAGTGTGGTTGGAATTAGGATCTCTTATCTAGTCACTTGGTCCTATCTATTCACATCTCATTCCAACCCCATGCTGAGCACTGGGATAGGGAGGACATGACATTGATTTTGGATAGTTCAAGTCTAACAGGGACATGCACACACGTCATCAAATGCAGTGACACATGCACATTGGAATAAAAAGAGAACCTCATAAATGCCCGTTGAACAGAACTAGAAGCATCAGGTGATGGACGGTCTATTAGGGAAAACCTCACAGAAGGGAGGACACATAAGCTATGTTTTTCTAGAACGGCAGGGATCTTGCCAGGTAGGGCGCCAATTGTAAAGAACATTATTGGCAAAGGCACAGAGGTAATTCAGGATATAGCCTTTGATTTGGGGTCATGGGGGCTCTGCAGAGTTGCCCATGCTCTCCCCTGCTCCCTGAAGACCACACGTTGCCCAATCAGCATTAGGTCTGCAGGCATCAGAGAGAGGCCAGCTGGCTCACGTGGGAATCACAGCCCCGACCAAGGCCAGGCTCACAGGCTTTTGTAATCCTCGGAGCTAATTGGACACTATTTCTATATTTGTGTGCTCTCACATCTTTGTATGATGATTCAGAGGCTTTGTGAATAATCTCATACTGAAAGGGGTATCCGTGAACTGACTCCCCTGAAAATCTTCCAAAGATAGGATTTACTCCTTGTTGGGGATGGTTCAGACAGATCTGCTGGGTGGAAGGTGTTGAGAGGGTATCAGGTGACTGCCAAGCTTTGCTGTCTGACTCTAGGATAAAGTGCAGAGCTGGCCTACTGACCCTCAGCTTGGAAGAACTGGTTTGGATGGATTAAAATCCTGGTCAAGGTCCTAGAAGCTCCAGCAGGCTACGGTGAAAAGTTCTTCCATTTCCCACACAGTAAAAGAGGAGGTTACTGCGGCCTTGAAATCAGGATAGAGCACAGGTCCCTGCAGACCTCAGTGTAGCCATAGCTTCCAGCTTTTTCTCTGGGACCAAGAGGCTTCAGTGAGCAGCCAGGAGCAATGGGCAGAGAGCACACTGCAGCCAAATGAGAATGCTCTGTCTTAGCTGCGGCATCAATGGGGAAGTTGGCAAGTCCTAAGCCTTTCAGGTATGTCACATCATAATCAGTGTGCTCACATTTCTGTCTCCCTAGTGAGACTGCCAGCTCCTGAGGGTGAAGATTGGGTCTGGTTTGCCTCTGGGTCCCAAGTAATGGATAGATGGATGAGTGGATGGATAGATGATCAATCTTGTCATATAGGAGCTTACTTTGAAAAACGCAAGCAACTTAAAAGACGTTTACTAAACGCCTAGCTATGTGCAAGGCACTTTTCTGTTTTTTAATTTAATCTTCATAGCACTTCTACGGGGCGTGTACTATTAGTATCCCTACTTTACAAGTGAGGAAACTCTTCCTTAGAAAAGATCAGTCACTTTCTCAAGATCACACAGCTAACAGGAGGAAGAGCCAAGATTCAGATCTATTCTGTCTGGCACCAGCGTCCTAATTCTCAAACACAACTGAGTAAGGCGGGTAACTAGTGCCACAGCTGTTGATGGGAGGTAGGGAATGAGGTGGGCTGGGCCAGGGAGAGCGAGATTCCTCAGAGAGTGAGATCAGAACGAGGACTAAAGGATGGCTACCACCTGGAGAGCTACAAGGGGATGTAAGAATGCTCCAGAAGGGAGGGCAGGGTGGTCTATGCCAGTCAGTGAGAAGATGAGAGGAGGACAGGGGCGAAGCAGTAGTCTGGGGCCAGCTACGGCTCAAACTCAACCTTCCTCCTTCGCCATTGCCTTGGGGTCTGAACAGAGAGGTCTGTCCTGCATGTGAGGTAGCTGCCCGCTCCCTGTGGTTTAGCCAGCCTGGCTGAGGTCTCCACAGGGGCTAGTGCTGCCACCGTGAGAGGCAAAGAAAACAGGTTGGATCAGAGGCAGATCTGCAGGGAGAAGGACGCCACTGAGAACTCCTGCTGAGAGGGACTGCAGTGCTCAGTATCCAGTTAGAAGGCGCAATAAAAAGGGGCGCTTGGGGCTGCCCTGGTGGCGCAGTGGTTGAGAGTCTGCCTGCTGATGCAGGGGACACGGGTTCGTGCCCCGGTCCGGGAAGAGCCCACATGCCGCGGAGTGGCTGGGCCCGTGAGCCATGGCCGCTGAGCCTGCGCGTCCGGAGCCTGCGCTCCGCAACGGGAGGGGCCACAACAGTGAGAGGCCCGCGTACCGCAAAAAAAAAAAAAAAAGGGGGGGGGCGCTTGGAGCAGGTTACAGGGCAAAGGGAGCCGGTCCCATTATGTTTGAAAACAGGGCACAGGGTGCTGCCCGTCTCAGATTAAGAGGTCAGCGTGTTGACGGACCATCAATGTGGATGCTGAAGATTCTGTGACAGGGTAGAGAGAGTCAGTAGACATAAGTGGGATCTATATGCCAGGAAATGTGCCTGGCGCTCCATATGCCTCATCTAATTAAATTCTTAGAACACTTCTGTGAGGATACAGAGATTCAGAAAGGTTAATTGACTTACCTAAAATCATCCAGCTTTTAAGTTGCCGAGTCATATGTGAAAGCCAATTCTGGCAGACTCCAAGCAATTTGCATGACAAGTCTCCTTCTGCAAAAATATGCCACATATTCTCCTCTCCCGAGTAGAGTACGATCTACTCCAGTGAAAGCTAAGTGTCTCAACCATTAGTCCTGTGAGAACACTCCAGGTCATGCAAAGTGTGGGGAATTAGAAAGGCTATTAGACCAGTTGTTAGAAAATATGAGATACAGTTTCTTGACCTTTTGATGAATAAATAAATGTATGACACTTTTTAAACTTGGAGGGATTATATTTAAAGAAATTATAGTGACTAGCACACAACCAATGTGTAATAAATGTAGTTTGTTATTACTTGAAGCACTAAAACTTGCTTGAGAAGTTCTAAAATGGGCTCATGGTTGGGAATTACAACAGTAGACAATCACTAAAGTCCTTTCAAGTTCTAAAATTTTATATTTCTTTCTGCCTGCTCCATCCTGACCTTCAAGGTCTTCCTAGAAAATTTAGAAACTGCACAAAAGTATAAAGCTGAATCCTAATCCCCCTCCTTAGGGGCATCCACAGTTGACATTCATTATATTTTCATCTAATCTATTTTCTTTGGTGTTTTTTACATCATAAAGGTTATTCTACACAAACTCCTACCATGTTTTCTTCATTAAACTTTGTGTCATAAATATTTTCTCACATCCTTAAAGTTCTTCCTAAATATCACTTTTAATGAATGAATAATGATCCATCATTTGGATATTTCTATGATGTTAAACATTTAGCTTGTTTACAACTTTTGCTTAAAGAAATAATGTTTCAATTAATATCTTTGAACAATAAAATGTAGAATATAAAATTATTTCCTTAGAACAGAAACTTCAAATGCAGCTGAAATTACAGTGCTTTTATACATGTTGTCCTAATTCTTGATTTATAAGACTCTTTTTACCAATTGAAGCTATATCTTCAAGTTGTGGGTTTTTTTTTTTAATGGGATGGCACACTTACTTAACATCAGTGTGTTTTAGAGTATTTTCCTATTGCTTTCACTTATGGATTACTGGAGCTCACTGTTTTCCCCTCAAAATTTTTGTTCTCTTATCCTCTGTTATTTAGTATCAGAAAAACAGAAGAAAATTTGGGGCCAGCCAGACATATGTTTCTTTGTGGGTCATTTGTGTGTCATCTGAAAGGATGCTTGCAGAATCATGTTCTTTTTATTTATAAATACAATAAATAAAATAGTTAATTTCAGGTTTATATTAGGTATAGTCATTTTCATTGATTCTATGTGGGAATGTAGTAACTTCTGTCTCCGCCTACCTTGTGAGATCTTCCTATTAAAATACCTCCTTTAAAAAAAAAACTGCAATATTTTCTTTGCTTACATTCTTGATTAACAACAATTCAATGCAAATTATTCTGGATTTTTCCTCAGAAATTTTTATCATTTTTAAGTGGGATGTCTGTTTTTTTCTTTCTATATTATCACTCCCATTTTAATATTTGTTCCATTCTTCTAATTATCAAACATGTTTTAAAGTATATTGATTTTTTTTTGCAATTTCTGATTATTGATGTCTCCAATGTAAATTTAATTCTGCATTTTTAGTTTACCTGAAACCTCTTTCTATCTTTATTTTCTCTATCATCCCTGAAATCCTTATTTTGTTTGTGTTGTATTTTCATTTTAGCTTATCCCATCCTTGAGGATTTCTGCTTCTGTTTCACAGAGGCCATATCTCCTGGCATCTTATAAGGTAGTCTAATAATTTTCTTAACTTTTTTTCTGATTCCTATAGTAATTTATCTTCAAATATTTGCTATTCCCCTGTACCTTCAGAATAATATACCTTTCACCAATCCTAGAGACTATTCTCATAAACCCCATAGTGTTTTTTTCTCTCATGTGCTTGAATAAGTGAGCTTTACCCAGAGCTAAATATTGCTGTATGTGTTATCCATCTCTGGTCCCTTTGAACACTAGTCAACTTTTCTTTCTTTATTTTATAACCAAAGAGCAAAGTGATATGCAGAGCTGCCAGCCCAATTGCTTGTTTCCATGAGGCACTCAGCCAGAGTCCTTATTTAGCCTGAGAAAGCATCTACTAGCCTTCCTGGACTTCTTACATTTTGAATGAATGGAGAATGTGACAAGCTATGACTCCAAATATGCCTTATTACCAGAATACCTCTTTCATGTGTATCTGAATAATTTTACTTATGATTGAGAATTAAAAACAAAGCCCCCCAAAAAAAAACACTCGAGGAAAACATGCTTGTACATACAAAGAGAGAGTTGTTCACACCATACACACTCCCCTCCTAACACACATTTTCTGTAGTTGTTTTCTCAGAGTTTATGTCCCTGAATAGTATAAAATTTGCTGAAAAAAGTGTGTGTGTGTTTGTGTGAATAGTGCACTGAAGAAATAAAGGAGCAATATTTTGTCTGCCCAAAAAACAACATCCAAACAATTAAAAGGGAGTGCCCCCTTTTCTTTGTTTGGTTTTGAACCAGATGGACAGTGATGAACAAAGATTCTATCTACTTCCTTTAGGATGAGAAGGGCTTTTTCATAGGTGGGTTAATGGAAATTTGAGAAACACTGTGTCTGGCTAAGTCAGAAGCCAACATTCTAACAACCAAAATGTCTACCTGATTTTCATGCGTCATCGAGGCTATGCTAATCAATTCTAGACTGTATTTAATTTCCCTAAGCTGAGAAGCAAGTTTCACTGGCATAACCCTTTTTTTCTACTTGCCCTTATCATCAGCTTCCTAGTATCTCTGTCTCCTCTATTTTTCCAAGTATCTCTTTGATTTAAAGTCTTTACTGCTTTCCTTTGAACCACCAAGTTTTCAAATACCCCTCTTACTAGGATAAATTGTATGCGACAATGAAGAGATCTTTCTGTAGCAATGAGTTGTTAAGAATAATCATTTTCTCCTACATGTCTCTAACTTATAAAACACAGATATCATCAATTTCTAATGGAATGGATAGTTACATTTAATTACTTTTTACATCATTTCCCACTAATGTATTTAGGGGAAGTGATTATTGGAGATGTGATTGAAGCAGTAGAAATGCCATTTGGTAGACAGATGGTTCATCTCAAGCTAAGAACTCTATCCCTCAATAGGAAAATGGAGTCATGCCCCATGTGGGATAGTGGATGTGTGAAGCCCCATGTCTGCAGGTGCGTGCACGTGCAGGCATGTGCTTATACAGGCTATTAGTTTTAACTCTCTGTGTGCGTATAGGACCAGTACAAAGAGTTTCAAGACTCATTAAAATAGTGTACATTGTGAAGTGACAAGCTCCATAGATCTCTGAGTGAATAACGTTCCCTTTAGTGACCTTCTACATTTCAAGATGTAATGATCATTCAGAACTCATTACCATCTGAAAGAATACAGGGAGTTGGTAGAAACTTGGCAATTGACTTTCACCAATGTTAATTCCTGCCAGTGGGAGCAAAAATAGAAGCTGTAGGAGGAGAAATAAATGCCCATACTCACCCTTCTCTCTCCTTCCTAACTCACTCTTGTTATCTCCCATCTCCCCTTCCCTAGAGTGTGACAAACCAGCTTTCAAGGATCCTTGCTTCCCTCTCCACTTTAATCTTTCTTTTTTCTTCTGTTAAATACTTGGAGCGAGTTTCCCTTCTTACCCACTAGAAACTCTCCTTTCATTGAAATTACATCTCTGTCAAGAAACTTATGCCAAAAGATTGGTCTTGGTCCAAATTCTAGCCTCAGATATCCTCTTTCCAAATAAAATCACCCAGAAGAAAGACATAAAAGTAAGCATAAACAAACACACATTTCCATCTCAAGTCTGAAATTATAAAATTATGAATAATGACAGCTTAGAACCTCTAAAATATTTTATAATGATATATATATGGCATGTTGCCAGATTACTGAAGTTTATGGAAAGGCTCTCTATCCAAATGCAAATAATAATAGTTGATTGAGGATCTATTACATGCCAGGCATAAACTTAGCTAAGCTTAGATGAAATGATGTATGAAATACGGTCCCTTTCCTGTAAGAGCTCTCTGTACAGAGGTATTGATGGACAAACAAAATGAGAAACAGCAGCACAATGTAGACCTACAATCACCCATGAGAGTACCAACAGAGAAGTGACTGTGTCTGGAGATTTGGAGAGAACATCAGGAAGAAGTGACTTGTTAGCTGGGTTTTGAAGAATGAGCAGGAAATTGAGAGGTTGAAAAAAAATGGTGTAGAACTTCCCAGGCAGAGGGAATAGAGGTGTGAAGCATGGAGATGTTAAAGGGCAAAGCATGTTGGGGGGGGGGGGAAGGCAAGAAGTTCAGTGTGGCGTGAACACAGTAGTAGGAGGGGTGCAGGAAGAGTGGCATAAAATGGGGTTGGGAAAGTGGGGGGGGGGCTTGATTTTGAAAGTAGGGTAAGACATGCAAAGACTTTTATCTGAAAGGTGGTGGGGAATGACTATGGGGTTTTCAGGACAGAGGTGATGGGATCCAAGTCTTTCCTAGAGAGTCCATTCAGGCTGCAGTGTGGGACAGGAGTGGGGCTGAGGATGTGGCAGAGGGGGAAGGAAAACCAATCAGGAAAACTATGGCCACGGTCCCGGCAAGAATAGAGCTCAGATTTTGCCGCAGAAAAGAGACAGCTCTGTACCTCCTCAGTGAGCACAAACCTGCTTTCAGCGAACATTTACAGAACATCAACAGTTGTCCAAAGAACAAAATGGGAAAATGTCCAGAGATGGTTTCTGATCTTTTCTGACACACTCAACTCGACTGCATGCGAAAAGGAAATTTTGCGTTTAGCCCTACTTCTCCATTTGCATTTCACTGTTGTCTGCGATGGTGAGAACTATACTAAGAAACACCTGTGGTGGTTTCCATTTAAAACACCTTATGGTGACTCCCGTTTCATTTTGAAACAAGGTGGTTTGTGTGGTTAAATCACCTGAATAAAGAACCCCGATGAGTCTCACTGGAAAACAGCTCTGTATGCCAAACAAAAGCTTAATTTCCTTCACCAGAAGGTCTCTCTCTCTCCTAGGGAAACCATCACAAAAACTGTCAGCCTCCTCTTGAGAGCTTTTCTGTTTATTTCTAAAGCATATTATGGGCCAGCAGTGCCCTCTCCTGGCACCTTGAAGTTATAGCTTGACATCCCCTTTTTCAAACACTGAGGAGGTTTTTCCCATAGAAAGAAGCCATTGTTAATACTACTTCTCTCTACTTGGAGACCTTAATTAATTAATTAATTAATTAATTAATTAATTAATTAATGGGACAAGTGGTGGCTGGAATAAAGATCAAGTAGAAGACTATTTTTCAACAGCAGTGTAAAGGACACAGCTGAAGCATTAAACAAAACAAACAAAAAGCCTAAACTTGTGGTTCAAAGCTGGGTTCAAGGGTCAGCATTGCCCCTTACCTACCATGTGACCCCAGACAGGTCATTTCCCCTTTGCTCACCCTCGTGAGCACTAAGTGCAATAATGCATCTGAGGGCATCTGCACATGCTAAATGCCCAATATATCTTATATAAAAATCTGAGATTTCCCTAAAGGAGTAAATTGATACAATTCTTCTGGAGAAAAAAAAAAAAACCTGTTAGCAAATATCAAGAAACCTAAAACAAAGCTTATGGGCCTTTGACCCAAAACTTACACTTTTAGAATTTTTCCTAAGGAAAAATAATTGAACTGTGGAAAAAGTTGAATGTACAAAGATGTTCGTTATGTTATGTATAACCTGAGTTATAAACAATCCAAATGTCAAATAAACTAAGGAAATGGCTAGATAAACTTTGCATATCTGTACCATGTTTTTATGCTGCCACTTAAAATCAAGGTTTATAAAAGTTTTTAATTAGATTAAAATATTTATGATGTTAAAAAGAACAGCTATCTATTTTGTCAAGTATAATATCAAAAGGTAAATATAAAAAAAACTTTTAAATGAAAAATTTGATGATATCAAATATTGGTAAGGACATGGAAAAACAGTTACCTTCAGATACTGCTGATGGAAGTGAAAATTTGTAAAGTCCATCTGGACAACTTTTTAGACATATGTGTTAAAATGTGTTCATATAATTTTATTCTTGGGTAATTACTCCAGAGAAAAACTTGCATATGAGCACCAGAAATGCACATAAGGATGTTTCTCAACACATTTTTATGACAGTGAAAAACCTGAAATAACTTATATGTCCATCCAT